>NC_091224.1:27402225-27747225 GCF_040958095.1 Procambarus clarkii
CCTTTCCCCCCCTCACTGCCTTTCCCCCCCTCACTGCCTTTCCCCCCTCACTGCCTTTCCCCCCCTCACTGCCTTTCCCCCCTCACTGCCTTTCCCCCCCTCACTGCCTTTCCCCCCCTCACTGCCTTTCCCCCCCTCACTGCCTTTCCCCCCCTCACTGCCTTTCCCCCCCTCACTGCCTTTCCCCCCCTCACTGCCTTTCCCCCCCTCACTGCCTTTCCCCCCCTCACTGCCTTTCCCCCCCCTCACTGCCTTTCCCCCCCCTCACTGCCTTTCCCCCCCCTCACTGCCTTTCCCCCCCCTCACTGCCTTTCCCCCTCCTCACTGCCTTTCCCCCCCTCACTGCCTTCCCCCCCTCACTGCCTCTTCCCCCCCTCACTGCCTCTTCCCCCCCTCACTGCCTCTTCCCCTCCTCACTGCCTCTTCCCCCCCTCACTGCCTCTTCCCCCCCCTCACTGCCTTTCCCCCCCTCACTGCCTTCCCCCCCCCTCACTGCCTTCCCCCCCCTCACTGCCTTTCCCCCCCTCACTGCCTTTCCCCCCCTCACTGCCTTTCCCCCCCTCACTGCCTTTCCCCCCTCACTGCCTTTCCCCCCCCTCACTGCCTTTCCCCCCCCTCACTGCCCTTTCCCCCCCTCACTGCCCTTTCCCCCCCCTCACTGCCTTTCCCCCCATCACTGCCTCTCCCCTCTCACTGCCTCTCCCCCCTCTCACTGCCTCTCCCCCAACCTCACTGCCTTTCCCCCCCCCCTCACTGCCTTTCCCCCCCTCACTGCCTCTTCCCCCCCTCACTGCCTCTTCCCCCCCCTCACTGCCTTCCCCCCTCACTGCCTTTCCCCCCTCACTGCCTTTCCCCCCCTCATTGCCTCTTCCCCCCCCCCTCACTGCCTCTTCCCCCCCTCACTGCCTCTTCCCCCCCTCACTGCCTCTTCCCCCCTCACTGCCTCTTCCCCCCCTCACTGCCTCTTCCCCCCCTCACTGCCTCTTCCCCCCCTCACTGCCTTTCCCCCCCTCACTGCCTTTCCCCCTCACTGCCTTTCCACCCTCACTGCCTCTCCCCCTCATTGCCTCTTCCCCTCATTGCCTCTTCCCCTCAATGCCTCACTCCCCTCACTGCCTTTCCCCCCCTCACTGCCTTTCCCCCCCTCACTGCCTTTCCCCCCCCTTACTGCCTTTCCCTCCCCTCACTGCCTTTCCCCCCCCCTCACTGCCTTTCCCCCCCCCTCACTGCCTTTCCCCCCCCCCCTCACTGCCTTTCCCCCCCCCCTCACTGCCTTTCCCCCCCTCCCTCACTGCCTTTTCCCCCCCCCTCACTGCCTTTCCCCCCCCCCCCCTCACTGCCTTTCCCCCCCTCACTGCCTTCCCCCCCCCCCCCCACTGCCTTTCCCCCCCCCTCACTGCCTCTCCCCTCTCACTGCCTCTCCCCCTCTCACTGCCTTTCCACCCTCACTGCCTCTCCCCCTCAATGCCTCACTGCCTGTTGGGTTATCTGGGGATTGAACTCGTATATTAAATTATTTGATTATTATGTTTAAATAATTCGAAGGACCACCCACTTTTGAGAAAAGAGGGAAAACGAATAATGGTGATTATTAGGTTGACACTATTGAATCAGTGCCTATGGATAATAATTAAATGAATAATCACTTGAAAATAATGAATAGACTGTATTATTAATTAATTAAAGTCAAAGCCTCAAATATCAACATTGGGGGGTATTTCTAGAAGTTCATATATATGTAGGAACCAGTGTGGTTTGTCACTAGTTCATTGTTGAGTTAGTAACATAGCAAATCTAAACTAAAATAGATTCAAAGATATGATACCTCAAATAATGAATATTAAAAATTATGAATTATTGAGCAACAGTGAGAGCAAACACCTTAATTACCAAATCTTAAATTCTGGCAATAAGTTATTTACTGTAAAGATCCTATATGAATTATATTGAAATCAGTAATAATCTTAGCTAAATATATACGAAATAGGTGTCTTAGCTGTATGACGACTTCTGTAACTCCATTTTGTCATTCGTCCTCGTGGTCACAGGATCCCAATAAAGAAAGAACCCGAAGTGAATATCACGAATGAAGAGAAACAACTTGTCGACTCCTCGTATACACGCTGCAATCAGGGAAATTTAAGTAGCATTTTATTTGGCTACGAATTATTTCAAGTATTCATTAAAATTGAAATGAATGAAGAAAATCAACTAACGTTGTGTATTTGTTGTTCATTCTTCATCACGACAGACTACCCACAAATATACAATCTAGGATGATGCATCAAACGAGAATGGTATACTTAACATGAGCGTATCAAATACTAAGGTCTGCCGAAACCGCGTCTGCCAGTCCCAGGCGTCCACTGCTGTGTACGCGTAATTACGGGCCGTGGCTTCAATTGTTGATGCGTTATTAACTGGCAAGGCACTGTAGAACATGTGAGGAGGTAATTGATGACTATTGGTTGAGTTGCAATGTTGGAAAAACTCTTCAGTCACTACCACGCATCTCGCGCCTCTTATCGCCAGGAATGCCTCATCCGCAATGGCGTCTCCGCCCACCCTCAACCCGTCTCTAGCATTCACAACAGAAATTACTAATCATGGATAATTCTTTTCCGCGTAATTACTCGATGTAAAGCGTTAATGATAACTGGGTTGCAATTATAGGGAATTAAATATTATATTCTCGTTAAATGGTGTTGAACTAGAAATGGAGAGGATGTCTATTCCCTCCATAGCATTCGTACGTAACAGATAAAACTGCTACTAGATAATAATTTCAGTTAATAACTCTCGGTTTTGGATTATTGGGAGTTATATTATCCGTAGTTAATTATTACACGGAATACTGATAATTTTAGAGAACCACATTCAATTCTCTAACATATTGGTAATAAACGTGTCTAGAGAGACATTATGTGACGCAATTTTGTTACTCGATGTCGTGAGAATTCTAGCACTAATGCGCAGATAAAAAAATGTTAATTTATGTGGACACTACCGTTAGTGAAATTAATAACTACTGTAGTTAGTATATAATAATGATGTATTATAATACAATGGTAGTTTGTTAGTGTTGGAAATTTCCAACACTGCCTCTCCCCCTCAATGCCTCACTGCCTCTCCCCCTCAATGCCTGCCATTCCTCCCTCACTGCCTTCCTCATAACATGAGAACAGCAGGCTATGGAGGATGGGGAGCTACTAACGGGGTGGAGGTGGTGTAGAGGCGGACATGTCTGTCAGCGCCTGCTCACAGATGCCAGCTGTGCATAATTCATAAATAAAACTATATTTGTTTAATTAATTTAATAAATAGGAAATCATATAACATGTTAATGATTAATAATGTATATTAATATATGAAAATTAACATTTTGGCATAAATATTTTACAACTAAGATTAAAATTTGTAATACAATATGACTGAGAAGTTTGGTAACAATCGCCTGGTCAGCAAATCCTTCCTTACTGCCGTCCTTACCATTCCACCAACAGGGGGGGGGGGAGAATTAGTGAGAGAGGAGAAATAGTGGGAGAGGGGGAGAATTAGTGAGAAAGGGAGGGAGGGGAAGGTAGGGAGAGATGCTAGGAGGAAAGTAGTGAGGGAGGATGGGAGAATTAGGGAGGGAGGGAAAGGCAGGCTGCCTGCCTCTCTGCCTGCCTGCCTCTCTCTCTGCCTGCCTGCCTCTCTCTCTCTGCCTGCCTCTCTCTCTCTGCCTGCCTCTCTCTCTCTGCCTGCCTCTCTCTCTCTCTGCCTGCCTCTCTCTCTCTGCCTGCCTCTCTCTCTCTGCCTGCCTCTCTCTCTCTCTGCCTGCCTCTCTCTCTCTGCCTGCCTCTCTCTCTCTGCCTGCCTCTCTCTCTCTGCCTGCCTCTCTCTCTCTCTGCCTGCCTCTCTCTCTCTCTGCCTGCCTCTCTCTCTCTCTGCCTGCCTCTCTCTCTGCCTGCCTGCTTGCCTCTGTCTGCCTGCCTGCTTGCCTCTCTCTGCCTGCCTGCCTGCCTCCCTCTCTCTCTTTGCCTGCCTGCCTGCCTCTCTCTCTCTGCCTGCCTGTTTGCCTCTCTCTGCCTGCCTCTCTCTCTCTGCCTGCCTCTCTCTCTGCCTGCCTGCCTGCCTGCCTGCCTCTCTCTCTGCCTGCCTGCCTCTCTCTCTCTGCCTGCCTGCCTGCCTCTCTGCCTACCTGCTTGCCTGCCTTTCCCTCCCTCCCTAATTCTCCCATCCCCCCCTCACTACTTCCTTCCTGCCTACCTCCCCCTCCCTTTCTCACTAATTCTCCCTCTCTCTCTAATTCTCCCTCTCTCTCTCATACTGCCTCCCACCTAAGCTCCCATCCATCCACCCACCAGTCAGCAATCATTGACGCAATGCGTGCATTTGGAGCCAACATGGTGCACAGATGTTTCTTGATTGTGCAGATATGTAAAACAAAATCACAGAATGAATTCTCCAGCCTCATGACAAATCAAAATAACAGGAATAATAAGCTGTGAATCTGTGAAATCACAGGGTAGAAGGCACTCTAGAGTAGTGGCACCCAACACGGTCAGTGGGCAAACTGGACCATCTCCCACCCATCACCATGGGCCGGCACGATGCTTGGCAGACCGCTTCCTACCCGAACTTTGTTCGTGTAGCATGACTCCCCAACCCCAATCGGGAAACTGGAAGTTTCGGATAACTAAAGTTCGGAAACCAAGTGGTGTTCTGTATTACAGGAAAGAGATGGTTGGGTTGACTGCATCTATCTGGACCTAAAAAAGGCTTTCGACAGAGTTCCACATAAGAGGTTGTTCTGGAAAATATTGGAGGGGTGACAGGTAAGCTTCTAACATGGACCCCCTCCCCGCTCAGCTCGTTGTCGCCGTGTGGGGGCTTAGTGGGCGGCTGCCGGAGTGTGATGCTCCTTGGGACAGTCCTCTGTCCTTTTCTAGCCTTGTGCTCCTGCTGCCGTCCTCTCCAATTCTGCTGGGCATCTTTTCCTTTTCCTTCTGTTTCGTTTTTCTCCCCCCTCTTCTCCTATCTGCTTGCCGTTTCCTGCCGACCTTTTGCTCGTTCTGGTTCTTCCCTTGGACTTCTTCTATTTTGACGCCCGGGTGCTTGAGGAGGCATCCTCATGCACCCGTAGAACTGCAGTACCCGACGTCGAGAGCGAGGGGAACCTTTTATTGTCAGTCCCCACTTCGTCACTGAACCCGATCTCGACGGACTGTCGGTTTCTTAAGGTGGCGTTTGTGGGGCGTATACTCGCGACACACCCCTAGGAGGCCCCGACAAGATCGGCGATAGCTTCTTGTTGGGTGTCCTGCCTCTAATTGTGGCTCCATGGTGGGTGTGGGGGCACATTCGTGAGTGAATTCTTCTTTTCGTCAAGATGATTACCCCTGCTTCGGCTTCTTCTGGTTTACCTTCTCAGGCTCGTGGGGTGGGCGACCAAGCCCCCGAGTCGGTCCGTATTGGAAGACCGGGCTCTGTAGCCTCAGCTGCATTGGGCCCCGACCTTGCTCCTCCTTTGGCCTCTCTGACTCCTTCCTCTGGCTCCCCTCCCTCCTCTGTGGTTGGGTCGAGCCCCAAGCCCCCAGTGGTGACTACCTCGTCCCCTGGCGCGGCTCCTTCTCTAGTTGTAACTACTGCGCCTTTTAACCCCTCTCTCTCTGGGGGTTCTCACCGCCGTCCTCGTCACGGCCGCCCTCGCTCGATTCCTTCCAGTTCTGCTACCTATCAAGGCTTGTTTGGTCCCGCTTCGTGGGCCAAATATTTTTATCTCCTCCCTCTTGATTCTGTGCCTCCTGACGATTTCTCCCTCCATCGACATCTCATTGATTCCGTGGATGCCTCCATTACTTTCAACCCCACTCGTCTCGGTACACGTGTCGTTGCTGCTCCTTCTCAGGATGCTGCTTCCCGCTTGGCTGCCTTATCCTGCCTTGGCGAGACCCCCGTTCGGGTCTCGAAGAACGTTCAGTTGAATGCCAGTGTTGGCACTATTTTGCTCCCGCCCCATGTTGCGACCGGTGTTCGGGACCTGCGCGACTGCCACGACGATATTCGACATATCCTCGCTGCCCAGGGCCATTCTATTCTCCAGGTGGACACGTTTACTCGTCCCCCTCGTGGTAGTCGCTGTCAACCCCTCCGGGTTGTGAAGATTACCTTTGATGGTAGGACCCTTCCACCCTCTGTCATTCTTGCTGGTGCCAGGTGCTCTGTCCAGGAGTACATTCCTTCTCCTCGGCTCTGCAACAAGTGCTGGAGGTTTGGGTATGGTGCCCTCCGCTGCTCCGGGACTGTCTCTCTCTGTCCTTTGTGTGGTGGCGAAGGTCACTCTAAGTCGGAGTGCGCTTCTCCCCAGGCTCGTTGCCTCAACTGCGGTGAGGCCCATCCTACCTTCTCCCGTGCGTGTGTCCATTACAAGCTTGAGGCAGCCGTCCTCAACTTGAAGCACCGGGAGCGTTTATCTTTTCCTGAGGCGAGGCGCCAGGTTCGCCGGCTCCCGCCTTATGCTAATATCTCTTATGCTCGCGTGTTGCGCTCTTCCTCTCCTCGTCCTTCCCGCCTTCCTCAGACTCACAACCGTTTCCGGGCCTTGGACCCTGATGCGCCCACTGCCCCCTCCTCTGTCCCTTTGGGTTCTCTCCCGAAGGATCCTCCTCCTGGTCCTCTGTCTGGGGTTCCCCTTCCTTCTACCCGGTCTGTCGTGTCTTCTGTGTCTTCTTCCTCGTCCCCCTCCGATCCTCCTTCCCATCCTCTTCCTCCATCTATCGGCTCTCCCCACCGCCTGTCGGTGCGGGCGGATGTCCATCGCTCTCCTAACGGCCGTCGTGTGTGCTCTCGTTCGGCTTCTCCTGTTGAGACACTGGAATCCGTTGCCCGGTACGTTGTTGCTGGGACACCGGTCTCTTTAAGTCAGAAGCGTAAGCCTGGCTCCTCTCCTTCCTCTTCCCCGGCGGGTAAGAAGGCTTCGCTTTCTTCCTCAGCTCCTCCTTCTGGCTCTGTTGCTCCTTCCCCTCCCGTTTCAGTGCTTGCGCCCCCTGTTCCTGCTATGGAGGTTTCTTTGGCCCCTGCTTCCCTTTCGGTTGCTGCTCTTGCTGGGGTGCGCTCCTCTCTTTCTACTCCCCCTCTTCCTGCTGCTGTCCTTGACTGCTCCTCTCCGTTGTCTCCTCCTCCTCCTCCTCCTCCTCCTCCTCCTCCTCCTCCGGACCCTGCCCGCCCACCTCTGATCTGTTCTCCCGTTTCCTTCCCTCCGTCTTTGCTCAGTTTACCCATGCCCCCTAACCCTGACTTTGCTGACCCTGATCCCGACCCTGATATTCTTTAACGTGCTCTGTTGGTCTTTCGCCTTTGTTTCTTCCTTGTTCTCTGTTTTTGTCCTTTCTCTTCTCGTCGTTGTCCATTCTTCAATGGAACGTTCGAGGTTATTACGCCAATTTCCTCGAACTCCAACTTCTGGTTTCGCGGTTTTCGCCCCTTTGTGTCTGTCTCCAGGAGCCAATGCTTGGTGCTCGTCCTGGTCGTTTTCGTGGCTATTCCTTTCTCTCCCCCCCCCCCCCCCAGCCATTGCTGGGGCTTCTAATTCTTCTGCTCTCTTGATTCGGGCTGATGTTCCCTTTGTTCCTTTACTTTTTCCTTCGCCTCTCCATTGTTCTGCTGCTCGTATCTTTGTGGGGAAATGGTACACAGTTTGTTCCATTTATCTCCCCCCGAGTGTCCCGCTCTCTCTTCCTGATTTGAAACACCTCCTAGACTCCTTGCCGGAGCCTGTGCTCCTGCTGGGTGACTTCAATTGTCGTCATTCTCTTTGGGGTGACGTTCTGACGAATACCCGGGGTCGCCTCCTTGAGCCGTTTCTCCTCTCTTCTTCCCTGTCTCTTCTGAATTCTGGTGAGCCCACTCATTTGGACTCTCGAACTCGCACCCTTTCTTGTCTTGATCTTTCTCTCTGCTCTTCTTCTCTTTACTTAGATTTCACGTGGCAGGTTCTTGATGACCTCCATGGAAGTGATCATTTCCCCATCCTTGTTTCCTTTTTCTCTTTTCGCCCTTCCCTCTCTTTCCCTAGGTGGCAGTTTGCTAAGGCGGACTGGACCCTATTTTCCCTCAGTGCTACTCTCTCTGACCTCTCCCTTCTGCCCCTCTCTCGCGCTCTCCTCCTTTTTCATGATACTGTCTTCGACGCTGCCCTCCGCTCTATTCCTCGCTCTTCCTCTCGGGGTCCACGGAAGTGCGTTCCCTGGTGGAATGCGGACTGTGCTCGGGCTGTCCGCTGTAAGCGTGCAGCCTGGAAGAAGCACCGCCGTAGGCAGACGACTGATTCTTTTCTTTTCTTTCGGAAAGCGAGTGCGGTGGCCCTACGGGCCACCGCACTACGCACCGCACTACGCACCGCACTACGGGGCCATCCGTACAGCTAAACGTGAATGTTGGGCATCTTATGTCTCAACAATTACGTCCGAAACCCCTCTGGCCCAGATCTGGAAGCGTATCCGCAAGATAGCGGGTAAGTTCGTTCCCGGTCCTTCACCTCCATGATACTCTTGTGGCGGACCCATTGCAGGTCGCTTCCGAACTGGGTTCCCACTTTTCTTCTGTTAGCTCTGGTCTTCATCTTCCCCAATCTTTCCTTCTTCGTAAACCTGTCCTTGAGTCTCGTCCTTTAGATTTCTGCACTCATCTTCAGCTTCCCTATAATGATCCCTTCTCTCTCTCTGAACTTCGGTCTGCGCTGGCCCTCTGCGGTTCTACGGCGGCGGGCTCCGATGGTATTCATTATGAGATGCTTCGCCATCTCCCTCCGAGCACGTCTCAGTATTTACTGAGTCTGTATAATCGGATCTGGGAGTCGTCGTCAGTCCCTGAGGACTGGCTCGATGCCGTTGTCCTCCCTGTTCGCAAACCGGGGTCTCTGGGTACTTCCCCTAAGGACTTTCGCCCTATTGCTCTCACAAGTTGTATCTGCAAACTCTTTGAACGTATGGTTAACGTTCGTCTGATGTGGTTCCTGGAACACCCATCACCTCCTCTCCCCTTCTCAATTTGGTTTCCGCAAGTGCCGCAGCATGACAGATGTCCTGGTGAACTTGGAGGTCTATATTCGTACTGCTTTTGCTGCGAAGACCTCCGTTGTTGCCGTCCTTTTTGACCTAGAAAAGGCTTACGACACCACTTGGCGTTATCATATCCTATCTCAACTTCATTCTTTTGGCCTTCGTGGCCATCTCCCTCTCTTTCTCCGCAGCTTCCTCTCTCGTCGTTCCTTTCGGGTGCGCCTTGGTACCGCTCTCTCTCCCTCTTTTCAGCAATACGAAGGTGTGCCCCAGGGTAGTGTTCTGAGCACTACTCTTTTTCTGGTTGCCCTCAATGGTCTTCTTTCCTCTCTTCCTTCTGGTGTCTTCTCCGCTCTCTATGTCGATGATCTTACCCTTTGTTGTCAGGGTGATGATTCGCCTCTCCTTCAACGCCGGCTTCAACTTGCAATTGATGCCGTGTCGTCTTGGGCCACAGGTCATGGCTTCAAGTTCTCTACTTCTAAGACTTGTGCCATGACTTTTACGCGGAAACGGGTTGTTCTTCGTCCCTCTTTGTCACTTTATGGTCATCCCCTTGAATACAAAGATTCCGCGAAGCTTTTGGGGTTATTCCTTGACACTCGTTTGTCTTGGTCTCCCCATATCTCTTACCTCCGTGTTGAGTGCTCTAAGGCCCTTACCCTCCTTCGGGTCTTGTCCCATACTTCTTGGGGGGGCAGATAGGCGCACTCTCCTTGCTTTACATTCCTCTCTCGTCCTGTCTAAGCTCGATTATGGTTGCCCTGCTTACTTGTCTGCTTCTCCTTCTACTCTTCGCCGTCTTGATGCTTTGCACCATACTGGGTTGCGCCTCAGTTCTGGTGCCTTTCGTTCGACTCCCATCCTTAGCTTGTATGTTGACACTGGCTTCCTGTCTCTCCAGGACCGCCGTGATCGCTACTGTCTTCGCTATCTTGCGCGGTCCTTGCAACATCCTTCCTCTCGCCTCTGTCGTGCTTTAACTTTTACCCCTCCTGCGGTTCCTGTTCCTCTTCACCACCTCCCTCTTTCTGTCCGGTTATCTCGCCTACAGGATTCTCTTTCCGTTCGTATTTCTGATGTTTCTCCTCGTGTTGTTCCTTCTTTGCCCCCGTGGAGGGTCCCTCTTCCGCGGTTTTGTACATCCTTGACTCGTATCACTAAAGCTTTTACCCCTCCTACGGTTCTGAAACGCCTTTTCCTCGAGCGCTTTTCTTCTCACTCCCGCTCCGTTTCTGTCTTCACCGATGGGTCTAAGTCAGCGGACGGTGTTGGCTACTCTGTTGTTTTTCCTGATCGCACTTATATGTGTCGCTTGCCTCTGGAGACTAGCATCTTTACAGCGGAACTTTATGCTATTCTCTATGCTCTTCGTCTCCTGCTTTCTCGTTGTCAGTCTTCCTTTGTGGTTGTTGTTGACTCTCGTAGTGCCCTCATGGCTCTCGGGTCCTTTAATCCGGTTCATCCAGTAGCTGTCGAGATCCAGCATTGGCTGTTTCTCGTTCACAGTAAATTTAAGTCGGTTGAGTTTTGTTGGGTTCCCAGCCATATTGGTGTGTCTTTAAATGAGCGTGCGGATGCTGCTGCCAAGGAAGCTGTCCGCTCTTGTCCCATCTCTCGCAAAGGCATTCCGTATTCCGACTTTTACCCGGTTATCCATTCCTCAGTCCTTACCCGTTGGCAGGCTTCTTGGTTGTCTGTTACTGGTAACAAGCTACGTACTCTTAAATGTTGTGTTTCCTCGTGGCCGTCCTCCTTCCACCGTAACCGGCGGTGGGAAACAGCTCTGGCGAGGTTGCGTATTGGCCATACTCGCTTAACCCATGGTCACTTGATGGAGCGCCGCCCTGCTCCTTATTGTCCTAGTTGCATTGTCCCTCTTACGGTCGTGCATGTCCTTCTTGAATGTCCTGACTTCCAGGACGAGCGTGTGTCTTGCTTTCCGACCGCCCCTCGCGGTCACCTGTCCCTCGATAGAATTCTTGGTGACTCGGATACTTTTGATATCGTTCGCCTTGTGCGTTTTTGTTCTCGTATTGGCATCCTTGGTGATATTTAGCGCCCTCTGATTATTTTGCGTATTTGATGGTGCTACATAGCCTTCCCGGTTTGGTGCCTTCTTTTGATAATTACTTACTTACTTCTAACATGGATGAAAAATTTTCTGACTGATAGAAAAATGAGGGCAGTAATCAGAGGCAATGTATCAGACTGGTGAAATGTCACAAGTGGAGTACCACAGGGTTCAGTTCTTGCACCAGTGATGTTTATTGTGTACATAAATGATCTACCAGTTGGTATACAGAATTATATGAACATGTTTGCTGATGATGCTAAGATAATAGGAAGGATAAGAAATTTAGATGATTGTCATGCCCTTCAAGAAGACCTGGACAAAATAAGTATATGGAGCACCACTTGGCAAATGGAATTTAATGTTAATAAATGTCATGTTATGGAATGTGGAATAGGAGAACATTGACCCCACACAACCTATATATTATGTGAGAAATCTTTAAAGAATTCTGATAAAGAAAGAGATCTAGGGGTGGTTCTAGATAGAAAACTATCACCTAAGGACCACATAAAGAATATTGTGCAAGGAGCCTATGCTATGCTTTCTAACTTTAAAATTGCTTTTAAATACATGAATGGCGATATACTAAAGAAATTGTTCATGACTTTTGTTAGGCTAAGCTAGAATATGCAGCTGTTGTGTGGTGCCCATATCTAAAGAAGCACATCAACAAACTGGAAAAGGTGCAAAGACATGCTACTAAGTGGCTCCCAGAACTGAAGGGCAAGAGCTACGAGGAGAGGTTAGAAGCATTAAATATGCCAAAACAAGAAGAAAGAGGTGATATGATCACTACATACAAAATAGTAACAGGAATTGATAAAATCGACAGGGAAGATTTCCTGAGACCTGGAACTTCAAGAACAAGTGGTCATAGATTTAAACTAGCTAAACACAGATGCCGAAGAAATATAAGAAAATTCACCTTCGCAAATAGAGTGGTAGACGGTTGGAACAAGTTAAGTGCGAAGGTGGTGGAGGCCAAGACCGTCAGTAGTTTCAAAGCGTTATATGACAGTGCTGGGAAGACGGGACACCACGAGCGTAGCTCTCATCCTGTAACTACACTTAGGTAATTACACACACATACACATATACACCCACACACATACATATACTGCCATCAGCTTTTGTCCGGTCGTGATGGTCGAGTGGATTAGGTGCCCAGTACACCGGTTGCATAGTGCTGGCAGTATGGGTTTGAGTCACTTCTGGGGTGTGAGTTTTCAGTTGTATGTATGCCTGGGGACCATTAAGGCTTGTTCACATTTGTGTTCCTCGCGTGTGCCCCAAAGAATGAGGTGATTTGATAAAATACTATGCCCAAGATTACCATCAGAGTGCCGGTGGGCTGATGGGCAAATAGCCTCGACTACCATCAGCGTTTGTGTATGTTACGACCCTGGGTTCCTCAGTGGAAATCAGAGGTCAAAATTGAGCTAATTAAACTTCCTTATAGTATAGTAGGACGCATGACGATGTGTATGTGTTTGTATCTTCCCTGCCAGACGTAAGACGATTCTTGTTTTTCACAGAGCATGTAAAAACTGAGCTTGGGGTTGATTATTAAATAATAAAATAGGCAACAACTATGTTTACTAATACTTTCTAATCAAGTGCAAAGTAAATCTGAGTAAACTTGGGATAGGAATGCTGTACGATTAGTTGAGCAGTCTACTGGCAGCGAGTGAGCTGGGAAGGAGATGCGAGAGGCGTTCTCTTCTCTGCTGGCTGGCTGTGGTGAAAGGAACCTCCTCTCCCTCCTCGTTTTTTTATTTCTGTGTCGCTGATACCCAGCTAAGTATACTGTGTAACGTTCTCATTGTCTGGCATAGGCGTGTTCTAATGTGTAGAGTATTATACTTTGTATGAATTAGGTGTTCCTAGTGTTTGTATTACTAGTTACAGTGGTACCTCGGAATGCGATTGTCCCTGTATGCGAGGTTTTCGGAAGGCGAGGTGTATTTACTCCAAAAATTTGTCTCGGAAGGCGATGGTTACTTCGGGAGGCGAGTTTGAACGCGAGTTTGTTGATACGCGTACAGCCGACCTAGCGCGTGGTCGTTCGGCGATCGTCGCCCCTCTGCCCCGCTGCCCCTCAGTTCACCATTGTCTCGCGCTCAGTGACTACCCCCACATCAATTCTAGTCGTGGATTTTCAGTGTTTTGTTGGATTTTTGGTGATTTGTCTATACAATTTGTTATTATATATCTCACCATGAGTCCCAAGAAAGCCAGTGGTAAGGATAAAGGCCAGAAAGCTCATGTGAGGATGACAATAGAGGAGAAACAAGAGATCATTCGGAAGCATGAGAACGGTACACGTGTTGTTGAACTTTGTAGGCAGTACAAGAAAGCCACATCAACAATATGCACTATACTTAAGAAGAAAAATAAGATTATGAGTGCTAATGTGGCAAAAGGAGTAAGAACATTAACGACACAAAGACCACAAATACTTGAAGAAGTGGAAAAGTTGTTATTAATTTGGATACACGACAAGGAGTTGAGGGGTAATAGTGTTTCGGAGGCCATTATTTGTGAGAAAGCCAGGGTGTTGCACGAAGACCTTCTAAAGAAGACCCCTGCAACGAGTGATGCAGATAAGAAAGAGTTTAAGGCAAGCAGGAGCTGGTTTGAAAAATTTAGAAAGAGAAGTGGTATCCATAGTGTTACAAGGCATGGGGAGGCAGCCAGCTCAGACAAACCAGCCGCTGGACGATTTATTGACGAATTTAAAGAGTTTGCAGAGACTGGGGAATACCTACCGCAACAAGTGTTTAATTGTGACGAAACAGGACTGTTTTGGAAAAGAATGCCTAAGAGGACATACATTACCAAGGAGGAAAAATCCTTGCCTGGACACAAGCCTATGAAAGATAGGTTTACGCTTGTGCTGTGTTCAAATGCGAGTGGCGATTTGAAAATTAAACCCTTGCTAGTGTATCATTCTGAAAATCCAAGGGTTTTCAAACAGTATAATGTGCAGAAAACCCGTTTGTCTGATGTGGAAGTCTAATAAAAAAGCATGGGTCACTAGGCTTATTTTTTCGGAGTGGGTGAATGAAGTGGTGTGCCCTGCCATAGAAAAATATCTGCAGGAGAAACAATTGCCACTCAAAGCCGTGCTTCTCCTTGACAATGCTCCTGCTCATCCTCCAGGCTTGGAAGATGATTTGATGCCTCAATACAATAAATTCCTCACAGTTAAATTCCTTCCTCCTAACACCACTCCTCTAATTCAGCCTATGGACCAGAAAATCATAGCGAATTTTAAGAAACTTTATGAAAGGGCACTTTTCCGGAAATGTTTTGAAGTGACTGAAGCCACAAACCTCACCCTCAAAGAGTTCTGGAGAGAACATTTTAACTTTTGTAGTGCTTTAAAACTCGTTGACAAAGCCTGGCAAGAAGTGACTCAAAGAACCCTGATCTCTGGCTGGAGAAAATTGTGGCCTGAAGGTGTGAGAGAACTAGACTTTGAGGGGATTGAGCCTATAAATGATGCGCCTATTGTTGAGGAAATTGTTAGTTTAGGCCAGCAAATGGGCTTGGAATTGGATGGTGATGATGTGGAGGAGTTGGTGGAAGAACACAACGAAGAACTGACCACCGAAGAACTCCTAGCCCTTCAACAGGAACAGCAAGCCAACACAGCAGCGAATGATTCTGCAGTGGAGGAGGAGGTGGCAGCAGCACCAACAGCACCAGCGAGTGTCCCTTCTGCAGTAATTAAGAAGGTGTGTCAGATGTGGGAAGAGATTCAAACAACTATTGAACATACTCACCCAGACAAAGCTGTAGTAGGCCGTTGTCTTAATCTTTTCAATGACAATGTGATGCCTTACTACAGAGAGAGCTTGCGAAGAAGGGAAAAGCAAGCTTCCATGGACAAATTTGTGGTGAGGAAATCGAGCAGTGAGCCTCAACCAGGACCTAGTGGCACTCAGGTTAAACGTCCCAGGGAGAGCACACCAGAAAGGTCCTCACTGCCTGATGTGATTATAGAAGGGGACTCCCCTTACAAACAGTAACTCCTCTCCTCCTCCCCCCCCCCCTCACCATCTTCCATACGCCTACAGCACTCGACAGCAAGGTAAGTAATAACTGGAACACAGTTTTGTAGGTTTATTTAGATGAATTAGGTAAATTAGGTATAAAAATTTAGTTTGATGTGGGGTTTTTGGGGTAGTCAGGAACGGATTAATTCATTTCCCTTTATTTCTTATGGGGAAATTAACTTCGGAATGCGAGTTTTCGGAAGGTGAGGCGTCTCCAGGAACGGATTAAACTCGCATTCTGAGGTATGCCTGTATTCTAAAAGGGGGTCCCAGTGGAACCACGTGGTCTCCCTACCCTAAGCTGACTCAAGCTTCTAGCTCTTTTTTTTTTTTTTGAGATATATACAAGAGTTGTTACATTCTTGTACAGCCACTAGTACGCGTAGCGTTTCGGGCAAGTCCTTAATCCTATGGTCCCTGGAATACGATCCCCCTGCCGCGAAGAATCGTTTTTTCATCCAAGTACACATTTTACTGTTGAGTTAAACAGAGGCTACAGTTAAGGAATTGCGCCCAGTAAATCCTCCCCGGCCAGGATACGAACCCATGACAAAGCGCTCGCGGAACGCCAGGTGAGTGTCTTACCACTACACCACGGAGACTGCAGAAGAGTAAACTCTTCACTAGTAATACTTTTCCCTAGCTTGTTCTGAGTGTAAACCTTGTATCCTGCTTATGTGGACCAAGGCTTTTAATGTAAGATAGTGTGGTAAAGTAATTATTATTATTGTTATTGGTGTGAATGTATATGGGGGGTTGTTAAGGGGTTAATAAATAAGTTAGTTAGTTAAAGGAGTATCCATTCATCCTGTGTAGGAGATCTATGATCAACCTTTAGGCTGACAATTGCAGTAATAAGTTACTAAGTTTACTTTTGTATAGTTTTAATTGGGGGCCGGGCCTTACTGATCTCCACTGCCAGAGATACATCTTTATTCTGACTACTGCCCCTGCTTCCATTTAATGTTAGATTCCCCATAGCAGCACCACCAATTTTATAACAGTGTAACATCTATCTACTCTGTAATGGTGAGACAGTAAAGCAAAGTAAAGAAGAAAGGACGGGAGGAGGAGGGATAAACATGGATAAGGTTGAGGGGGAACTCGTCCGTCTGGCAATAGAAAACGAGGGGCGTATGGGAAGAGGGGAGGTAGGAGGAGGAGAAGGATAGAAGGAGAAGAGGGGTAAGTAGGAGGGATAAGAAGGAGTAGGGAAAGTAGACTGATTGTTATTCTATCTATATTATACTTATGAATGATGATGTTCTTTGTGATGTTATACTGATGTGGATGTACGGATGTTAATTTTACTTTACATATTTAAGTATAAGCTGCCACCACCTGTCTCTTTCACAAACTAATCTTAATTCCACTTAAACAATGCGACAGGAACATTGCTTAATTTAGTTATCTCTAGCCTGTTCATCTAGTTATTTTTAGGCTTAACTCTTACTTGAGGGGACATTGATTCAAAAAGAGGACTTGAACAAAACTCAAGCTTGTTATTCTACACACAGACATTTATTGAATAAAATTATTTCAAATTATTTTAATTTCCGTAGTTCTTACTATTTAACATTTTGACATCCTATTATTTTAACACATTATTGACCAAATTAAAAGAGGGGGGGGGGTCACCCACTCCATACACTCCTACACCATACATGACTAAATGGTTCAGACTCCACTAGCTCGTTACCACTAAGACACACTTCTGGTTTAAGACAATGCATAACTGAACTCTCACTTTCTCAACTCAGATGGATGCACCCTGATGGTGACTGGCACCCACCAGGGTGAAAATCGGGGGAAAGTTGGCTGGTCACCTTCCCTCTATGCAAGCTGGTCTCTTAACTGCTCAAAACACCTCGCTGGCCAAGCCAGGGGTGGGTACTCTTGCAAGCCAATACAACGGGCTCCTTGTTAAATAGTACTGCCATCTGCACAAGCTGGGCTGGCTCACTCTTTCACTACCATCTCGCTCCTCACAAACACACACACCCACAATTATACACGAAAGAGTGCAAAATACTTGCACTGTTACATTTGTCCGGTTGTGATGGTCGAGTGGATTAGGTGCCCTGTACACCAGATGTATAGTGCTCCTGGCAGTATGGGTTCGAGTCACTTCTGGGGTGTGAGTTTTCAGTTTTATATACATATATATATATATTTTATTTTATTTATATATATACAAGAAGGTACATTGGGATTGTGAGGATACATAGCATAGTAATTACATTCTTGTAAAGCCAGTAGTACGTGCAGCGTTTCGGGCAAGTCCTTAATCTAAGAAAATTTTAAGTAGGTAAATACTAGCAAAATTTATAAAAATAACAGGTACATAGCAAGAAAAAAAATAAAAGATGAGAGAAATTTGTAGGTATATTAAAGCACATAGGTAGCTCAGATTGATTGCAATGACAGCTTGAATGGTAGCTTCATGCTTGACAGCTTCAGCTTGAATGAATGAATGCTTGAATATATATGTGTGTGTGTGTGTATGTTTTTGTTGTTGAATTATGACCAAAAGTGTAAGATTCTAACTCAAATTGTCTGAATATTTATGTTTTTCTTCACAGTCGAGAGTAGTTACAAAATTTCTTCTCTAAAGTTCATTTTCACACTTTATGGTCTTTTTGCCCCTCTCCTTACTGCTGCTGTTGTTATTTCTCGCATCTTTGTATTGCTTGAATGTTTGGGGTGTTTTGCCTCTTCCTACATTCCATTTGTGTGTCTTATGGTCTCTGGCCCTCTCACAATTTCTGTTGAACAAATCCCCTTTTCCTAGTTCTGCATCTCTGCTTTGGTATAAATTTTGTTGTGCTTTTATCATATATTTCACAAAACTTGACATACATCTCATTTACTTTATGTCCTAACAGCAAGTCTTTCTGTCAAATTCCTTTAGGAAATATCTGAGTTCCCCATAATGACCTCTCCACAAATCATTTTTTTCAACTGCTTCAAGCTCATTTTCTTCCAGATTATAATGCATTGCATACTATATTCCCAAAAAGACATGGTCACTTTTACCCAAGGGAGGGAGGTACTGAATGATAAATATCTCTTCCTCTATATAACATCCAGCATGGAGGGAACATCCCCTTCCCTCATCCTCGTAGCTTGTTTAACATGTTGAAACATGAATGTTTACAGGATGAGGTTTACGAATCTACAAGTCCAAAAATCCTCTGTTCTAGCTTCATATGCCTCCTAGTCTATGGATTTATTTGAAGTTGAAGTCGCCAACTACCAACAGTCGTGATCTGTCATTATCAGCTCTTGCTATAATCTCTCACTATTGTTATAAGACCCTCTCGTTTATTATCCAGCTCCTCCTTTGACCATGTGTTGCATGGCGGTGGACTATATGCATTTATGATCGTTAGTTTATCATCATGATTGCAGATCTCTAGTGCTATTATGTCAACTTCTCGTGGATTCACAATCATTATTAACCCTTAACATGCTCGGGGTTTAATATCCTGTCATCCCCACAGGCGCATGTCATTTTGAAAAAAAAAAATTATTTTTTCTTCCTAACCTGTTAATTTGTGTTCACTGATCACGGGAAAAATAATAAAAAAAATCGTAAGTGGCATATATTGCCCGCTATAGGGCGGGGAAGTCTGGCAAATTATAGGCGCTGACTCAGCGTGCGTCCCAGGCGGTCTGTTGCTCGCCAGCTGTCAGGCCGGAGTTGCCACAAAGAGATAATTACCGAATTATTTCAATGTCTCTGATTGATTTTTCATACTTTTTTTGCTGTAATATTATTCAATAGTGTGTAGTTTGATATATTTATATAATAAAATGAGTGAATCATCGCTGTACTCAAAAATATGGTGTGCATATTGTTGATTCAATTATGTTCATCAATCAGTGAACAAATACTTTGTCGGTTATTACATTATAAGCACAGGTTATATATAAGTATCTACATGTTTTGTTCACTATAACGAACCACTAAGTAGCTATTATGAGTCAAAAAGTAACGAGGAGTGACCGCCGTTTACCAGCCAGCCACTCCCGCCCTCCCTCCAGTCATCTGACTCACCCACATTCTCCTCCCACAATAATGTTTTTGCTATAATTCACTATATACAGACGTTATATATAAGTATCTACATGTTTTGTTCACCATAACTGTACATCTAAGCTTGTATGGTGAGTAAAGGCACAAAGATGTGGCTACTCACACAGTCAGCTGATCGGCAGCCGCCCTCAAGGCCAGACGCACTAATATTTCTCCTCCAACAATACTGTGTGGTGTTATTACGCTATATACACACATTATATATAAATATCTACCTGTTTTATTCACCATACTTGTACAAATAAACTGGTATGGTGCCCAAAGACCATCGTGGTATCCAGTAAAAAACACCGTCGTCTGCACGGTGGCGTCGTGCAGACGACGCCACCGCCCTCACCAAAATGGCGGCTCCAAACCTTCTCTTGCTGTTTATACCCTCTATACACACGTTATATATAAGTATCTACATTTGTGTTCACCATAGCGAACCACTAAGCTGGTATGCTGAGTGCAGTCAATAAAAGGTGGCCACACACAGTCAAAAGACATCGCCACCACCCTCCCTCCCACAGCATTACTCCTCCCTCCATGGCGCACAGCGCTAAATATCACCACAATCCTGCTATTATCTGAACCCTGGTCAGTTTTATCACAGTCAGGGGTCTTCTGTAATAATATCATCGCTACATAATAGCATGAACAAGTATAATTTGGCATTTTTAGGCGATGCTGTGGTCACAAGCTGAACAGCAGTGCTGTTAGCTCATGCTGCGTGCATCAGGCTTGGTTGCTCACTCAATACTGAGGCCAATAACACCCGGGAGTTTGGCCCACGATTTTTTTAAAAAATGGCGTCTGTTTACAAGAGCCCTGATGAAGGTGTGGTGAACCCCGTGTATCCGCGGGCTGTTTAAATCTTGGGTAGTACTCCAACACATCATATGACGTGATGCGCAGTTGACTGGAACAACGTCCAGCACGTCATATGACGTGATGCGCACTTTAAGGGTTAAATTTACCTTTAGGTGTTCTTTCACTAGCACAGCAACACCACCGCCTTTCCTAATTTTTCTGTCTCGACTCCAAACTGAGTAACCCCTTCAGAATATGACCTCATTTAAAATATCATCTTCAAGTTTTGTCTCCATAAGTGCAACAATGTCTGGTGTCTGCAGCTGTAATACATGACTTAACTCTAGTATCTTTGATCTCACCCCATCTATGTTGGTGTATGCAATTTTCAGGAACATGTTTCCCCCTCTCCTTATTCTTCACACCCCCTTTCTCTAGTGATTTTGTTGGTTTGTGTGTGCGTGTGTGTAATTTATATAAACATAATTAAATATTAATTCATGTTAATATCTTTTCAGGGAAAACTAGCAACTGACGAAACAATCCTTCAAATACAAGATGGGCAAGATGAGGCCATTCAAATACAAGATGGGCAAGATAATGCCCAGGATGTCTACTAAGAAAGAATTATCAGTGATATCAGTGTTTCTTTATCCTCACACTCTCTTGTTATATGGTCTTCTCTGGTCTCCTCTTTATTTTCTCTCCTCTCACAAATGTCCTTTCTGTGGGGAGCCCCGTTGGCTCCCCGGAGCTTTACCAGGCTGATATGCTAATGTTAGACTTTGGCATCACTCATGTGTATGGAGTTCTAGGGTCTACCGGGGACCACAGCCAGAACCTGGCCCCCTCAGAGAGGCAAGGGGAGCAGTGGCCTATAGAAACCCCCGTGTGGTTTGAAGCATTCTATGTCTGCCATCGACCGGGTCAAGAATCCAGAAAGGTAAGCATTCCAAAACAAACCCCTATTCTGGTTAAAATTGCTACCAAAAGCTGAACTAGTGGATAGAACTCCCCAACAGAAAACAAGCAAACTAGTATGACGTCACCGTGTCGCTGTCTGCGCAGCTCCCCTCCCCAGGAGGGAAAAGGGGCAGCCCCAGACCTCTCACGCTAGCTATCCACCCATTAGTTCTTCGGCTGATGCTATAGGCACCGATTGCGTGCTCCGGCTCCAATAGTTGTTTCAGCACGCTACCTAAAGTGTGGTGTCTGTCTTCTAGGTGGTGCGTGAGCCGGGAGCGAGTCTCCAGTACTCTGGCTGCATTCGCCTAGGGCTCCCTTCCCTAGGTGCCCTGTAAGTACTGCCCTTGGGGCTTGGGGCCATCTTCCACAAGTTCCTTGGGTTCTGCCCCTGCTAGGCCGTTTGCTGCTTGGTTTTCGGCCGCTCTCTGTGTGCTCGGGTGTTCTGCCTCCCTTGTTCGCCTAAACGTAAGGGGCAGTTTTGCACTGGTGGGCGCAGGGTACTGTGCAGGTTGTTTCCACCAATCATGGCGGCCGGCTCTGTTCCGCTTGGGTACGCTGTCTTCTTGCAGGGTTTTCTTTTTATTTTTGTTTTATCTACCTGGTGGGGGGTCTGCCTTCGTTCTTGCCTCTTGTGTTCTGAGTATTTTTCTGGTGGTTCCCCCTGCTAGGTCCCCGTGAGTGTACACGTCCCGGGGGTTCAGCTCTTAGAAAGTTGTTTGGTAGCTTTGGGTGCCGGTTAGTACCCTGCTTGGGATTACCCGAGTGCGAGTCCTCTTATAGTAAACGCTCGGGACCCTGGGAAACCCCTGGGGGCATGCGGGTCCGATGGATGTGACCCCGGAGCCCCCCCTCGCTTCCGGTGAGTTTGAGAGTTGCTCTCACCCCTTGTCTCAGGGTGACTGTTTTGCCTCCATCTGCTGCCTGTGGGGTCGGTGACACCTTCGACCCTGAGTCCTGCGAGTTTTGTTGCTCGTTGTGGCTCGGTTGCCCAGTTGTGCTGACTAAGCGGGTGTGGGCAGCAGGGGCATTGCACTTTGAGCCTTGGTGGTGGCAACGCTCTTCATTTGTTTGCTCCCCGGGAGCCCCGGGACTGCCCCGTTTTGGTTCGTGTTGGGACTTGGGGGTGTTGGTTGCTTCAGTTCCTTCCATTCCCCCCTTGTCTTTCCCTTGGATCCCCCCTTCCTGCCTACATCCGGTTACTTAACGTTTGTGGGTTCGGGGCGGGATTCGATGGTTTTGAGACTCGAGCAGTCTCTAGGAATTCCCCTTCCAGAGTAGTGATGGTGGCATTTGAGCCTGTTTCTCCAGCCGTGTTATAAAGAGTCTGCCAGTGGGCTCCCTTCCTTAGTATTTTCGCGGCTGTCCCGGTTTTCTGGTATGGCCGGGGCTTTGGGGGGACGGCTCAGCCCCGGGGCCTGTCGTGTGGGTTCCCGGGGCTGGGGAGGGGCTGACTTGGGGGGCCTTGGTTCCGTAGGGGGTTTTCTCCCCCCTCTAGGCGGGGCTTGTGGTTACGCGGAGAGGGGTTTTTCCTCCCCTCTCACCGTACGTGTTGTTGGGCGTCGGCCCCTCCCCGGGCTCGGTTCCTTGTCCTTTGAGTCAGGTGGATGCTCCCCCCTTTTTTTGGGACAGTGTCTTCGTTATGTTTCCCCGTTCTTGGGGTTCTACGTGACTTTTGGTCTCGGGTGCGACTGTGCCTTTGTGTGCCTTCAGGACTGGTGTTTGCTTCTGTGTTCTCGAGGGTTCGGGGAGGTTTTTGCTACTTCCCGTATTATTGGAACGTCTGTCGGCTCCTAGTTTGGGTCGCCATATTGGGCTACTTATAGCCCAGTTGGGCTACTGGTGGCCCGGTTGGGTTCCCTTTGGGCTACTTGTCTTTGCTTAGTTGGCCGATTTTGTTGTCGCTGCTTCCTCTTTTGGCTCCTTTCCCGTGTGATGGGTTGTTTTTTCTACTTCGCGGTTCCCTAGGGTTGCGTTCTGTTTGGCTACTTTTCTTGTGCAGTAGTTCTGGTTGGCGCCTTCCCGCAGAGCAGGTTGTGTGGTTCAGCCAGCGTGTCCTGCGCATGAGCCATGGGAGTTTTGGTCGTGGCAGCGTGTTTCCGTGCTGGTGTTTTGCGCCCTTTTTTCTCTGGTGCTTTGCCTCTCGCTCTTCTCCTTTCTCCGGTATGTGCCCCTTCGCTCCGGGGAATACGCCGAGGTTTTCCGTATGTCATGGGTGTGGGCCTCCTACTTCACGTCTACCCTGCTCTCCTGCGTGTCCGGCTCCGGCTTCTTCACCTGGCGGTGCTCTCAGGATCTTCTGGGCACTGTTGGGTCGTATCACGTTTGTGCCTCCATTCGACAGGCGAGTTTCTGTGGTCTGGCGTCTTTCGGCCGGGCGCTGGATGCGAAGATGTTTATATACCTGTCTTTATTAATTAAGGTATATTTATTTACGAATGAGACCGTTAGCACACCGGTGACTGGTTGTTTCCTGGGGTTTGAGCTTTGGCTCTTTCGTCCTGCCTCTCCCCAGTCGCTTCCCTGGCACCTCCTTTGGTCAGTTTTGCCTGCACTTGCTGCTGTAGGGGGGGTGGTCGGTTTCTACCGCTTCCCTTCCTTGTGCGTTCACTTTGTTTCCTCACCTGCCGCAGGGGTGTTCTTCGTGCGTTTCTTGGCTTCTAGGGTGTTCTTTCAGCCTGTGTCCTATGGTGCACTTATGTGTCTTGGTCTGTTTTCGTTGCTCGTACCCCCTTGGTTCGGGTGGCAACCCTTGCATCTTCTTCGGTTTTCCTGGCTTGCCCTGCTGGTTGGCTTTTCAGGGTCTTGCGATGTCTCGTGTCGGACCCGTCATTTCTGATCTGGCGGGTTTACTTGCTTTGGGGAGTTTTCTGTTTGGCAGACGTTCCATCTCCTTTGTGCCGCCTGGGCTTTAGTGGTCGCGCCCGAGATCTTCCCACGGCTCCGCCTTTTCCTGGGCTAAGAGGAGCCTTGTAGGGGCTGATTTCGTTCTTCCTCGCGTATCTCTCCTCCGGTTGGTGGTCTTGTGGCTTCGTTGTAGGTGTCCCACCTGTGTACTACTTCTTGGCGGCAGTATGGGGTATTTTGGCGGTCCTTCCTTTTCCTCCTGTCCCTTCTTAGGTGGCTGCAGTTGTTAGCGTCGGCTTGAATTTTCTGTTGGGGGTTGGGGGCCGTCGTCTTGCCACATACTATCGCCTTGTTTCGTGCGGCGCTGGCGGAGCCGCTTTTGCTTGCTTTCGGTCTTGGTGTTGCTTCTGCACCGTTAGTAAGCTGTCTCGTGCGTTGTTTCACCTCCGGCCTGTTCGTGCGCCGCTTGCATCATCCTGGTCTTTGGTCAGGGTGCTCTGTCTTCTCCTCGGTTGGTGGTGCCCCTTCGGTTCCGGTTTGTTTTTTGTCGGCTCTTTTTTTTCCTGTTGGCATTTGCCTCTGGGGGTCGGGTCGCTGGGCTTGTTGCTCCTCCGCAGGGGTTTTTCTGCTCCTTCGGTTTTGGTGTTTTTGGTTGTTCGGTGGCAGCAGTCTCCATCTTTTCTGGCACGTGATGGGGCTGCTGCGTTCTGGAGGAGTCCTTGGGTTGTTGGTGCTTGGTTGGTCGGGCCTGGGGTGTGTCGTGTTCAGTGGCGGCCCTCCGCTGTTAATTGCGTGCCGCGGCTTCCATGTCCGGGGCGCGCTTTGAGTTGATCCGGTTCCGTACTTCCCTGTTTGCGGGTGACAGTGTCCTGGGTTGTCAGTCGTGTTATTGCGGATAGCCTGCCTGTGTTTTTTCCCCATGCCCGTGGCGTTCGTGGCTTCGCTGCTCTTGCTGCCGTCTGGGCGGCGTGTCCTTGCTGTCATTCGGGCACGAATCTTTTTTGGTGTTCGTACTGGGGCCTTGCTGCTCTTTGTCTCATGTTGTTCCCGGGCCCTTTTGGGGCTGTGTCGCCTTGGGTTGCGTTTGCTGCCGGTTGTCTCGCTTCCGTTGAGGGGTGCGTGGTGTCCGCCTCCCGGTTCCGTCCCTTTGACCTTCCTCTGTGGGTAGTTAGCAATGGGGACCCGACGGGGCTCCCCCAAAAAACCCAGCGTTGAATGTAATGAAACGCCATTTTCTGGGTGAGACCCAGAGGCTCCCCGGCAACCCTCCCTCCCTCCCTCCCTCCCTCCCTCCGGTCGGTGGTTTTTCGTGTGTTTTGACATTCAGCTTCAGAACTGATGGGTGGATAGCTGGCGTGAGAGGTCTGGCTCCCCCTTCACCCTCCCTGGGAGGGGGGAGCTGCGCAGACAGCGGCGCAGTGACGTCATACTAATTTGCTTGTTTTCTGTTGGGAGAGTTCTATCCACTAGTTTGGCTTTTGGTAGCAATTTTAACCAGAATAGGGATTTGTTTTGGAATGCTTACCTTTCAGGATGCTTGACTCTGTCCATGGCAGACATAGAATGCTTCCAACCACGCAGGTTTTTTTTATAGGCCATTGCTCCCCTTGCCTCTGAAGGGGCCAGGTTCTGGCCGTGGTCCCCGGTATGCCCTAGAACTTCATACACATGACTGATGCCAAAGTCTGACATTAGCATATCAGCCTGGTAAAGCACCAGGGAGCCTCCGGGTCTCACCCAGAAAATGGCGTTTCATTATTTTCAATGCTGTTTTTTTTTTTTTTTTTTTAATGTTACGTTTCTCTCCTATTTTTCTTGTCTCTTCTTATATCTCTCCTTTCCTCCTCTCTTCTAACACCTTTCCTTTCCTGTTTCTTCTAGCTTCTCTCTTTACTTTTTACATTTATGGTATTCACTTACTTAATTTTTATCTTGTATATTTTTCTTGTATCTTTTTCTTCACTTGTCTTTCTCTTCCCCTTCTCTTCAATCTTCTCTCATTTCTCTCTCCCCTCTCTTGTTTCTGTTCTGTCTTCTCTCCTCTGCCTTAATTTTGTTCCGTCTCCTCTCTCTTGTTCTGTACTCACCTAATTGTTTCTGTGTGTGTGTGTCTGTCTGTCTGTCTCTGTCTCCTTTTATCTTTCTTTTTCTTCTTTCTTTTTATTTCTCTCTCTTTCTTTCTTTCTAATATTTAATTTGATTTAAAATTAACTTGGAGATTTTTACTTAATCTAAGTTATATTGCATGGTGCTAACATGAATATTATACTTGACTATGTTTACATTCACTTGTAGATTTTTATTTATAGTTAGTCTTACACTTTTAAGATTTTACTTTACAGTTTTTGTAAATGATTTATAGATTGTTATTTTGTCATAGAAAAACTAGTGATATGTATACTCAGGAAATTTTACTTGTTTTAGTTTTAACATTAAGTTAGACAAATCCGGGGAACTGCAAGAAATAAAAATAAATAAATGTTTATTGTCTTATAAAAGTGTTCATTTATGTGGGAACCTTGTGGTAAAATTGTAGGTGACATATTTTGGCCACAATAAGGTGAGGAAGTCTGGCAAAATTGAGGCGTTGACAGAATAATCGCCGGAGGCAGTCAGCTCCGCACGAGCTGTAAGGCGGGAGTTGCCACAAAGATGACATTACCTAACTAGCAGTACCCGGCCACGCGTTGCTGTGACTCAGCAACGCATATGCTTTGCAGGGCCACAGCAACCTTTCCCTGTCCCCCAGTCCTCCCCACCATTCCCGCCTCACACGTCTCCTCAGCCTTCCAACCATTCCCCACTCCGTCCCCACCTCCTCCCCACCATCCCCTCTTTCTTCCCTCTATGCCCCACTCTCCTGTCCCTTTGTTCTTCTCCACCATTCTCCATTCCCCCATACCCTCGTCCCTACCATCCCAAACTTCCCCGTCCCCTCGTCTTTCCTCACCCTTACCCCTCCCTTGTCACCTCATCCTCCCCACCATCTCGCATTTCCGTCCCCTCGTCAGCCCCACCATTCCCCACTCCCTCGTCCGATGCCTTCCCAAATGGTCCGATGTTCCCATAAAAAAATTGGGAACATCAAGTGATCTGATGTTCCCATCACTGAAAAATAAGAAAAACAGTTAAAAAAAAATTAAATGAAAATATGAAAAAGTAAAAAAAATAAACTATACTCACGAAATGAACGGTATGTAAAACAACAGTGTTCAATTCCAACACAATGTCACAAAATAATTACAAAAAAAAAATAAAATCGAAATCTATGAAAATAAAATTTATCAATGCAATTGGAAACATTAAAATGGAATTCGTGACATATTTAGAATAGCATGCATGTTGATATTATGTGCAACAGATGTGCTGTTTTTCTAAAACGCATATTTTTACTTGTCACAGAAGTGGCATCTATATATTAGGTATATAAAAAGATGTGCATATTCGAATGGAACGTTGTGTCAGCATTTCAAAGCAATCGGTGAAGAACTTTGGGAGATTACAGCGTGTGTTGCTCTTACATCCAAGAGATAGCGCTGTTTTTAAAAAAAAAAGCATGTTTTCTTCGGTCGCAGGTAAGGCATGTATATAGTAGGTATATAGAAACACACACCTATTTGAATGCAACGTCGTGTCAAAATTTTAAAGCAATTGGTAAAGAGGTTTCGAAGTTTTCTCTCACTTGAAAAACACAGTTTTTCAAAAACATGTTTTTTTTTCCATCACAGACGTGACATCAATATAATATACTGTATATATAAAAACTTGCTCGGATGCGAATGGAACACTGTGTGAAAATTTGAAAGCAATCGGTGAAGAACTTTCGGAGAATTGCCTTGCCACATATAATTATTTAATATTCAACTAGAAACCTCAACTTACCTTGTTGTTGTTTGTCTTCTTGATTGATGCCACTCATCTTGAAGTTAAAAATTCTTGACAATTTACGTAACCTATACTAACACAACACTAAAATTAACACTTAAAATTACTGTACAGTTCATTAAGCAAAGTTAGTTTTGACTGCCAGCTGCGGAAGCCTCACTGGTTGAAGGCGCTTGGGTTGATTTTCATACCATATAAGAATCAAGTATAGCTTCCCTTCTGTGTTCATTGGCCAGTTGTATGATCAGCTCTTTGGTTCACCTCAGGTACTGATACATGTTTCCAACTTCTGGATGAGCACAATTTCGTGGTCATTGGTGTTGGTTCTTCACTGTTTTCTTCATCCTCCTCCTCATCTTCGTCGACCTCACCAGTAACAGACTGGAGAATCTCGTCTTCACTCATCACACCTTAACCTGGGTCATTGGCATCTTTTTCAAGACAATCAAGCACATCCTGTCTTCCTAAGTTTTTGCCGGCATTTCTGAACATTACATGGATTTCATCTGTAAATCCTTCAAAATCCATTTCTTCATCCTCCTCATTTCTCACAGTAGACGTGAGGAGTTTTGTCCAGGAATTCTTCAAAGTCGATTCCTTTACGTCACTCCACACCTTGGCCCAGTTATAGATGGCTTCCTTGATTGTATAGCTCTTCAAATTCTCAAGTTTTTTAGCCCTGTTATTCACACCGAGTTCAACATCTTCCGGAAGAGGCAAAACCACCAAAACTTCGTTGAGCATCTTTTTGGTGTACAACCTCTTCGTGGCACAAATAACTCCTGAACCATAGGCTGGATGAGAGAGACTGTATTAGGAGGAAGTGCCATACACATTATCTTGCCATCATGTGAAGTTAGCGTGTCAATTCTGAGGTGGGCAGACGCATTATCAAGCAGCAGCAAAGCCCGAACTTCGCTTGGCCTTACTTTGAGTTTTTTAACTTGATAGACATGAACTTCCCTGCAGAACACATCATGAAACCAGGAAAGAAAGATATCCTGTGTAAACCATGCATTCTTTGAGTTATAATATTTCACTGGCAGTCTGTCCAAGCAATGTTGCAAGGCTCTTGGTTTCTTTGATTTCCCAACAATTGCACACGTAATTCTGTCTGTGCCATCGACATTCGCACACTTCATGGCCGACAGCCTGTCCTTGTTAACCTTACGGCCTGGCACACAACCCTCACTCCTCATAGCTAGAGTTTTTTTCTGGTAAACTCCTCCAATACAGCCCAGTTTCATCTGCATCATAAATTTGATAAGAATATAAATTATTTGACAAAATGTATGTTCTTAATTTATGTTTAAATGGTTCTACACTGCTTGTATCTGCTCTCAATTTTTCATCTACAATTTTCCTCTTCATAATATTGTGCCTCCCTTTGAACCTTACAACCCACCCTTCACTAGCTTGGAAATCCTCTATTCTAAGGCTTGCTGCAAACCTGCTTACAGCATTTTATATATATGGACCGCGAATTGTCATGCCAGCAGTGCGGTGCTGAGCAAGCCATTTGTATACAGCCTCATCCAACTGTACATGCGTAGAATTTTTCAAAGTTTTTCTATCACATCCTCTGCTAGTGCTTGCACCTTCACTCTCATTGGTTTTAATGTATTTCAGATATTTCTCTTTTTCTTTCCTTATATCAGAAACAGTACTAGTGCCTATATTAAATTCCTTGGCAACATTTGAAGTCGACCGGCCATTTTCACAAAGTTGTATAACACGTAACTTGTCCTTAATTGTTAGGATAACCTTCTTCCTCTTAACACCTCCAGAACGATTGATGCTGCTACTAGACATAGTCTTGGCCAAAAATGTTTAAAGTTACTATGAAAATAAAAAAGTTATTTAAAAAAATATTTTACTGATTGCGAGGCACTGTGGTATAACACGAGGGATGAGAGCACATGGCTTGACCCATTATTATTATTAACATCTTTATTGACAAAATTAATTACAATTTTGCCTAATCTGAGGATTTTGATAGTCTTATTAAATTGAGGTTAATGCTAGTATTCACTGTCACGCAGGACAGAGGGTCATACATAAGACAATAGGCCTAAACTGTAGGCTGAAGCACATATATATCACGGTTACAATCAATGTTTAATGTGTGGATATGTGAAAACAACTTTCTATTGTGCACTGCCACACAAGGGCAGGGATGGGTTCATAAGTGATACAGCTTAGAATATAAGTAGAAATTGTTCTTCATTCTTTAAAATGGACAAGCAAATTTTGGGTAAATTGTTAGGATGTCGTCCAGAACACCTGAGTCAATAAAATAGTTACACAGTTGGTGGTACAATAGGCCAGGAGGTCTAAAGTCCTTTACGGTTTCACATTCATCAATATAGTGTTCTAGTGAATGCATTAAAGGTTTATCACAGAGTTTACAATCTGAATATTCTGGTAGTGGCTCAGCCTCACTAACCTGCCAGATGTGTCTATAGCCAAGGCGAATTCGCGCAATTACTACATCACATTGCCTGGTCCGGTTACTGTGCTGACCATACAAATACCTATTATTACAGAACTTGTCATAACTTTTAATACTGCAGCTTTCAGGTCTCTGTGCATTTCTTAGTTCTTCTAAATCTGAATTAATTTCTTTAATTTGTATGTTTCTAATAACTGCATTAGATAGTCCAAAATCATAATCAATGTTTTCTTTCCTGCAAGCCTCATTGGCCAATTGATCTACAAAGTCATGTTTTTCAACTCCAACATGGGATGGGATCCACACAAATTTTATACAAGAATTATTATCATTGGCAAAAATTACATTCCATTTAATATTACAAGCTACTTCCGACATACATTGTGATGGGTTATTTAAGGACTGCAGAGCACTTTTAGAGTCACAGAAAATAACTCCACCACCATTGAGCTTAAGGTATTCAGTGGCTAGATAAATACCCAATAGCTCGGTCTGTGTCGTGCTTGCCCAGTTGTTCAATCTCTGTGTACTAGTCATGATCATTTCATTCCCTTTATACACTGCACATGCACAACCTGTTCTACCAGTGCCTAACTGCACAGAGCCATCAGTAAAGGCATAGGATTCAGTCGGTTTGAGAATTTGAAGATGACTGTCAATAGCTTCTAATGTTATACATCTCAAAATGTCAGTGTTATACATTTGTTTTACACTGATGGGAGTATAATGCAGAGAGACCTCCACATCTTTCCAAGGGGGAATATAGTGAACAGTTTTATCAGGGTTAAGAGATACATTCAGTTTCTGAAGATTATAGACACAACAACTGAGCCACACACTGTAGGGAGCTTTTTGCGGCGGATTGAGGGAACAGTCAGAATTGTTTAGAATGGATCTCAATTTAATTTGAATAGAGCTGGGGGGACCATTATTTTTCATAGTTTTGGCGCAAAACATAGTACTAAGTAGAACTATTCTTTCGTAAATGGAAGGTAAGTTTAGTTCCTTTCTCATGTTAACAATTCTGACAGTTCTAGGACAACCCAGGATGATGCGCATGGCATCATTCTGTATTACATCTAGGCCTTGTAATTGTTTAGGAGAAAAATTAAGAAGATGCAAGGCATAATAATCAACAACAGATCGTATAAAGGCAATATAAAAACTACGAGCATATTTTATGTTAATGCCAAATCCTTTGCCAACAAGAGTTCTGAGAGGTTTAAGACGCTCAACAAGTTTTTTACGCAGGTTGCTGATGAGATTTGTATCATTAACCTCGACTCCAAGATATTTATAAGACTCACAAGTCTCCACGGGCACTCCATTAATAGTATAGTTAGCATGAAGAGAATGGGGAATAAGAACCCTTGTTTTATCAACAGAGATTATGAGGCCACATTCTACTACTTTCTTGGAGAATGCATCAAGTAACATTTGTAGCCTTGGTTTACTGTGTGCCATAATAGGCCTGGACGGGTCCACTTGGGGCAGGGAGGCACGTTACGTAGTCCGCCAGGAGGAAAAAAAATCACAATTTATTTATTTATTTATTTATTTATTTATTTATATATATACAAGAAGGTACATTGGGTTTGTGAGAATACATTGGATAGTACAGTATTTACATTCTTGTAAAGCCACTAGTACGCACAGCGTTTCGGGCAGGTCCTTAATCTAGCAGATAATTTTAAGTAGGTAATTTCAATCAGAATTGATAAATGATAAAGATACATTACAAGAGAAAAATGAGATGAGAGAGATAAGTAGGTATATTAAAGCACATTGTTATATTAAAGCTCTGATTGATTACATTGACAGCTTGATTAGTAATTTAAACAAGGTTAATAGACACCATACAGCAGATTGACAGCACATATAAGACAGCAATGATCACAATGGTAAAGATGTTCAGATTGGGTACATAAAGATTGGGAGACTGGGTAGCAAAAGATACAGATAAACAAGATTTATAAACACCATACAACAGATTGGCAGCACATATAAGAAAACAGCAATGATCTCAGTGGTAAAGATGTTCAAATTGGGAACATAAAGGTTGGGAGATTGGGTAGCAATTGATACAGTGCAATTTTAAGGCAAAAAGTGAAAAACTATGAAGATGAAATTAGGTACTTTTTAGTACTGATTTTGAATGATGTAAAAGTTGGACAGCTTTTCAATTCAGTAGGAAGTGAGTTCCATAAACTGGGTCCCTTTATTTGCATAGAGTGTTTACACAGATTAAGTTTAACTCTGGGGATATCAAAGAGATATTTATTTCTGGTGTGATAATGGGTCCTATTACATCTGTCCAAGAAGAGTTTCAGACAAGGATTTGCATTTAAGAACAGGGTTTTGTAAATGTAGTTGACACAAGAGAATTTGTGGAGTGAGATTATGTTTAGCATGTTTAGGGAGTTAAATAAGGGGGCTGTGTGTTGTCTGAAAGCAGAATTTGATATTATTCTGATAGCAGATTTTTGCTGGATGATGATGGATTTGAGGTGGTTTGCAGTGGTTGAACCCCATGCACAGATACCATAATTAAGACAGGGATAGATTAGTACATAATATAGAGAGATGAGAGCAGAGTTCGGTACATAATATCTGATTTTAGAGAGTATACCAACTGTTTTAGAGACTTTCTTAGTCCATAAAGGAGACAATCCGGCGGACATAAACAATTATAGACCAATATCAAATCAACCCATTCTATCAAAAATATTTGAAAAAATTATTTACAAACAGCTCTATTCCTACCTCGTAAAATTCGACATACTTAGCCCCTGCCAGTTTGACTTCCGGTCCCAAAAGAGCACCAGTGATGCAATCATTAGTATCCTTGACGTAATCTACTCAGCCCTTGACAAAAATGGGTTTCCGATTGGACTCTTCATTGACCTAAAAAAAGCCTTCGATACTGTTAATCACAACTACCTTTTACTTAAACTCCAGCATTATGGAATCCGAGGCCTTGCCCTGTATATCCGATCCTATCTTAGTGACAGACACCAATGTGTAACCATCAATGATACCTCTTCCACTCTACCAATAACCGTTGGAGTGCTACAGGGCAGCATCTTAGGACCTCTTCTATTTCTTATATATATCAATGATCTGCCTAATGTCTCTAATATTCTTAAACCTATATTGTTTGCTGATGATACTACTCTCATCTATTCAGACCCCAACCCACATACACTAAATAATGTTGTGAATAATGAATTAAAAAAGTCCACTTATGGATGTCAACTAACAAACTAGCACTAAACATAAAAAAGACCTACTACATATTATTTGGAAGCAAATCATCGAATGCAATTCAGCTACAGATAGACGACATTAACATCAGTAATAAAATTGATGGAAAGTTTCTTGGCCTATTCCTAGACAAGAGACTCAACTTCAGCACCCACATTCAACACATAACTAAAAAAGTCTCTAAAACAGTTGGTATACTCTCCAAAATCAGATATTATGTACCTAACTCTGCTCTCATCTCTCTATATTATGCACTAATCTATCCCTATCTTAATTATGGTATCTGTGCATGGCGTTCAACCACTGCAAACCACCTCAAGTCCATCATCACCCAGCAAAAGTCAGCTATCAGAATAATAAGAAATTCTGCTTTCAGACAACACTCAGCCCCCTTGTTTAACTCCCTAAACATGCTAAACATAATCTCACTCCATAAATTCTCTTGTGTCAACTACATTTACAAAACCCTGTTCTTAATCGCAAATCCTGCTCTGAAACTCTCCCTGAACAGATGTAATAGGACCCATTATCACCACACCAGAAATAAATATCTCTTTGATATCCCCAGAGTCAAACTTAATCTGTGTAAACACTCTATGCAAATAAAGAGACCTAGTCTATGGAACTCATTCCCTAATGAATTGAAAAGCTGTCCAACTTTTACGTCATTCAAAAACAAAAGTAAAAAGTATCTAATTTCATCTTCATAGTTTTCTACCTATTGCTTTATCTTCGCTCTATATCTAGTGCTACCCAATCCCTCAATATTTGTACCTAAGCCATATTACTTTACCATTGTAATCTTAGATATCATCTGATAACATGATTGTTGTATTGAGTGCATATTCTACTGCATTATTCCTTGAAATGTTATTCTAATATACCTAGTAATCCTTGTTCATTATTGAGTATTGTTATTATTGTGTATTATTCTAATTTGCTTTTGTGTCAAAATTTCTTGCAATGTACCTGTAAGCATTTGTTGTAAATTTTACTGTAATTATTCTACTTAAAATTATCTGTACCTGTAAAGTAAAGCTGTAAAATACCTGTAATCATCTTTTGTCAATTTTACTGTTAATTATATAAAAATTATCTGTTAGTTTAAGTACTAGCCCAAAACACTATGCATGCTAGTGACTTTACAAGAATGTAAATTCAACTTAATTTCTATGTTCTCTGTCAATCCCCAATGCACCTTCTTGTATATAAATAAATAAATAAATCTTCGTCCACATGTTTATTGTCAACAACCAACAGCAACAACAACAACAGATATACGGTACTTAACTTACTATTTACAAGAATATAAACAAAAGAGCATCTGCTCAAAACATGCTACGCTTAACATCTGTAGTACTTAATCTTAACGTCACCTTTCCTAAGTGCCCTGTAAGTACTGCCCTTGGGGCTTGGGATTATCTTCCACAAGTCACCTTGGGGTCTACCTCTGCTGGGTCTTTTGCTGCTCGGTGATTGACCGCCCTTGGAGTCAGCTGGGGTGTTCATACTCCCCCTGTTTGCCTCTGAGTAGGGGATAGTTTTTGTCAATAGTTGGGACATGGGGTACTGTGCAGCCAGTTATCACTGCTCATAGCAGCCGGCTCTGTTCCGCCTGGGTACGTTATCCTCTTGCGGGGTTTCATTTTCCTTTTTGTTTTTCCAGCCTGGTGGTAGAATGGGGGGTCTGCCTTTGATTGGTCACACCCTATTGTATTTTGGTGGTCCTCTGCTAGGCCCCCGCGAGTGTACTTGCCTGGGGATTCAGCTTTAGCAGTTTGCTTGGTAGTTTTGGGCGCTAGTTAGCAGTACCCTGCTTAGGCTTCCCTTAACGGAATACCATGTCTAAGAGCCCTGGAAAATTCTGCGGGGGGCTCTGAGGTCCATTGGATGCGACCCCCTGGGTCCCCTCTCGCTTCATGCGAGTTTAAAGGTTGCTCTGTTCCCTTGTCTCAGAGTGACATTCATTGGGTGTGCCTCCGTCATGCTGCCTTTTGGGTCGGTGACACATTCTACCCGAAGTCTTGCAAGTTTTGTTGTTTGTTCGTACTCCAGTTCACCCATACCGATGATCATGATGTGCGGGTGCAGGCAGCTTCAGTGTTGCATGCTCGATTTCAGTTGCTGCAGCATGCAAGGTTGGTTGCTGCCCCGGATGCCCCGAGACTGCCCCGCTTTGGTTATAGGGACCCGGACTTGGGGGTGTTAGTTGCCTCGACTTTAGTTCCATCCACACCCTCTTGTCCTTCTCCTTCTGTTGTGCATTCTGGTCCTCCCTTTTGCTTCTGGCATCGAAGCATTGAGGGCTTCGGAGTCGGGGCAGGGTTTAGTTGGTGTTGAGACTCGGGCAGTTTAAAGAGGAGTTCCCTTTCGGTGTGGCGGCAGAGGCATTCGAGCATGGTTCTCCAGCTGAAGCTTCTGGGTCTGACCAGTGGGCCCCCTTTGTTCCTGCTTTTCGGCTGCTCCTGCTTTTTTTTTTTAGAGGTGGGAGGGGGTTTGAGGGACGGCTTGGCCCCGGGTCCTTGTGGGGAGGTTCCCGGGGTGGGGAAGGAGTTGACTTGGGGGCTTTGGACCCCGTTGAACCCCTCTTGGGTTTTTGTACCCTCGGAGCGGGTCTTGGTGTTACAAGGGGTGGGGTTCTTTTTCTCCCCCCGTCCCTCCTCGTGTAAGTTGGATTTGATATCTACACCTCCCCAGGTTCAGTTCCATGATCCCGAGGGTTCTTTGGTCCTGTCTTCTGGAGGTTTTCGGCCTCCCGCATCCATGCGGTATGGGAGGCCATTGCAGCTTACCTCTTGCGCGATCCAGATTATGCCGTCATAATGGATCCTACTTCTTTCATGTATGGACTTTCCTGACCCTACTGGGTTCGTTATGAAGTTCCGGAGTCGTTCTGGCTTGCATACTGCCCCTTTTTCTCGTTGGAGGGATGGCATTTGTTCTGCCAGTCCTGCACGCTTGAGTGGCGCGAGGCTCATATGGTGGTTCAGGCTTCATGGGGGGGGGGGCGAGATCGAACACCTCAATATGTGCTGGTTCGCTTCTGTCCTTCCTTGGGATGTCGGTGTAGTGCAGTTTCATGTGCAGGTCCCTTTTCTTTTCGGCTGCGTTGGTTGCTGATGGCTTGAGGATGTGGAGGCGCTTGGAGATGTTCCTGGGCCTGGTGTGTTTGCCTCGACAGTGCATCGTCTATGCATTTGAAGTTGTTTGCGCCGATCCTGCGGGATATGTTGTCGCTGGTTTCTGCTTCCCATCTCATGAGTTGGCAGGTAGTGCATGCTTCTTCTGTGAAATCCATGTAAGCCCTGGCTCTTAGGCTTTCTTCACCTTTTTGCCTATTGCTGTTTGCAGAGTCTGTGGTTGTGCAGTATCTGCAGGCAGCTTTGTCTAGTTGTCGTCCCGTGTCGGACTTGTTGGTTGTACGGGAGAGGGGGGCCTGTGGGGGGGGGGGTCTTCCCGGAAGGGTCGTGCCAGGGCTCGAGGTTCCTCCCATCGTGGTGGGCCAGTGGTGCCAGTTTCGATGCCAGCGCGGCCTTCGAACCCATCTTCGTCGGCGCGGTGCTTGCTCTGTGCAAAGGTTCGGTTCCCATAAGGGGCGTGTGCCCTTTCGCGGTTCGTCCCATTGCCGGGGGATGGGGGGAAGGCTTGCTCTGTTTGACCCTCCCGTTTTCGTTGCCTTTCCGGACCTCCTGTTCATTCTAGACTTGTCCCATCTGAACCCGTGGGTTTATTGTCCCTCCTTTCAGATTACTGTTCTGTTCCAGGTCCGTCTTCTGTTAGAGCCAGGCACCTGGATGGTGTCCCTGAACCTCAAGGACGCTTATCGGCACGTTCCCATTCATCCGGGGTTCTGGGGCCGGCTTGGTTTTGTTGTGGGGGCGTCTGGGTTACTGTTTTCGTTGCTTTTCATTCGGCTTGAATCTGACACCTCACGTTTTCACACGCCTTACCTGGGTCGTGGTGGCCCGTATGCGTCATTTTGGTGTTCGAGTTTTGGCCTACCTCGACGACTGGCTGGTCCGCATGTCTGCTCGCCAGGGACTTGGTTCTTTCCCAGCTCGCCGAGTTAGGGTTCCTGGTGATCTGAAGGCGATCCCTTCTGGTTCCCTCTAAGGTTTTGTCTTGGCTTGTATAGGACGCTCAGACTGTCCATTGACATCCATTTCCATTTCACGTGTTTTGACATCCACCCTCAGAACTACAGGGTGGATAGCCGGCGTGAGGGTCTGAGATCTCCCTTCCTCCCCGGGAGGGAGGAAGGAGGGTGATTGTATTGGGAGAGGGGGTGGGGGGTGGGTTGTGCAGACAAGGCTTCCTTGTCTCTCCTTCCAGAGGCTTTGCTTCGGCTGCGGTCCTGTCTTCCCCTGTTTTTGGGGGGCTCCTGGATCACGAGTCGGTTGCTCGAGGGTTTATGCAGGAGCCTAAAATTGTCATGATGGTCTATCTGCCACGTCTTTGTCAGCTGTTCTGGTTCCTTCGGAGACGTTCCTTTCTGGTTCCTTTCCACCTCGCGATCGTTGAGTTTGGTCTCCGGGAGCCTTGCGTCGGTTGCTGTGTCGCCAGCTTCCTTTCTAGATTTTGGGGGGTTCAGTGCCTTGGCGCCTCCCTAAGCCCACACTCAATGTGTACACGGATGCATCGTTTCTTGGCTGGGGCTTTGTTACCAGTGCTCATCAAGCCGACCAAGGATGATGGGATCTGTCCTTTCGTCGAGTTCACAGCATGGTGCAGGAGTTCACTGCTGTGTGGATGTCGCTCTGGAGGGTTTGGGTCGTTCTCAGATCAACGATCCGGCTCCATTCGGACTACTTCCCGGTGGTTCGATGTGATCCTTGGCTCTATGGGGCTGGTCGCTTCAAGTGACTCGTCTGCCGAGTTCTCGGGGTTTGGCTCTCCTGGCCATTCTCGTTCAGGGGATGTCCAACGTCCTGGGGGAAGGCCTGTCCCAGTTCATTTCCCTGTCCACGGAATGGACGGTCGACGCCAACTCGTTCCGTTGGCTCTGCCGGACGTACAGACCTCCGGAAGTGGACCTCTTTGCGTAGGTGTGGTCGCGGCGTCTCCCATTACATGTGGCGCTCTTTCCCGACTGTGAGGCTGTTGGGGTCGATGCCTTCCAGCAGGACTGGGCGAGGTGGAGTTACCTGATCCTCTTTCCCCTAGTTCAGCTGTTGCTCCAGGTCCTAGCTCGCTTGGAGACTTACCAGGGTAGAGTTGTTCTTCTGGCCCCTTGGTGGCTCGTCCAGCCTTGGTTTCAAGCACTGCTTACTCGGTGTCCGAACCTGAGGGTCTTCCCGCGGCTCCGTCTCTTTCAGCAGATTGGTCCAGCGCGGTTTGTGGCTGGTTCACTCTTCTCCTTGAGTCTTCGCATCTGGGCTTTCTGACTCGGATCTATCATCACTTGTATGGTGCGCAGGTGGCATCATTGATGGTGTCTCACCTGCGTGCTTCGTTTCGGCAGCAGTATGAAGTTTCCTGGTGGTCCTTTCATTATTTCTTGTCTCTGTGTAGGTGTACTTCTGTTTCAAATAGGGTTGTCATTTCTTTCGTGGTTGTTCTGGGTCCAGCATTTTATGCCGATTATTGTCACCTCATATCGTGCAGCGCTGGCGAAGCCTCTGCTGCTTGCATTCGGCATTGTTGTTACTTCTGTTCCATTCCGCAAGCTGTCTCGTGCATTGTTTCACCTCCGGTCTGCTCATGCTCCGCCCGAGCCGTCCTGGTTCTTGGATTGGGTGCTTTCTTTTCTCTCTTTTCCTCGGTTTGTGGTGGCCCCTTCGGTTCAGGATTGTTTTCTGAAGCACTTTCCTGTTGGCATTAGCCTCTGGGGGTTGAGTCGGGGAGCTTCATTGGTTATAGAATTGTCTCTAAATTTACGTATCTTTTCGCACTCCATCACATAGTGACAGAGGGTGTGCGAATAATTTTGTTGACACAATTTACATTTGGTCAGGTCTACATCGGCAGATAATGAGAATTCCCAGAGATACTTGTAACCGAGTCTAAGCCGAGCAGTATTTATTTATTTATGCATATACAAGAATGTACATAAGGAATGTGAGGATACAATTATGGTAATTACAGTCTTGTAAAGCCACTAGCACGCGCAGCGTTTCGGGCAGGTCCTTAATCTAAGAAAATTTTAAGGAGGTAAATACTTGCAAAATTTATAGACAAAAAAATGATAACAGATTACATTAAATGAAAAAAAAAGAAAGAAGATGAGAGAAAATTGTAGGTACAGTATATTAAAGCACATAGGTAGCTAAGATTGATTGCAATGACAGCTTAAAATGGTAGTTGACAACAAATTGGTAGGCACAATACAGCAGAAACAATATAAGATTGATTGCAATGACAGCTTGAATGGTAGTTGACAAAAATTGGTAGTCACAATACAGCATATGGCTAGCACATAAAAGAAGACAGCAATGAACACAATGATAAGGTTGTTTGATATTGCATAAAAATTAGGAGATTGGGTAACACTAGGTACAGAGCAAATTTAAAGCTCAGTGTAGGAAACTAAGAAGATGAAGTTAGATACTTTTTGGTTTTGCTTTTAAATAAGGCAAAAGTTTTACAGTTTTTCAGTTTTACAGTAGTAACATCTAGAAGTCTGCTGATTGTATTGGATGATCCATAGATGTGTGGCTCCTCTTGCATGATAGTATGATGATAGATGGAATTACTGGTGTCAGTTTCACTTTGCCTCAGATCTACAAGATCTTGTTGAAGTTCTTGGTGTACTGCTGCTCTCAGATTGCTCATTGACAATCCAAGGTTACACTCAACGGCTCCTTTAAAGGCAGATTCTTTGGCTAACTTTTCAGCTCTATCATGCATTCGGAGGCCAACATGAGATGGAGGCCACATTAATTGGACTCTGTTACCATCCTTAATAATTTTGTTGTATTTGTGTCTAGCTTTGGACACGAGCATGTTACAGTTATGTCTTAAAGTGCTGAGAGCATTTAAGGATGATAAGGACTCACTTTCCAATGATGGAAAGTTTCTCGGCCTATTCCTAGACAAGAGACTCAACTTCAGTACCCACATACAACACATAACTAAGAAAGTCTCTAAAACAGTTGGTATACTCTCCAAAAGGAGATATTATGTACCTAACTCTGCTCTCATCTCTCTATATTATGCACTAATCTATCCCTATCTTAATTATGGTATCAGTGCATGGGGTTCAACCACTGCAAACCACCTCAAGCCCATCATCACCCAGCAAAAATCTGCTATCAGAATAATAACAAATTCTGCTTTCAGACAATACTCAGCCCCCCTTGTTTAACTCCCTAAACATATTCTCACTCCACAAATTCTCTTGTGTCAACTACATTTACAAAACCCTGTTCTTAAATGCAAATCCTGCTCTGAAACTCTCCCTGGACAGATGTAATAGGACCCATTATCACCACACCAGAAATAAATATCTCTTTGATATCCCCAGAGTCAAACTTAATCTGTGTAAACGCTCTATGCAAATAAAGCCTGAAACGCTTTGCGTAATAGTGGCTTTAGGCATTGTATGTACTAGCTCTATCTATAAAGCCAACAAACTTTGTAAAATCTCTTTATGTATGTACCTTACCTAAATAAAAATTATTATTATTATTATTATATTATTATTATTATTAAAGGGACCCAGTCTATGGAACTCACTCCCTATTGAATTGAAAAGCTGTCCAACTTTTGGGTCATTCAAAAACAATACTAAAATAGTCACTGCTTTCACAACAAAGCGGTGAAGTTCTGTGAGGAAGAAAATGTATTACCATGATTTGGTGACTAACTGACTAAGTAGCGCGTGCGCGCATCGAGCGGGGTACTTAAGAACATAAGAACATAAGAACAAAGGTAACTGCAGAAGGCCTATTGGCCCATACGAGGCAGCTCCTATTCTATAACCACCCAATCCCACTCATATACTTGTCCAACCCGTGCTTGAAACAATCGAGGGACCCCACCTCCACAATGTTACGCGGCAATTGGTTCCACAAATCAACAACCCTGTTACTGAACCAGTATTTACCCAAGTCTTTCCTAAATCTAAACTTATCCAATTTATATCCATTGTTTCGTGTTCTGTCCTGTGTTGATACTTTTAATACCCTATTAATATCCCCCCGGTTATGTCCATTCATCCACTTGTAAACCTCTATCATGTCACCCCTAACTCTTCGCCTTTCCAGTGAATGCAACTTAAGCTTTGTTAATCTTTCTTCATATGAAAGATTTCTAATTTGGGGAATTAACTTAGTCATCCTACGCTGGACACGTTCAAGTGAATTTATATCCATTCTATAATATGGCGACCAAAACTGAACTGCATAATCTAAATGGGGCCTAACTAGAGCAAGATATAGCTTGAGAACCACACCAGGTGTCTTGTTACTAACGCTGCGATTAATAAATCCAAGTGTCCGATTTGCCTTATTACGAACATTTATGCATTGATCCTTTTGTTTTAAATTCTTACTAATCATAACTCCCAGATCCCTTTCGCAATCCGACTTCGCAATCACAACACCATCTAGCTCGTATCTTGTAACTCTATCATCATTACCTAACCTCAGAACTTTACATTTATCAGCATTAAACTGCATCTGCCAATCCTTTGACCATTTCAAAACCCTATCTAGATCAACTTGAAGTGATAGTGAGTCCTCCTCCGAATTAATTTCCCTACCGATTTTCGTATCATCGGCAAATTTGCAAATGTTGCTACTCAAACCTGAATCTAAATCATTTATATATATTATAAACAACAGAGGTCCCAGGACAGAGCCTTGAGGCACTCCACTTACAACATTTTCCCACTCTGACTTGATTCCATTTATACTAACTCTCTGTTTCCTTTGGTATAGCCATGCCCTAATCCAGCTTAATATAGCACCCCCAATACCATGAGACTCTATTTTTTTAATCAGTCTTTCATGTGGCACTGTATCAAAAGCTTTGCTAAAGTCAAGGTATACAACATCGCAATCCTTACCACTATCAACTGCCTCAACAATGCTAGAATAAAAAGATAACAAATTTGTTAAACATGAACGGCCATTTATAAAACCATGTTGCGACTCAATTATTAATTTATGTTTTTCAAGATGAAGACGAATTTTATTTGCTATTATAGATTCGAGTAACTTTCCCACAATAGACGTTAGGCTAATTGGTCGATAGTTAGACGCAAGTGATCTATCTCCTTTCTTAAAAACTGGTATCACATTAGCAACTTTCCAAAACTCTGGCACTCTGCCTGACTCTATTGATTTATTAAATATGGTTGACAGTGGGTACTTAAAAGCGCGCCCGCGGACTCGGCAACCTCTTGCTCGCCTCCTCCCTCGCCAGATACACTACAAAACGCTCCGCCGCCATTCGTTACACGGGGAATACGATGCCGGTACCTCAGTCGACTACTCGCCTTCGACATGATTGAGTGAAGTTTTCAGTGTTAGCCATAGGCGTTCCAGAGTAGCCGGCCCATCTCCATTATCCTAAGGTACAGTCCTGCCCGCGTTTCCCCTCCACGCCCGCGTTTGCAGCGCCCTGTTTTAGTTAGGAATGTCCCCAGTGCCCGGCGTGTGCCCAGGGCCTGTCCCCGGTCGCGCGTGTTCCGACGCTGTAGCTAGCTGCCCCAGGTTTATTTGCCCTTTCTAAGGATCCGACGTGCGGGCTGCACGGCGGGGTCCCTCCCCGCCCTCAGTCCTGTGCCCGGGCGTGCGTGTCGTGCCATGCACGTGTGGCTCCCCCTTCCGTATGAGGGCGGGCGGTGCCGCTCTGGTGGTGTCACCCACGTGGCCAGGCTCAGTGGCGTGCATGCCCTAGGCGTGGTCCCTGGGGGCCCCCTTCGCCCCTTGCGTGCGGGCTCCTTCTACGCCCGGGGGCAGGCGGCGCCACAGTAGTGTTGTCGCCCATCTGGTCATGGCTCTCAGGGGCTTGCCTGCCCTAGGCGGGGTCCCAAGGGCTGCTACGCCCTCGTCCTAGTGGGCTCCTGGGCCACGAGGCATGCACATGCGGGCTCCTCTACACCTGTGGGCCGGAGTCCCCACGCCTGGTGGCGTGGCCCATGTGGACAGTCCTAGTGGTTTCCTTACCGTAGGGGGCGTCACTGGGGCCCAGAGGTGTGCACGGCGTGGCCTTGTGTCCGTGCCTGGGGTACGGCGTGGGCCACGTGGACGGGCTGCTTACGGCTCTCACGCCTCTGGGGGCTGCATTAGGGGCCTCGCCTCGCCTCTCGCCTGGGCTGAGGGTCACGGGGTGTGGGCGTACCGGGCTCTCGCCCGCCTCTGAGGGCCTCCTGCAGGCGGCGAACGGGACCGGGGGCCACGTGGGGAGCACGCGCAGGGCTTCCCCTATGTCCCGTCCCGGCTGCTTATGTTCCGGCGGAAGTGGTTCCCGCTGATGATCCAGCAGCCGGTGTTCCAGCTGAGCATGCCCTTCCCGCCCTCAGTGCCGTGCCCGGGAGTGCGTGTCGTGCAATGCACGTGTGGGTCTCCAGGCACGAGGGCGGGCGGCGCCACACCTTGGTATCTGCCCCTATCCCAGGCGGGGCGTTTAAATTATAGCGCTAGACACGAAATCGTATATATATGATGTGCGCGGTTTCGGTTTTGTCACTGATATCATATATATATGATTTGCGTGGTTTAAGGGTTAATTGGGGGCCTGTCCTTGGAGTCTAGCTCAGGTATGCTCCTAGATTCTTCACTTAAAGTTGTGGTAATTGTACTTGGCTTTATTACAGGTTTATCTTTTCAGAACTCCTATTTTTGAGTATTTTGATGGTGCTTCATACTGTTTGCTTTCCAGGTGTAGCAATTTAAGACTGTTGGATTGACTTTGGATTACATGATGTTTTGTGGCCAAATTCATACTCGTAATTGGTTGTTTAATAATCGTTGTTATATCCTGTGATTTCCATCTTATTCTCGTCCCTACAGGAGAATTTCTCATTACGGCAGATCACCCCCTTTGGTACCCTTTCGTCTGTCTCCGGGTTAATAAGCCGTTTCTTTGCAACCCAAACGTAGAAAGACACAGAGGGGCCATAGTTCCTCTCGCACGGACTACGCTATACGGTTGGGACCACATCGCAGTTCTCATCATTAACCCTTCCACTGCTCAGGGGTCCTGAGGACATTTACACCCCTGTGCGCAAGAAAAAAATTCATTTTTTTTTTCGTCTTCTAAACATGTTAATTTGTGTCCCCTGAGCACGGGAAAAATAAGAAAAAAATCGTAGATGACATATTTTGGGCGCAATTGACCAAGTAAGTCTAGAAAAAAGTGGGCGTTGACAGAGCAGTCGTCTGAGCCGGTCAGCGTCACCCGCGCTGACAGATAGGAGTTGCCACAAAGATATTATCACTTATTTATTTCTATGTCTCTGATTGATTTTTTCTTAGTTTTTTTGCAGTAATATTATTCAATAGTGTATATTGTAATATATGTATATAATAAAAGTGGTGAATAATCGCTATACTCAAAAGTATAGTGTCTGGCAAAATTAATAATAATTAACCTTATTTAAATTACTAATCAAGCTGTCAATGTAATCAATCAGAGCTTTAATATAACAATGTGCTTTAATATACTTACTTATCTCTCTCATCTCATTTTTCTCTTGTAATGTATCTTTATCATTTATCAATTCTGATTGAAATTACCTACTTAAAATTATCTGCTAGATTAAGGACCTGCCCGAAACGCTGTGCGTACTAGTGGCTTTACAAGAATGCAAATACTGTACTATCCAATGTATTCTCACAAATCCAATGTACCTTCTTGTATATATATAAATAAATAAATAAATTAGTGATTCAATTTATTATGTTTATAAAACAATAAACAAATAGTTTTGCTGCTATTACACTCTATACACAGGTTATATATAAGTATCTGCATGCTTTGTTCACCATAATGAACCACTAAGTTGGTATTGAGAGTCGAAAAGCAACGAGGAGTTACCACCACACACCAGCAACCACTCATTGCCACTCCCTCAACAACGCCTCACTCGCCCACTTTTTCCTCCCACCATCCTGTTTTATATTTTATTCACAATATACAGACGTTAGATATAAGAAACTACATGTTTTGTTCACCACAAGTGTACAACTAAGCAGATATAGTTAGTTTAGGCACTAAGAGCCGTCGCTATACACACAGTCAGCTAGCGGCTGCCTCACTCACTCAAGGCCACACGCACTAAATTTTCTCCCTCAACAATACCGTTTGTGGTGTTATGACACTATATACAGACGTTATATATATGTATATGTTTTGTTCATCACAACTGTACAGCTAAGCTGATATAGTTAGTTCAGGCACTAAGAATCGTCGCTATACACACAGTCAGCTGGCGGCTCCCTCACTCATTCAAGGTCACACGCACTAAACTTTCTCCCCTAACAATACTGTTTGCAGTGTTATTACACTATATATACATATTATCTATAAGTATCAACATGTTGTATGCACTGTAACTGTACACCTAAGCTTGTAGAGTGCCCAAAGAGCATAGTGGCCACCCTCTGCACAGCCAGACAAATCATGCAGACGACGTCACCTCAGTCACCCAAATGGCTCCTCCCAGCATAATCCTTTTGCTGTTATTACACTAATACACACATTATATAAAAGTATCTACATTTGTGTTCACCATAGAGAACCACTGAGCTGGTATGGTGAATGCAGACAATAACAGGTGGCCCACACAGTCAGTAAACGATGCTATCTCCCTCCGTCTCTCAGCATCACTCGTCCCACAGCACTATAATTATTACAACAATCCTGCTATGGTCTACAGTATTCCCGCACTCTTTTATAGTTTGTACTTTAACGTAACGTTAACTGGTCTGTTTGATGATTTTGTTCATTTTGCACATTATAATATTGCCAAGTCTAGAAGGAGCTATTTTTATTTGTTGTATTTGTTAAAGTAATTTTTTCCATAGTAAAGTATTTAAATTTTTGTTCTCTTCCTGCAGTTATCCTGCAGTTACTTCACTGTGGAGACGTCAGCAAACAGTCTACTTTATTTTTACTTTTTTTTTGTTTAATGTGACAGGCATTCCATCTGCCCTAATAGCGACTGCACTAAAAACCATTTTTTTTACTTCACAGTATATATATATATATATATATGTATATATATATATATATATATATATATATATATATATATATATATATATATATATATATATATATATATATATATATATATATATATATATATATATATATATATATATATATATATATATATATATATATATATATATATATATATATATATATATATATATATATATATATATATATATATATATATATATATATATATATATATATATATATATATATATATATATATACAGTGGTACCTCGCATAACGATCGCCCCAAAAGACTAACATTTTGGGTAACAAACGGCCCGATCGGCGTCAAATTGTCCCGTATGACGAACGCTGGTTTGAGTAACGTCAACACCACATAGTGGGGTCGCGCTGCTTCTTTCACATTCTTAGATAACATAAGAACATAAGAACAAAGGTAACTGCAGAAGGCCTATTGGCCCATTCGAGGCAGCTCCTATTCTATAACCACCCAATCCCACTCATATACTTGTCCAATCCGCGCTTGAAACAATCGAGGGACCCCACCTCCACCACGTTACGCGGCAATTGGTTCCACAAATCAACAACCCTGTTACTGAACCAGTATTTACCCAAGTCTTTCCTAAATCTAAACTTATCCAATTTATACCCATTGTTTCGTGTTCTGTCCTGTGTTGATACTTTTAATACCCTATTAATATCCCCCTTGTTATGTCCATTCACCCACTTGTAAACCTCTATCATGTCGCCCCTAACTCTTCGCCTTTCCAGTGAATGCAACTTAAGCTTTGTTAATCTTTCTTCATATGAAAGATTTCTAATTTGGGGAATTAACTTAGTCATCCTACGCTGGACACGTTCAAGTGAATTTATATCCATTCTATAATATGGCGACCAAAACTGAACTGCATAATCTAAATGGGGCCTAACTAGAGCAAGATATAGCTTGAGAACCACACCAGGTGTCTTGTTACTAACGCTGCGATTAATAAATCCAAGTGTCCGATTTGCCTTATTACGAACATTTATGCATTGATCCTTTTGTTTTAAATTCTTACTAATCATAACTCCCAGATCCCTTTCGCAATCCGACTTCGCAATCACAACACCATCTAGCTCGTATCTTGTAACTCTATCATCATTACCTAACCTCAGAACTTTACATTTATCAGCATTAAACTGCATCTGCCAATCCTTTGACCATTTCAAAACCCTATCTAGATCAACTTGAAGTGATAGTGAGTCCTCCGAATTAATTTCCCTACCGATTTTCGTATCATCGGCAAATTTGCAAATGTTGCTACTCAAACCTGAATCTAAATCATTTATATATATTATAAACAACAGAGGTCCCAGGACAGAGCCTTGAGGCACTCCACTTACAACATTTTCCCACTCTGACTTGATTCCATTTATACTAACTCTCTGTTTCCTTTGGTATAGCCATGCCCTAATCCAGCTTAATATAGCACCCCCAATACCATGAGACTCTATCTTTTACGAACCTCTATCTTTTAAGATGCCTCCGACGATGCACATAAATTATGTTGTTCTTGTTTAAAGATGCTAATGATGCTGGGATATAAAAGGGTGACTGCTGAGATGTTGCAAAGCATTGACGTTTTTGTAGGAAAAAAGAAATTAAATGTCTGATATACAACAAATGTCAAAAAGGTTTGTTCGGTGTTCGGCAGGTAAGCTGCTCCATTATAACAATCTTTCTTTGTTTCAAATGTGTTCCATTTGTTTTGTATTTGTCATTTACGTCTCAATAATGGAGAAACCTACCTTACATACACTGAGTAAACCATTATGACATATTCCTTTCTTCAAATGTGTTCAATATTTATTTTTCATTTGTCTTATAGCAAAAGGTTCGTTCGGTGGTCGGCAGGTAGGCTGCTCCATGTTTCTTACATACAAAAAACGTAAATAATAAAAAAAAAATGAAGAATTTTGAAAACCAGTACAAATGTCAAAAAGGTTCATTCGGTGGTCTACAGGTCGGCTGCTCCATGTTTCTTAAATAAAAAAAAAATAAAAATAAAAGAACTGTTGAAACAATTTGAAAAATGGACAAATGCCATAGAGGTTCGTTCAGTGTTTGTCGGGTAGGCTGCTCCATTATTGAGACGTAAGTGACAAATACAAAACAAATGGAACACATTTGAAACAAAGAAAGATTGTCATAATGGAGCAGCCTACCCAACAAACACTGAACGAACCTTTTGCTATAACGAATATGAAAAACAAAGGCTGCTGGCTAGGTTAGTACTGCGTGAGCAACCATTTGTGGCACACGTGCCTCTGGCTCTCAAACACCTGTCCCACACGGTGTTGAAAGACTGCGCTCAGTCTGTGAAATTCAGACCCTATTGTTTGAAGAACATAAGGGTCATAACATTGGTGAAGCTAGGCGCAATAAGGGCTTAACACAACGGTCGGATGCCAGTGATACAGCACCTATGAGGATGATACAGCGAGCGTATCCAGTTGTAGCTCTGAGCCCCACCCTTGCCATCTCGAATTTATATAGATGATACATAGATGAATCGTTTTCTGCGTTCAGTGATGATGCATCTGATACAAGTAGCATAGATGAACAGTGTTAGCGGCTTCCATGGTGGTGTTGTTCATTGATATTTTCAAGAATACCTGAATCTCTTCCTGACTGATGGACACTCTTTGAGGCTAGCTGAATCTCTTCCTGACTGATGGACACTCTTTGAGGCTAGCTGAATCTCTTCCTGTGTGGGACCTTACAAAGCGATCTTTTCAAGACTACCTTACAAATTGAGCTTTTCCTATAATCGTTTCAATACTACTGTAACGGTTCTATTGTTACGTAAAGTATGGTGACAAATAAACACAGACACTAAGATACTATATATATATTTGGTCGAATATACAGAAGTACACAGGTGATACGTTGGTGTGAGTTGAGCGCACTGAGCGTTGGTACAGTATCTCGCAAGTGTCTGCTCTAGACCACACTTGAAAGTAGACTAGTTAATGTTTGCTATTCTTGCTGCTTATATTGCTCGGGCAACACCTCACCGTGTTGCCCGGGCAACGCCTCACCTCATTCATCTCCAAAGGTTGACAGGAATATTAACACTATATTTGGAGCGAGTATATTATTGGGATAATCTACTCGCTACACTACCTTATGCTTTACAAGCTTGGCTACATACCACCTACAAGTACTAAAGCCAAGGGTGCACGCGAGTGCGTTATTTGCAAGCACACAGAACGATGGAACAGGAAACGAAAATCTATTTAATTTATAGCAGTCTTTAGCAGCAGTCGCAGTCTTTACAGCAGCAGCAGTCTTTACAGCAGTCGAAAATTTATAGCAGTCTCCGTGGTGTAGTGGTAAGACACTCGCCTGGCGTTCCGCGAGCGCTATGTCATGGGTTCGTATCCTGGCCGGGGAGGATTTACTGGGCACAATTCCTTAACTGTAGCCTCTGTTTAACGCAACAGTAAAATGTGTACTTGGATGAAAAAACGATTCTTCGCGGCAGGGGATCGTATTCCAGGGACCATAGGATTAAGGACTTGCCCGAAACGCTACGCGTACTAGTGGCTGTACAAGAATGTAATAACTCTTGTATATATCTAAAAAAAAAAAAAAAAAAAAAAAAAAAAAAAAAAAAAAAAAAAAAAAAAAAAAAAAAAAAAAAAATCTGTAGCTGGTGCAAGGAGAGCAAAGTCGCGCTGTGTACCATGGACTACTTCGTTGACTATTACGCACCTCCAAAGTACTGAGTGTGTAATACAGTGTGTTACTGTGTAAATAGTATGTGAAACTGTACATATTGTAATTTTAGTGAATTTTTACCACGTAATATTGTGGCAATAAACATTTATTGTGGACACATTACTGACACATGTATCACAGTTTCATGGAAAATTATGAACATTCTACTGTATACATATTGTAAAGGTCACAAATATGCTTCATATACGATAAAAGAAACAAATAAAACCGCATTGGAAATACATAGAAAAAATATTTGAAAATATATTTGTGGCAACACGCGGTGCTTGAATGGCCTGCGCGACCGTGTCTGGGAGCTTCACACATGGGCGACCAGCCCGATGACGTCACAGCGCACCTTGTCTATGCCCTCACAGCCAAAGTAAGTGGAATTTGGTAATTATTTTTACATAGACATGTTCAGGGATGGTAATTTATCATTTTGCAAAGAAAAATTATATTTTTCTTAATATGTATCATGCAAATTTGCCGATGATACGAAAATCGGTAGGGAAATTAATTCGGAGGAGGACTCACTATCACTTCAAGTTGATCTAGATAGGGTTTTGAAATGGTCGAAGGATTGGCAGATGCAATTTAATGCTGATAAATATAAAGTTCTGAGGTTAGGTAATGATGATAGGGTTACAAGATACGAGCTAGATGGTGTTGAGATTGCGAAGTCGAATTGCGAAAGGGATCTGGGAGTTATGATTAGCAAGAATTTAAAACAAAAGGATCAATGCATAAATGTTCGTAATAAGGCAAATCGGACACTTGGATTTATTAATCGCAGCGTTAGTAACAAGACACCTGGTGTGGTTCTTAAGCTATATCTTGCTCTAGTTAGGCCCCATTTAGATTATGCAGTTCAGTTTTGGTCGCCATATTATAGAATGGATATAAATTCACTTGAACGTGTCCAGCGTAGGATGACTAAGTTAATTCCCCAAATTAAAAATCTTTCATATGAAGAAAGATTAACAAAGCTTAAGTTGCATTCACTGGAAAGGCGAAAAGTTAGGGGTGACATAATAGAGGTTTACAAGTGGGTGAATGGACATAACAAAGGGGATATTAATAGGGTATTAAAAGTATCAACACAAGACAGAACACGAAACAATGGTTATAAATTGGATAAGTTTAGATTTAGGAAAGACTTGGGTAAATACTGGTTCAGTAACAGGGTTGTTGATTTGTGGAACCAATTGCCGCGTAACATTGTGGAGGGTGGGTCCCTCGATTGTTTCAAGCATGGGTTGGACATGTATATGAGTGGGATTGGGTGGTTATAAATAGGAGCTGCCTCGTATGGGCCAACAGGCCTTCTGCAGTTGCCTTTGTTCTTATGTTCTTATGTTCTTAATCGCAGCGTTAGTAACAAGACACCTGGTGTGGTTCTCAAGCTATATCTTGCTCTAGTTAGGCCCCATTTAGATTATGCAGTTCAGTTTTGGTCGCCATATTATAGAATGATATTTGATAACTTTTTTTGATATATTTAGAATGTGTCCCTGGAAATTCAGCTTGTGGTCAATGAATTTGCCAAATGCCAAGGAATTTGCCATCTAATTTGTTACAAATTTGGGTATTGTTTATTTTGAGATTTATTTGATTAGAGGATTTATTGCCAAACAGAATATAGAAAGTTTTGTCAATGTTAAGGGTGAGTTTGTTGGTAGTTAGCCAAAGATGGACTTTATTTAACTCAGTATTTACTGTGGCATTTAGAGTAAGGGGGTCAGGACTGAAGTAAATGAAGGTTGTGTCATCAGCAAATAGAATTGGTTTGAGGTGTTGGGAGGCATTTGGAAAGTCATTAATGTAGATGAGAAAGAGGAGAGGGCCAAGTATGCTGCCCTGAGGAACACCAATGTTGAAGGGTAAGGTGGGAGAAATTGAATTATTCACAGAAACATACTGGAGTCTGTCAGTTAGGTAGGATTTGACCTAATAAATTCCCTGTAACCTACCTTACCCCTCTGTTGTCAACCCATGTCTGTTTTTTTTAAAACAACGCTGTTTATCTGTAATAATTTGTAATTGTATTTGTGCTGCTTTTTCAGCCATGTTCCCCCCTCTTTTATCTCTATTTTTATTTGTTCTAAACACATTTTATTCTTTATACCCATTAGTATTAAGCTTTAGTCATTAATGTTTTTCCTGCCCGAAACGCTTTGCGTAATAGTGGCTTTAGGCACTGTATGTACTAGCTCTATCTTAATCCAACAAACTTTGTAAAATCTCTTGTATGTATGTACCTTACTTAAATAAACATTTATTTATTTATTATTATTTATTTATCAGCATTGTTCCAAATGGATAACTGTTATGGTTTTGGTCAGACAAATAATCTTCGTCCACATGGTTTTATTCTCTGCCAGTCACAACAACAAAACAATTATCAGGTACATGAAATATTATTAACAAGATCATAAACAAAAGAGCATCTGCTCCAAACATGCTACTTCCAACATCTGTAGTACTCAATCCCAACATTCCTCCCCTTTTAAATAAACTATATCCCTACAGGTTAAGTCTATCAGGCGGTCGTATGACTCTTCCTGATTTTCTCAACTGGGAGTCCTGACCTGTTACTTCTGGGAAACATTCTTCTGAATTACTCCTTGTAGAGTCCATAGGGTTAACTGTATCCCTATTACCCTCTACTGCCCCTTGCTCTGCCTCCCGGTCTCCTGCAGGTGCTGCTATCCCTTCATTATTAGGATGGATATCACTAGTTGCCCCACCCCCACCTGAAGGGTCTTCAAAATTCCCTGTGAACCTTGGCATGAGCTGATCGGCATGCCTTTTCCAATTAATGTTCCCAAAACTCTGCACTTGCACAGTGAAGTTCCTGCGGCCTAGGACCTCCCTAATTTTCCCTTCCACCCAGGGCTTTCCACTTCCAAAATTCCTTGCATATACTGCATCCCCCTCATTAAACAACAATTCCTCTCCCTGAGCCAACTGACTGGCCAAGCTAGTTACCGATTTCTCTTTATTGGGATCTGTCTTTACTGCTTCCATGTGCACTTTAAAGTGTCTATTAAACAGTAATTCAGAAAGAGATTTACCAGTAGTAGAATGAACAGTTTTCCTTTGATTATATAAAAATCTACAAAGTCTTGTATTAATAGTACCTTCCGTAAACCGCTTTAACCCTTCTTTCAAGGATCTCACTGCTCTCTCTGCTAGACCATTTGAAGAAGGATTATAGGGGGCAGGTGTTACATGTTTAATACCATTTTTCCTAAAAAAATCCTCCATTTCCACAGAAACAAAATAAGGAGCATTGTCTGAGACCATTATGTCTGGCAATCCAAAATTACAAAATGTTTTCCTTAGTAATTCACAAGTTACAGATGATGTGGTGGAATTACACACATGCACATCCAGAAATTTGGTGTATGAATCCACCACCACTAGGTAAAATTTATTATCCATAGGTCCCGCATAATCTACATGAAGTCTAGACCAGGGTTTTCCAGTGCATGGCCAAGAAAGTACTGGGACCTGGGGTGTCTGATAATTCTTAAAGCAAATATGACAATTTTTTGTTACCTCAGCAATATCCTGGTCTATTTTTGGCCACCAAACCCAACTTCTAGCTTCTGCTTTCATAGCATTTATGCCATTATGGCCTACATGCAGCTGTTCCAAAATCTTACATCTCAGTTCCCCAGGCACCACCACTCTATTCCTATACAAGAGTACATCCTGGTGAATACTAAGGTCAGCCTTCACTGCAGCATACTCTGACAATAACAAATTATCATTCCAACCATATTTGACATTTTTCAACAACAGACTTAATTTAGGATCTCTACCAGTTGCCTTCCTAATAGTCTGGAATGAAATATCCTCAAAAGACATAGATTCCACCAGGTTAACATACTCCACTGGAATACTGGAATTTAATTCTTCTGTCACAGGCAATCTACTTAATGCATCAGCTACTACATTATCCTTGCCTGGCTTAAACTCTAAATCATACTCAAACTGAGAGAGTAGTAATGCCCATCTTTGAATTCTAGCATTGGCATTAACTGGAATCTGCTTACCTCTGCCAAACAATCCTAGCAGGGGTTTATGATCTGTTCTAGCAAGAAATTTCCTCCCCAGCAGAAAATACCTCAGTTTTCTTACAGCATATACATATACATAGAAGCTAAGGCTTCTTTATCTAACTGAGAATAATTCTGTTCTGCAGGAGATAATTTCTTGCTAGCAAAATATACTACTTTATCCTGACCATCTACTTCCTGTAATAATACACACCCCACTCCTACTGGGGAAGCATCTACCTCCAGTTTTAACGGGAGTCTACCTGTAAAATTAGTGAGCACTGGAGAATTGATCAATTCCTGCTTAATATTCCTGAATGCATTTTCCTTTCTTGTTGCCCACTTAAATCTAGCCCCTTTTTTCAACAATTCATACAAGGGTGCTAATTTTGTTGAAAAGTTCTTCACGAACTTACAAAAATATGTAACCATCCCAACAAAAGACTGTACTTCCCCAACTAATGTTGGGGCTGGGGCATCTATTATAGCAGCTACATTTTTGTGAGAAGGAGTAAAGCCCTTACCTGAAATATGGTACCCCAGATATTCAATGGCCTTGGTTTTCAACGTTGTTTTTTCCTTATTAATCTTTACATTGTGCTTTTGCAAAAGATTCAAAACTTGTTCTAATCTAGCATCATGCACTTCTTCATTCTCCCCACATACAATAATGTCATCTAAAAAACTAGTCACACCTTCAATGTTAACTAACAACTGGGACATGAATCTCTGAAAAATTGCTGGAGACGAGGAGAGTCCAAAAGGAAGTCTTTTATACTTAAATAACCCCTTGTGGGCATTAATCACTAACAATTTCTGGCTCTCCTCCTCTACAGGAATTTGCAAGTAAGCATCTTTCAGGTCAATCTTAGAAAAAATTGCTCCCTTGCAGACCACTGACAACAACTCATCTATCTTAGGTAAAGGGTACTTCTCACAGTGTATGCGGTTGTTCAGTTCCTTGAAGTCTGCACAGATTCTCAAGGATTTCCGATCTGCCTTCAACACTGGTACAATTGGGGCTGCCCACTCACTATGTGTAATTGGCTCTAAGATGCCTTCTGCCACATGCCTTTCCAGGGCTGATTCTACCAATTGCTTGTAATGAAACGGCACTGTTCTTGCCTTGAAAAATTTAGGTGAAGCCCCACTTTTCAGGTGAATTTTTGCCACCATGCTATTAATTGGCTTATCTGCCTCCACTGAATATTTGTCTAACATTTGTTCGGCACTTTTAATTGTTTTAACTATTGACAATTCATCTAGGCCCGCCAAGAAAATTCCCACTTTTTTCATGAGATCTTTACCACATAGGCTAGGATTATGTGAATCCACTACATAAAAATCCTGGTTAATTTCTTTTCCATTATAACCTACTTTTGCCGACACCTTGCCATAGACCTTAATCGGTACATTATCATAAGTACTTAAAGATTTTTTACCTGGTTTTACATTCAATTGCAAGGTATCTGCCCAATCTCTAGACAATGTTGACACTGCAGCACCAGTGTCCAGTTCCAAGGGAACTAACTTCCCATTAATTACAAAATTCACCACTTGCGACTTCACTGAACATACTTTTTCTTTCACCGAATATAGTCGGTTTTCCTCACCTGCAGCTTCTTCAGACTGGTTACCTTCCTCTACTGCCTTGACCACAGTACCACTACCTCTTCTTCCTGCATTCCCTGGTCGTCTCCTCTCCCAGGCCTTGTTGTTCCTGTTCAGATATTCCCTACACGCTCTCTGCAAGTGTCCCTCCTTGTTACAAAAGTTGCATATATATGCACGAAACTTGCACTTGCTACTTATGTGCTTGTATCCACAGTGTGTACATCTGGTCTGGCTTTGTACGACCATAATTTCCTGAGTAGAAGTCTTACTTCCAAAAGCCCTTTCCAGGTTCAATATCTTCTCGAGCACCGTCCATGAAGTCATCGATTGTAGATCCAAATTTTCTGCCACCAGGTTAGGGAAATAATTCTCCTTTTCCACTGCCATGAACAACTGGTCCCTAACCCTGCTGTCCAACTGTGCTCCGAAGTTGCAGTGGTTAGCCAAAGCCTTCAATTCCGCAAATAAATCCTGTACGGATTCCTGCCGCTTTTTCGTCCTCTTCTGGAAATCCATCAAACTCCTGTGATATGATGGTTTCACCACATACTGACGTTTAAGCAAAGCAATCAAGTCTACATAGGTCTTCGTGTGCGGTAGCTCAGGTGCACACAAATTTCCGAGAACACTATATGCTTCAGAACCCAGTGAAACTAAGAGTACCGCTTTCTTGGTGGCGTCCTCCTTAATCTCCCGGTACTGAAAGTTTGCTTCCAGCAGGCTGAGCCACAGGTCCAACGAGATCTTGGCCGTGTTTAACGGCTCGATTGACATGGTAGCCATGGCCTCGGTGTAGCACACTCCACTGTTATATGCGAAGCGTCCACTCGTCCACACGACGTACCCAGCACTGTCTTGATCCTCACACCACGTCTCGTACCCAGGCTCTCTGCCAGCGATGTTTAATTCTCGTCGCACTGTTGCAAGTAAGCATCTTTCAGGTCAATCTTAGAAAAAATTGCTCCCTTGCAGACCACTGACAACAACTCATCTATCTTAGGTAAAGGGTACTTCTCACAGTGTATGCGGTTATATAATAATAATAATAATAATTTTTATTTAGGTAAGGTACATACATAAAGAGATTTTACAAAGTTTGTTGGCTTTATAGATAGAGCTAGTACATACAATGCCTAAACCCACTATTACGCAAAGCGTTTCGGGCAGGAAAAACATTAATGACTAAAGCTTAAAACTAATGGGTAAAAAGAATAAGATGTGTTGAGTACAAATAAAAATAGAGGTAAAAGAGGGGGGAACATTGTTGAAAAAGCAGCACAAATACAATTACAAATTATTACAGAAAATTACATTCAAACAGCGTTGATTTGAAAAAAAAACATACATGGGTTGACAACAGAGGGGTAAGGTAGGTTACAGGGAATTTATTAGGTATAGCTTCGTTTTTAACTTAAACTGGTTGAGAGAGGTACAGTCTTTAACATGGTTGGGAAGGTCATTCCACATTCTGGGCCCCTTGATTTGTAGAGCATTTCTGGTTTGATTAAGTCGTACTCTAGGAATATCAAAACTGTATTTATTTCTGGTGTGGTGCTCATGGGTTCTGTTACAACCTTCTATGAAGCTTTTGAGATCAGGATTGGCATTATAGTTTAGCGTTTTATATATGTATAATACACATGAGAGAATGTGCAGTGACTTAATGTCTAACATATTCAGAGATTTGAGTAGGGGTACCGAGTGATGTCTGGGGCCAGAATTGGATATTGTCCTAATAGCAGCTTTGTGTTGAGTAATTAGAGGACGTAAGTGATTTTGGGTAGTAGAGCCCCAAGCACAAATACCATAGTTGAGATATGGATAGATAAGGGAGTAATAGAGAGTCACCAGGGCAGGGCGTGGTACATAATATCTGATCTTAGAAAGAATGCCCACAGTTTTTTAAACTTTGTTTGATATGTTTAGAATGTGTCCCTGGAAATTCAGTTTGTGGTCAATGAGAATGCCAAGGAATTTGCCATCTAATTTGTTACAAATTTGGGTATTGTTTATTTTGAGATTTATTTGATTAGAGGATTTATTGCCAAACAGAATATAGAAAGTTTTGTCAATGTTAAGGGTGAGTTTGTTGGTAGTTAGCCAAAGATGGACTTTATTTAACTCAGTATTTACTGTGGCATTTAGAGTAAGGGGGTCAGGACTGAAGTAAATGAAGGTTGTGTCATCAGCAAATAGAATTGGTTTGAGGTGTTGGGAGGCATTTGGAAAGTCATTAATGTAGATGAGAAAGAGGAGAGGGCCAAGTATGCTGCCCTGAGGAACACCAATGTTGAAGGGTAAGGTGGGAGAAATTGAATTATTCACAGAAACATACTGGAGTCTGTCAGTTAGGTAGGATTTGACCTAATAAATTCCCTGTAACCTACCTTACCCCTCTGTTGTCAACCCATGTCTGTTTTTTTTAAAACAACGCTGTTTATCTGTAATAATTTGTAATTGTATTTGTGCTGCTTTTTCAGCCATGTTCCCCCCTCTTTTATCTCTATTTTTATTTGTTCTAAACACATTTTATTCTTTATACCCATTAGTATTAAGCTTTAGTCATTAATGTTTTTCCTGCCCGAAACGCTTTGCGTAATAGTGGCTTTAGGCACTGTATGTACTAGCTCTATCTTAATCCAACAAACTTTGTAAAATCTCTTGTATGTATGTACCTTACTTAAATAAACATTTATTTATTTATTATTATTTATTTATCAGCATTGTTCCAAATGGATAACTGTTATGGTTTTGGTCAGACAAATAATCTTCGTCCACATGGTTTTATTCTCTGCCAGTCACAACAACAAAACAATTATCAGGTACATGAAATATTATTAACAAGATCATAAACAAAAGAGCATCTGCTCCAAACATGCTACTTCCAACATCTGTAGTACTCAATCCCAACATTCCTCCCCTTTTAAATAAACTATATCCCTACAGGTTAAGTCTATCAGGCGGTCGTATGACTCTTCCTGATTTTCTCAACTGGGAGTCCTGACCTGTTACTTCTGGGAAACATTCTTCTGAATTACTCCTTGTAGAGTCCATAGGGTTAACTGTATCCCTATTACCCTCTACTGCCCCTTGCTCTGCCTCCCGGTCTCCTGCAGGTGCTGCTATCCCTTCATTATTAGGATGGATATCACTAGTTGCCCCACCCCCACCTGAAGGGTCTTCAAAATTCCCTGTGAACCTTGGCATGAGCTGATCGGCATGCCTTTTCCAATTAATGTTCCCAAAACTCTGCACTTGCACAGTGAAGTTCCTGCGGCCTAGGACCTCCCTAATTTTCCCTTCCACCCAGGGCTTTCCACTTCCAAAATTCCTTGCATATACTGCATCCCCCTCATTAAACAACAATTCCTCTCCCTGAGCCAACTGACTGGCCAAGCTAGTTACCGATTTCTCTTTATTGGGATCTGTCTTTACTGCTTCCATGTGCACTTTAAAGTGTCTATTAAACAGTAATTCAGAAAGAGATTTACCAGTAGTAGAATGAACAGTTTTCCTTTGATTATATAAAAATCTACAAAGTCTTGTATTAATAGTACCTTCCGTAAACCGCTTTAACCCTTCTTTCAAGGATCTCACTGCTCTCTCTGCTAGACCATTTGAAGAAGGATTATAGGGGGCAGGTGTTACATGTTTAATACCATTTTTCCTAAAAAAATCCTCCATTTCCACAGAAACAAAATAAGGAGCATTGTCTGAGACCATTATGTCTGGCAATCCAAAATTACAAAATGTTTTCCTTAGTAATTCACAAGTTACAGATGATGTGGTGGAATTACACACATGCACATCCAGAAATTTGGTGTATGAATCCACCACCACTAGGTAAAATTTATTATCCATAGGTCCCGCATAATCTACATGAAGTCTAGACCAGGGTTTTCCAGTGCATGGCCAAGAAAGTACTGGGACCTGGGGTGTCTGATAATTCTTAAAGCAAATATGACAATTTTTTGTTACCTCAGCAATATCCTGGTCTATTTTTGGCCACCAAACCCAACTTCTAGCTTCTGCTTTCATAGCATTTATGCCATTATGGCCTACATGCAGCTGTTCCAAAATCTTACATCTCAGTTCCCCAGGCACCACCACTCTATTCCTATACAAGAGTACATCCTGGTGAATACTAAGGTCAGCCTTCACTGCAGCATACTCTGACAATAACAAATTATCATTCCAACCATATTTGACATTTTTCAACAACAGACTTAATTTAGGATCTCTACCAGTTGCCTTCCTAATAGTCTGGAATGAAATATCCTCAAAAGACATAGATTCCACCAGGTTAACATACTCCACTGGAATACTGGAATTTAATTCTTCTGTCACAGGCAATCTACTTAATGCATCAGCTACTACATTATCCTTGCCTGGCTTAAACTCTAAATCATACTCAAACTGAGAGAGTAGTAATGCCCATCTTTGAATTCTAGCATTGGCATTAACTGGAATCTGCTTACCTCTGCCAAACAATCCTAGCAGGGGTTTATGATCTGTTCTAGCAAGAAATTTCCTCCCCAGCAGAAAATACCTCAGTTTTCTTACAGCATATACATATACATAGAAGCTAAGGCTTCTTTATCTAACTGAGAATAATTCTGTTCTGCAGGAGATAATTTCTTGCTAGCAAAATATACTACTTTATCCTGACCATCTACTTCCTGTAATAATACACACCCCACTCCTACTGGGGAAGCATCTACCTCCAGTTTTAACGGGAGTCTACCTGTAAAATTAGTGAGCACTGGAGAATTGATCAATTCCTGCTTAATATTCCTGAATGCATTTTCCTTTCTTGTTGCCCACTTAAATCTAGCCCCTTTTTTCAACAATTCATACAAGGGTGCTAATTTTGTTGAAAAGTTCTTCACGAACTTACAAAAATATGTAACCATCCCAACAAAAGACTGTACTTCCCCAACTAATGTTGGGGCTGGGGCATCTATTATAGCAGCTACATTTTTGTGAGAAGGAGTAAAGCCCTTACCTGAAATATGGTACCCCAGATATTCAATGGCCTTGGTCTTCAACGTTGTTTTTTCCTTATTAATCTTTACATTGTGCTTTTGCAAAAGATTCAAAACTTGTTCTAATCTAGCATCATGCACTTCTTCATTCTCCCCACATACAATAATGCCATCTAAAAAACTAGTCACACCTTCAATGTTAACTAACAACTGGGACATGAATCTCTGAAAAATTGCTGGAGACGAGGAGAGTCCAAAAGGAAGTCTTTTATACTTAAATAACCCCTTGTGGGCATTAATCACTAACAATTTCTGGCTCTCCTCCTCTACAGGAATTTGCAAGTAAGCATCTTTCAGGTCAATCTTAGAAAAAATTGCTCCCTTGCAGACCACTGACAACAACTCATCTATCTTAGGTAAAGGGTACTTCTCACAGTGTATGCGGTTGTTCAGTTCCTTGAAGTCTGCACAGATTCTCAAGGATTTCCGATCTGCCTTCAACACTGGTACAATTGGGGCTGCCCACTCACTATGTGTAATTGGCTCTAAGATGCCTTCTGCCACATGCCTTTCCAGGGCTGATTCTACCAATTGCTTGTAATGAAACGGCACTGTTCTTGCCTTGAAAAATTTAGGTGAAGCCCCACTTTTCAGGTGAATTTTTGCCACCATGCTATTAATTGGCTTATCTGCCTCCACTGAATATTTGTCTAACATTTGTTCGGCACTTTTAATTGTTTTAACTATTGACAATTCATCTAGGCCCGCCAAGAAAATTCCCACTTTTTTCATGAGATCTTTACCACATAGGCTAGGATTATGTGAATCCACTACATAAAAATCCTGGTTAATTTCTTTTCCATTATAACCTACTTTTGCCGACACCTTGCCATAGACCTTAATCGGTACATTATCATAAGTACTTAAAGATTTTTTACCTGGTTTTACATTCAATTGCAAGGTATCTGCCCAATCTCTAGACAATGTTGACACTGCAGCACCAGTGTCCAGTTCCAAGGGAACTAACTTCCCATTAATTACAAAATTCACCACTTGCGACTTCACTGAACATACTTTTTCTTTCACCGAATATAGTCGGTTTTCCTCACCTGCAGCTTCTTCAGACTGGTTACCTTCCTCTACTGCCTTGACCACAGTACCACTACCTCTTCTTCCTGCATTCCCTGGTCGTCTCCTCTCCCAGGCCTTGTTGTTCCTGTTCAGATATTCCCTACACGCTCTCTGCAAGTGTCCCTCCTTGTTACAAAAGTTGCATATATATGCACGAAACTTGCACTTGCTACTTATGTGCTTGTATCCACAGTGTGTACATCTGGTCTGGCTTTGTACGACCATAATTTCCTGAGTAGAAGTCTTACTTCCAAAAGCCCTTTCCAGGTTCAATATCTTCTCGAGCACCGTCCATGAAGTCATCGATTGTAGATCCAAATTTTCTGCCACCAGGTTAGGGAAATAATTCTCCTTTTCCACTGCCATGAACAACTGGTCCCTAACCCTGCTGTCCAACTGTGCTCCGAAGTTGCAGTGGTTAGCCAAAGCCTTCAATTCCGCAAATAAATCCTGTACGGATTCCTGCCGCTTTTTCGTCCTCTTCTGGAAATCCATCAAACTCCTGTGATATGATGGTTTCACCACATACTGACGTTTAAGCAAAGCAATCAAGTCTACATAGGTCTTCGTGTGCGGTAGCTCAGGTGCACACAAATTTCCGAGAACACTATATGCTTCAGAACCCAGTGAAACTAAGAGTACCGCTTTCTTGGTGGCGTCCTCCTTAATCTCCCGGTACTGAAAGTTTGCTTCCAGCAGGCTGAGCCACAGGTCCAACGAGATCTTGGCCGTGTTTAACGGCTCGATTGACATGGTAGCCATGGCCTCGGTGTAGCACACTCCACTGTTATATGCGAAGCGTCCACTCGTCCACACGACGTACCCAGCACTGTCTTGATCCTCACACCACGTCTCGTACCCAGGCTCTCTGCCAGCGATGTTTAATTCTCGTCGCACTGTTGCAAGTAAGCATCTTTCAGGTCAATCTTAGAAAAAATTGCTCCCTTGCAGACCACTGACAACAACTCATCTATCTTAGGTAAAGGGTACTTCTCACAGTGTATGCGGTTATATAATAATAATAATAATAATTTTTATTTAGGTAAGGTACATACATAGAGAGATTTTACAAAGTTTGTTGGCTTTATAGATAGAGCTAGTACATACAATGCCTAAACCCAATATTACGCAAAGCGTTTCGGGCAGGAAAAACATTAATGACTAAAGCTTAAAACTAATGGGTAAAAAGAATAAGATGTGTTGAGTACAAATAAAAATAGAGGTAAAAGAGGGGGGAACATTGTTGAAAAAGCAGCACAAATACAATTACAAATTATTACAGAAAATTACATTCAAACAGCGTTGATTTGAAAAAAAAAAACATACATGGGTTGACAACAGAGGGGTAAGGTAGGTTACAGGGAATTTATTAGGTATAGCTTCGTTTTTAACTTAAACTGGTTGAGAGAGGTACAGTCTTTAACATGGTTGGGAAGGCCATTCCACATTCTGGGCCCCTTGATTTGTAGAGCATTTCTGGTTTGATTAAGTCGTACTCTAGGAATATCAAAACTGTATTTATTTCTGGTGTGGTGCTCATGGGTTCTGTTACAACCTTCTATGAAGCTTTTGAGATCAGGATTGGCATTATAGTTTAGCGTTTTATATATGTATAATACACATGAGAGAATGTGCAGTGACTTAATGTCTAACATATTCAGAGATTTGAGTAGGGGTACCGAGTGATGTCTGGGGCCAGAATTGGATATTGTCCTAATAGCAGCTTTGTGTTGAGTAATTAGAGGACGTAAGTGATTTTGGGTAGTAGAGCCCCAAGCACAAATACCATAGTTGAGATATGGATAGATAAGGGAGTAATAGAGAGTCACCAGGGCAGGGCGTGGTACATAATATCTGATCTTAGAAAGAATGCCCACAGTTTTTTAAACTTTGTTTGATATGTTTAGAATGTGTCCCTGGAAATTCAGCTTGTGGTCAATGAGAATGCCAAGGAATTTGCCATCTAATTTGTTACAAATTTGGGTATTGTTTATTTTGAGGTTTATTTGATTAGAGGATTTATTGCCAAACAGAATATAGAAAGTTTTGTCAATGTTAAGGGTGAGTTTGTTGGCAGTTAGCCACAGATGGACTTTATTTAGCTCAGTATTTACTCTGGCATTTAGAGCAAGGGGATCAGGACTGGAGTAAATGAAGGTTGTGTCGTCAGCAAATAGAATTGGTTTGAGGTGTTGGGAGGCATTTGGAAGGTCATTAATGTAGATGAGAAAGAGGAGAGGGCCAAGTATGCTGCCCTGGGGAACACCAATGTTGATGGGTAGGGTGAGAGAAATTGTATTATTCACAGAAACACATTGGAGCCTGTCAGTAAGGTAGTATTTGAGGTATTGTAGGGAGTGTCCTCTGACACCATAATGATGTAATTTAAGAAGAAGGTTTTGGTGGTTGACAGTATCGAAAGCTTTACGCAGGTCCACAAATAACCCAACAGGGAACTCATTTTTATCAAGAGCTGTATGAATCGAGTTAAGCATACTAATAAGTGCATCGTTAGTGCTTTTTTTGGGTCTGAAGCCATATTGGCAAGGGCTAAGTATATTGAGTTTGGCTAGATATAAGTAAAGCTGCTTATAGATTGGTTTTTCAAAAATTTTTGACAAGTTTGGCAGGATTGATATAGGTCTGTAGTTGTTAACATCTGTGAGATCACCACATTTGTGGACAGGCATTACTCTCGCTTTTTTTAGAATATCTGGAAAGGTTTGGAGTTCAAGTGACTTGTTGAAGAGCAAAGCAATAGCAGGGGCTAAAGATCTGGAGGCTTTTTTGTAGATTAAAGTTGGTATCTCCTCAAGGGCACCAGACTTGGTTTTAAGGGAAAGGATTATCTCATTGACGTCAGTGGAATTAATAGGCTTTAGGTACAGAGACTGTGGATAGTTACCTGTAAGATAGTCCTGAATGTCAGTACTGGAAGATGGAATATCATTAGCAAGGGATGAACCAATGGAAGAGAAGAACCTATTGAACTCAATAGCAGAATCAGAGGCTGAAAGCTGACCATCGTTATTAGACAGGAGAGTCGGTTTGTTATTTATAGACTTCTTTGATCCCAATATTTGTGAAATTGTTCTCCAAGTTTGTTTAATGTTGCTCTTTATTTGGGTAAATTTATCTTCGTAGTATTTAGTTTTGGCTCGTCTAATTATCTTAGATAGCAATAATGAGTAATTCTTTGAGAATTCTTTGGAGACAATTCCTAACCTATACTTCTTCTCAAGGTCATGTTTTTTATTAATAGATTTAAGTATTCCCTTTGTAAGCCAGGGATTGTTAAGCCTTTTGGTTGTGACTTGTTTTGTAAGCATAGGACAGTGGGTATTATAAAGGCTAAGAGTTTTTTGAAGAAAAGATTGAACTGCTAGGTTGATGTCCTCTATGTTACCTAACTCGGACTCCCAGTTGACATTATCAGTAGCAGTTATAAAATTGTCTATAGCAGTTTCATTGTGTAGTCTAAAACGTATCTCTCTTGACTCAAGAGGTGGTTTGCTAATGTTAGTTAAGAGAAATGTGGAGTAATGGACTGTAGTGCTATCGGTGATTATACCTGAAGTAAGCGGAGAGGTTATGTTTGTCCAGATGTGATCTAGAGTCGTGGCAGTGCTATCAGTGATTCTAGTAGGTCTAGTGATTAAGGGTATGAGGAAGCAGGAATTCATACAGTTGAGGAAGCTAACAGCAGTAGGGTGTTCTGGCTCGCAGAGGTCAATATTAAAGTCCCCTGCGATAATTAGGTGGTTTTTGTTCAGTCTGTTATCAAGTATTAGATTTCTAAGGTTTGAGTTGAATTCGGACACATCAGTGTTAGGAATTCTATAAACTGCACCCACAGACAGGACAGACTCGGCACCCTTGACTCTGAAGCTGGCGAAGATATACTCCCCATAGCAGTCTCTAGTTCTAATTTCTTTTAAGCATGTTAGTTCTTGGTGGTAGTAAAGAGCAGTGCCACCACCTCTCTGAAGTTGACGACAGTTGTGAATTGCTGAGTAGTTAGGCATGTTAAAGAGTTTTGTTCAGTTCCTTGAAGTCTGCACAGATTCTCAAGGATTTCCGATCTGCCTTCAACACTGGTACAATTGGGGCTGCCCACTCACTATGTGTAATTGGCTCTAAGATGCCTTCTGCCACATGCTTTTCCAGGGCTGATTCTACCAATTGCTTGTAATGAAACGGCACTGTTCTTGCCTTGAAAAATTTAGGTGAAGCTGTTGGTTTTGGTCAGACAAACAATCTTCGTCCACATGGTTTTTATTCCCCGCCAGTAACAACAAAACATTATCAGGTACATGAAATATTATTAACAAGATCATAAACAAAAGAGCATCTGCTCCAAACATGCTACCTCCAACATCTGTAGTACTCAATCCTAACAGTAAACATAGTTGATGCCTATTTATTTACTTAATAATCAACCCCAAGCTCAGTCTTTAAATGCTTTTTGAGAAACAAGAATCGTCTTACATCTGGCAGGGAAGATACAAAAACAGGCACCTCGCCATGCGTCCCACTACTATAAGGTAGTTTATTTAGCTCAATTTGACCTCTGGTTTCCAATTGAGGAACCCAGGGTCGTAACAGTGTTTCCAGTCCGAAAATGTGCAAAACCCACACCGCACTAAGAACGACCTCATCGTTGCAAGCTAGACAGCAACAACGGAGATTCCCAAGCGACTCTCAGTGCCCCTAGCGTTGGGTAGAACTGACAGAGTGGCTCGCTATATACCTCCACGCCGGAGGTGCTACAAATGTCAGCGTTGGGGACTCACTGCAGCGCGCTGCACCTCCAGAACCCACCGATGTGCAGTGTGTGCTGGTGATCATGATTCTAAGAGGTGCTTTGACCTCTACAACGCCGGGCAGATGGTGGAAACTAGATACGTTAATTGTCGTGCTCCTGGCGTGATGGCAACTCACCAGAGCTGCCCAGCTGCTGCTAGGCCGCCCCCTTGTAGCAGTGTCCTGCTCTACAATGTATTAACACATAATCACAATATGTCTGTAATCAACTTGAACGTTAGATCCCTAGGTAAACACTTCGATGATGTTAGTGCCTTGGTTGAAACTATTGACAACAAATTCTCTATTATTATACTTACTGAAACGTGGTTGAAAAAGGATACTACTCAACTCTTTAACATGCCTAACTACTCGGCAATTCATAACTGTCGTCAAAATCAGAGAGGTGGTGGTACTGCTCTTTACTACCACCAAGAACTAACATGCTTAAAAGTAATTAGAACTAGAGACTGCTGTGGGGAGTATATCTTCGCCAGTTTCAGAGTCAAGGGTGCCGAGTCTGTCCTGTCTGTGGGTGCAGCCTATAGAATTCCTAACACTGATGTGTCCAAATTCAACTCGAACCTTAGAAATCTAATACTAGATAACAGACTGAACAAAAACCATCTAATTATCGCAGGGGACTTCAATATTGACCTCTGCGAGCCAGAACACCCTACTGCTGTTAGCTTCCTCAACTGTATGAATTCCTGCTTCCTCATACTCTAAATCACTAGACCTACTAGAATCACTGATAGTACTGCCACGACTCTAGATCAAATCTGGACCAACATAACCTTCCGCTTACTTCAGGTATAATCACCGATAGCACTACAGACCATTACCCCACATTTCTCTTAACAAACATTAACAAACCGCCTCTAGAGACAAGGGAGTTAAGCCTTAGGCTGCACAATGAAACTGCTATAGACAATTTTATAACTGCTGCTGATAATGTCAACTGGGAGTCTGAGATAGGTAACATAGGGAACATCAACCAAGCAGTGCAATCTTTTCTTCAAAAAACTCTCAACCTTTATAACACCCACTGTCCTATGCTTACGAAACAAGTCACAACCAAAAGGCTTAACAATCCTTGGCTTACAAAGGGAATACTTAAATCCATTAATAAAAAACATGACCTTGAGAAGAAGTATAGGTTAGGACCCGTCTCCAGAGAATTTTCAAAGAATTACTCGTTATTGCTATCTAAAATAATTAGACGAGCCAAAGCTAAGTACTACGAAGATAAATTTACCCAAATAAAGAGCAACATTAAAAAAAACTTGGAGCACAGTTTCACAAATATTGGGATCTAAGAAAATTTTAAACTTTCAGCCTCTGATTCTGCTACTGAGTTCAATAGGCTCTTCTCTTCCATTGGGACATCCCTTGCAAATGATATTCCATCTTCCAGTACTGATATTAAGGACTATCTTACAGGTAACTATCCACAGTCTCTGTACCTAAAGCCTACTAATTCCACTGACGTTAATGAGATAATCCTTTCCCTTAAAACCAAGTCTAGTGCCCTTGAGGAGATACCAACCTTAATTTACAAAAAAGCCTCCAGATCTTTAGCCCCTGCTATTGCATTGCTCTTCAACAAGTCACTTGAACTCCAAACCTTTCCAGATATGCTAAAAAAAGCGAGAGTAACCCATTTCCACAAATGTGGTAATCTCACAGATGTTAACAACTACAGACCTATATCAATCCTGCCTAACTTGTCAAAAATATTTGAAATACTAATCTACAAGCAGCTTTACTCTTATCTAGCTAAACACAATATACTTAGCTCTTGTCAATATGGCTTCAGACCCAAAAATAGCACTAACGATGCACTTATTAGAATGATTAACTTGATTCATGCAGCTCTTGATAAAAAGGAGTTTCCTGTTGGGTTATTTGTGGACCTGCGGAAGGCTTTTGACACTGTCAACCACCAAAACCTTCTTCTTAAATTACATCATTATGGAGTCAGAGGATACTCCCTGCAATACCTCAAATCTTACCTTACTGACAGGCTCCAGTATGTTTCTGTGAATAATACTATTTCTCCCACCCTACCCATCAACATTGGTGTTCCTCAGGGCAGCATACTTGGCCCTCTCCTCTTTCTCATCTACATTAATGACCTTCCAAATGCCTCCCAACACCTCAAACCAATTATATTTGCTGACGACACAACCTTCAATTACTCCAGTCCTGACCCCCTTGCTCTAAATGCCACAGTAAATATTGAGCTAAATAAAGTCCATCTTTGGCTGACTGCCAACAAACTCACCCTTAACATTGACAAAACTTTCTATATTCTGTTTGGCAATAAATCCTCTAATCAAATAAATCTCAGAATTAACAATACCCTAATTTGTAACAAATTAGATGGCAAATTCCTTGGCGTTCTCATTGACCACAAGCTGAATTTCCAGGGACACATTCTAAATATATCAAAAAAAGTTTCAAAAACTGTTGGCATTCTTTCTAAGATCAGATATTATGTACCCCCCATGCCCTGGTGACGCTCTATTACTCCCTCATCTATCCATATCTCAACTATGGTATTTGTGCTTGGGGTTCTACTACCCAAAATCATTTACGTCCTCTAATTACTCAACACAAAGCTGCCATTAGAACAATATCCAACTCTGGCCCCAGACATCACTCGGTACCCCTACTCAAATCTCTGAATATGTTAGATATTAAGTCACTGCACATTCTCTCATGTGTATTTTACATATATAAAACGCTGAACTGTAATGCCAATCCTGACCTCAAAAGCTTCATTGAAGGTTGTAACAAAGCCCACGAGCACCACACCAGAAATAAATTCAGTTTTGATATTCCAAGAGTACGACTTAATCAAACTAGAAATGCTCTACAAATCAAGGGACCCAGAATTTGGAATGACCTTCCCAACCATGTTAAAGACTGTACCTCTTCCAACCAGTTTAAGATAAAACCGAAGCACTACCAAATAAATTGCCTGTAACCTACCTTACCCCTCTATTGTCAACCCATGTTTATTTTCTTAAACAACGCTGTTTGTCGACTTATTTGTATTTGTGCTGCTTTTTCAGTCATGTTTCCCCCTTTTTATCTTTATTTTTATTTGTTCTCAACACATTTTATTCTTTATACTCATTTAGTATTAAGTATTAGTCATTAAAGTTTTTCCTGCCCGAAACGCTTTGCGTAATAGTGGCTTCAGGCATTGTATGTACTAGCTCTATCTATAAATCTATCAATTTATGTAAAATCTCTTGTATGTATGTACCGTACCTGAATAAACATTTTATTTTATTTATTTATTTATTTATTTATACAAGGCGTCACGTCATGATGATAGAGTGTCACCATCAGTGGGAAGTTGTCCTATGCCATCAACTACGGTGGGCCACAGCTGGCACTCGGACTCTCCACTCACCCTTGACTCACTCTGGACAACGAAACAGCGGCGAGCGTCTCTGCCCACTCATTTGGGCACCGGGTGCCACAGTACACAGTTGCCAGGTGTGGCTCGCCCCGGCCGGCGGGGTGGTAGGTCTCCACCCCCCCCCCCTCTCGAGGTTGGGGCCACCACCAGCTTGGCCTTCCCTCCCCACCCACAGGCAACCTCCCAGGGTGGGAAGGTGTCTGTGAAGGTGCGGACATTTTCTGATCAGGGGAAGGAAGACACCAACAGTATGGGGGCGTAATTTATTAGTACAGGATAAATAATTCTGCAGAAGTAAAACAGGCTTCTAAGTAGGTCTTAACAAACGTATAACATAGCCGTGGCTAACTCAAAGTACACGAAACAACTTAAATTGTACACCCGTAGTAAAATAAAAGTAATCTTATAGCCTAGTAACAAACTCTGCAGAAACCTAATGGCCTATTGTCTAGAATTAGCAGTGAGGCGAATGTAACAAATCTAACTCTAATTATAACAGTCAGGACACCATAAGTGAACAACATAACATAATGGTAAACCCTAGCTGGAAAATAATCAGGCGGCTGAAAATTACATAGAGACTGGGAAAGCCTGATATGAATTTGGAGAAGAAAATAACCCCAGGCCAGAGGCCGAGCCGCCAAGGAATAAGGAGAAAGAATTTCCTGACTAAAGGTAGGGCTTACTAGTAGAATGGCTGTAAAGTCAAAGTAGTAGCTGCGGACAGCGGAACACTTTGGGACGGGCGCTGCACCCCCACCCCGCAGGCCAGCAGGCCGGAAACCCCCCCCCCCCCCCCTCCACCAACGAAGGGCGAGTGACCGCTGGCTGCGAGGGAAAACCTCAGGGTGGCAGAGCAACTACGGCTACCGAACTGGGAAGGAAGGAGGACAGACTGGAGGAGCTCGCGCGTCGCCTCGACTTATGCCCCCTGACCCTGGCCCGTGGGCGACGGTCGGTGAAGGGGGGCAGGGCGGCTGTGGCAGCCGCGGCAGGGTCGGCCTCGTGGTCCCCATGCCGAGAAGGCTTGTGACATGAGAGGGCCCCCCGAGCTTGCTCGATGAGCACCTGCAGCGTCGTCCAATCGTCGGCCGAAAGGGGTGGAGGCTGCGACGCTGTGCCACCCGCCGCTTTGCCGGCAGGGGGCCTCTGGGAAGTGTGGTCGCCGTCCGTATCCGAGCCGCCCGAGGAGGCCCCCGAGGAGGTGGAGGCGAAACGGGCGGTTTTCGTCCTGGCCCTGGCCGGCTGCGTCCTCACACCACTGCGCTGTTGTCCTCGCGTCGACACCGCCCGAGCCCTCCTCCGTGTTGCAGTTGCTGCGTGATCCGGCTTCTCGCCACTGCGGAAAGATGGAAACGTAAGCATCGGTAGGACTAACGGGAAAAAAGTAGGCAGGGAGACCCAGCTGCCGCACCAGCAACCGTCACATACACAAGTAGACAAAAGCAAAGGTAAAGTTAACTTAAGTGACCATAGTGAGTGAGAATACCGGACAGATAGCCAATGCTATCGTAATAAAAGTCAATGTAATAAAAGCTGAACAGTTAAATAGATTAAGATAGTAACATTCATGGATAGATTAAACATTATTATTCATGGTGTAGTTTGGTTATATTAAGACCGTATTAGTCATGGTATAGTTTGTTTATATAAAGACAGTATTATTCGTGGTATAGTTTGGAAGAATTAAAACAATATTAATCTCAAAAGTGAAAAGCAAAATTATTTGAGTATCCCACTAGAAAAGGACACTGCAACAGTATTATTAAGTAAATACCGGTGTTTGCCATGTCACTAGGCTAAGCGGTACATTTTAAGTTAAATATTAGTACTCAGACATGGACATGTTATATTTGTTAATTCCTACTTATATTATTTACATGTTCTGCAGAATTTAATTTACTAATAAATTAAGCCCCCAAAACTGCCTGTGTCTTTTTCCCCCTGATCAGAAAATAAATAAAATAGCGAGGCCAAAAAAACAGCAAGAAAGGCATGAGGCTTAAGCAATGCTAGAAAACAGAGAATAAATAGCGGAGTAAATACAAGACAAACTGAAACTGAATAAGTAAATAAATAAATAAATAAATAAATGTTTATTTAGGTAAGGTACATACATAAAGAGATTTTACAAAGTTTGTTGGATTAATAGATAGAGCTAGTACATACAATGCCTAAAGCCACTATTACGCAAAGCGTTTCGGGCAGGAAAAACATTAATGACTAAAGCTTAATACTAATGGGTAAAAAGAATAAAATGTGTTGAGAACAAATAAAAATAGAGGTAAAAGAGGGGGGAACATGGCTGAAAAAGCAGCACAAATACAATTACAAATTATTACAGAAAATTACATTCAAACAGCGTTGTTTTGAAAAAAAAAAAACATACATGGGTTGACAACAGAGGGGTAAGGTAGGTTACAGGCAATTTATTAGGTAGTGCTTCGTTTTTATCTTAAACTGGTTGGGAAGATCATTCCACATTCTGGGTCCCTTGATTTGAAGAGCATTTCTAGTTTGATTAAGTCGTACTCTAGGAATATCAAAACTGTATTTATTTCTGGTGTGGTGCTCATGGGTTCTGTTATAACCTTCAATGAATCTTTTGAGGTCAGGATTGGCATTACAGTTCAGCGTTTTATATATGTATAATACACATGAGAGAATGTGCAATGACTTAATATCTAACATATTCAGAGATTTGAGTAGGGGTACCGAGTGATGTCTGGGGCAAGAGTTGGATATTGTCCTAGTAGCAGCTTTGTGTTGAGTAATTAGAGGACGTAAATGATTTTGGGTAGTAGAACCCCAAGCACAAATACCATAGTTGAGATATGGATAGATGAGGGAGTAATAAATAAATAAATATAAATAAATAAATATGTTTATTCAGGTAAGGTATATACATACAAGTGATGTTACATTAATGGATTGATATATAGATAGAGCTAGTACATACAATGCCTAAAGCCACTATTACGCAATGCGTTTCGGGCAAGAAAAACATTAATATCTAGAACTTAATACTAATTGAGCATAAAGAATAAAAAGTGTTGAGAACAAATACAAATAAAGATAAAAAAAAAGGGGGAACATTACTGAAAAAGCAGCACAAATACAATAGGTTGACAAACAGTGTTGATTAAAAAAAAGAAAATAACAGACATGGGTTGACAATAGAGGAGTGAGGTAGGTTACAGGGAATTTATTAGGTAGTGTTTAGTTTTTATCTTAAACTGGTTGAGAGAGGTACAGTCTTTAACATGATTGGGAAGGTCATTCCACATTCTGGGCCCCTTGATTTGTAGAGCATTTCTAGTTTGATTAAGTCGTACTCTAGGAATATCAAAACTGTATTTATTTCTGGTATGGTGCTCATGGGTTCTGTTACAACCTTCTATGAAGCTTTTGAGATCAGGATTGGCATTATAGTTTAGCGTTTTATATATGTATAATACACATGAGAGAATGTGCAGTGACTTAATGTCTAACATATACAGAGATTTGAGTAGGGGTACCGAGTGATGTCTGGGGCCAGAGTTGGATATTGTTCTAATAGCAGCTTTGTGTTGGGTAATTAGAGGACGTAAGTGATTTTGGGTAGTGGAACCCCAAGCACAAATACCATAGTTGAGATATGGATAGATAAGGGGGTAATAGAGAGTCACCAGGGCAGGGCGTGGTACATAATATCTGATCTTAGAAAGAATGCCCACAGTTTTTGAAACTTTTTTTGATATATTTAGAATGTGTCCCTAGAAATTCAGCTTGTGGTCAATGAGAATGCCAAGGAATTTGCCATCTAATTTGTTACAAATTTGGGTATTGTTTATTTTGAGATTTATTTGACTAGAGGATTTATTGCCAAACTGAATATAGAAAGTTTTGTCAATGTTAAGGGTGAGTTTGTTGGCAGTTAGCCAAAGATGGACTTTATTTAGCTCAGTATTTACTGTGGCATTTAGAGCAAGAGGGTCAGGACTGAAGTAAATGAAGGTTGTGTCGTCAGCAAATAGAATTGGTTTGAGGTGTTGGGAGGCATTTGGAAGGTCATTAATGTAGATGAGAAAGAGGAGAGGGCCAAGTATGCTGCCCTGAGGAACACCAATGTTGATGGGTAGGGTGGGAGAAATTGTATTATTCACAGAAACATATTGGAGCCTGTCAGTAAGGTAGGATTCGAGGTATTGTAGGGAGTGTCCTCTGACTCCATAATGATGCAATTAAGAAGAAGGTTTTGGTGGTTGACAGTATCAAAAGCTTTACGCAGGTCCACAAATAACCCAACAGAGAACTCCTTTTTATCAAGAGCTGTATGAATCGAGTTAAGCATACTAATAAGTGCATCGTTAGTGCTTTTTTTGGGTCTGAAGCCATATTGGCAAGGGCTAAGTATATTGAGTTTGGCTAGATATGAGTAAAGCTGCTTATAGATTAGTTTTTCAAAAATTTTTGACAAGTTTGGCAGGATTGATATAGGTCTGTAGTTGTTAACATCTGTGGGATCACCACATTTGTGGACAGGCGTTACTCTCGCTTTTTTTAGAATATCTGGAAAGAGTCACCAGAGAATAGAGAGTCACCAGGGCAGGGCGGGGTACATAATATCTGATCTTAGAAAGAATGCCAACAGTTTTTGAAACTTTTTTTGATATATTTAGAATGTGTCCCTGGAAATTCAGCTTGTGGTCGATGAGAACGCCAAGGAATTTGCCATCTAATTTGTTACAAATTTGGGTATTGTTTATTTTGAGATTTATTTGATTAGAGGATTTATTGCCAAACAATATAAAACGTTTTGTCAATGTTAAGGGTGAGTTTGTTGGCAGTTAGCCAAAGATTAGCAGCAGTTAGCAGTCTCCGTGGTGTAGTGGTAAGACACTCGCCTGGCGTTCCGCGAGCGCTATGTCATGGGTTCGTATCCTGGCCGGGGAGGATTTACTGGGCGCAATTCCTTAACTGTAGCCTCTGTTTAACGCAACAGTAAAATGTGTACTTGGATGAAAAAACGATTCTTCGCGGCAGGGGATCGTATTCCAGGGACCATAGGATTAAGGACTTGCCCGAAACGCTACGCGTACTAGTGGCTGTACAAGAATGTAACAACTCTTGTATATATCTCAAAAAAAAAAAAAAAAAAAAAAAAAAAAAAAAAAAAAAAAAAAAAAAAAAAAGATGGACTTTCTCTAGCTCAGTATTTACTGTGGCATTTAGAGCAAATAGATTAAGACCGTATTATAATATACTTGTATTTAAGCTAAACAAATAAAAGATTCAGATTCAGATTCAGATGCAGATTCAGATTCAGATGTTTATTCAGGTAAGGTATATACATACAAGTGATGTTACATTAATGGATTGATATATAGATAGAGCTAGTACATACAATGCCTAAAGCCACTATTACGCAATGCGTTTCGGGCAAGAAAAAACATTAATATCTAGAACTTAATACTAATTGAGCATAAAGAATAAAAGATGTTGAGAACAAATACAAATAAAGATAAAAAAAAAGGGGGAACATGACTGAAAAAGCAGCACAAATACAATAGGTTGACAAACAGTGTTGATTAAAAAAAAGAAAAAAAAAAGAAAATAACAGACATGGGTTGACAATAGAGGAGTGAGGTAGATTACAGGGAATTTATTAGGTAGTGTTTAGTTTTTATCTTAAACTGGTTGAGAGAGGTACAGTCTTTAACATGGTTGGGAAGGTCATTCCACATTCTGGGCCCCTTGATTTGCAGAGCATTTCTAGTTTGATTAAGACGTACTCTAGGAATATCAAAACTGTATTTATTTCTGGTGTGGTGCTCATGGGTTCTGTTACAACCTTCTATGAAGCTTTTAAGATCAGGATTGGCATTATAGTTTAGCGTTTTATATATGTATAATACACATGAGAGAATGTGCAGTGACTTAATATCTAACATATTAAGAGATTTGAGTAGGGGTACCGAGTGATGTCTGGGGCCAGAGTTGGATATTGTTCTAATAGCGGCTTTGTGTTGGGTAATTAGAGGACGTAAGTGATTTTGGGTAGTAGAACCCCAAGCACAAATACCATAGTTGAGATAAGGATAGATAAGGGAGTAATAGAGAGTCACCAGAGCAGGGCGTGGTACATAATATCTGATCTTAGAAAGAATGCCCACAGTTTTTGAAACTTTTTTTGATATATTTAGAATGTGTCCCTGGAAATTCAGCTTGTGGTCAATGAGAATGCCAAGGAATTTGCCATCTAATTTGTTACAAATTTGGGTATTGTTTATTTTGAGATTTATAAGACTAGAGGATTTATTGCCAAACAGAATATAGAAGGTTTTGTCAATGTTAAGGGTGAGTTTGTTGGCAGTTAGCCAAAGATGGACTTTATTTAGCTCAGTATTTACTGTGGCATTTAGAGCAAGAGGGTCAGGACTGGAGTAAATGAAGGTTGTGTCGTCAGCAAATAGAATTGGTTTGAGGTGTTGGGAGGCATTTGGAAGGTCATTAATGTAGATGAGAAAGAGGAGAGGGCCAAGTATGCTGCCCTGAGGAACACCAATGTTGATGGGTAGGGTGGGAGAAATTGTATTATTCACAGAAACATATTGGAGCCTGTCAGTAAGGTAGGACTCGAGGTATTGTAGGGAGTGTCCTCTGACTCCATAATGATGTAGTTTAAGAAGAAGGTTTTGGTGGTTGACAGTATCAAAAGCTTTACGCAGGTCCACAAATAACCCAACAGGGAGCTCCTTTTTATCAAGAGCTGTATGAATCGAGTTAAGCATACTAATAAGTGCATCGTTAGTGCTTTTTTTGGGTCTGAAGCCATATTGGCAAGGGCTAAGTATATTGAGTTTGGCTAGATATGAGTAAAGCTGCTTGTATATAAGTTTTTCAAAAATTTTTGACAAGTTTGGCAGGATTGATATAGGTCTGTAGTTGTTAACATCTGTGGGGTCACCACATTTGTGGACAGGCGTTACTCTCGCTTTTTTTAGAATATCTGGAAAGGTTTGGAGTTCAAGTGACTTGTTGAAGAGCAAAGCAATAGCAGGGGCTAAAGATCTGGAGGCTTTTTTGTAAATTAAAGTTGGTATCTCCTCAAGGGCACCAGACTTGGTTTTAAGGGAAAGGATTATCTCATTGACGTCAGTGGAGTTAATAGGCTTTAGGTACAGAGACTGTGGATAGTTACCTGTAAGATAGTCCTTAATGTCAGTACTGGAAGATGGAATATCATTTGCAAGGGATGAACCAATGGAAGAGAAGAACCTATTGAACTCAATAGCAGAATCAGAGGCTGAAAGCTGACCATCGTTATTAGACAGGAGAGTCGGTTTGTTATTTAAAGATTTCTTTGATCCCAATATTTGTGAAATTGTGCTCCAAGTTTGTTTAATGTTGCTCTTTATTTGAGTAAATTTATCTTCGTAGTAATTAGTTTTGGCTCGTCTAATTATCTTAGTTAGCAATAATGAGTAATTCTTTGAGAATTCTTTGGAGACAATTCCTAACCTATACTTCTTCTCAAGGTCGTGTTTTTTGTTAATGGATTTCAGTATTCCCTTTGTAAGCCAAGGATTGTTAAGCCTTTTGCTTGTGACTTGTTTTGTAAGCCTAGGACAGTGGGTGTTATAAAGGCTAAGAGTTGTTTGTAGAAAAGATTGCACTGCTAGGTTGATGTCCCCTATGTTACCTAATTCGGACTCCCAGTTGACATTATCAGCAGCAGTTATAAAATTGTTTATAGCAGTTTCATTGTGCAGCCTAAAGCTTAACTCCCTTGTTTCTAGAGGTGGTTTGCTAATGTTAGTTAAGAGAAATGTGGGGTAGTGGTCTGTAGTGCTATCGGTGATTATACCTGAAGTAAGCGGAGAGGTTATGTTGGTCCAGATGTGATCTAGAGTCGTGGCAGTGCTATCAGTGATTCTAGTAGGTCTAGTGATTAAGGGTATGAGGAGGCAGGAATTCATACAGTTGAGGAAGCTAACAGCAGTAGGGTGTTCTGGCTCGCAGAGGTCAATATTAAAGTCCCCTGCGATAATTAGGTGGTTTTTGTTCAGTCTGTTATCAAGTATTAGATTTCTAAGGTTTGAGTTGAATACAGACACATCAGTGTTGGGAATTCTATAGACTGCACCCACAGACAGGACAGACTCGGCACCCTTGACTCTGAAGCTGGCGAAGATATACTCCCCATAGCAGTCTCTAGTTCTAATTTCTTTTAGGCATGTTAGTTCTTGGTGGTAGTAAAGAGCAGTGCCACCACCTCTCTGAAGTTGACGACAGTTGTGAATTGCTGAGTAGTTAGGCATGTTAAAGAGTTGAGTAGTATCCTCTTTCAACCATGTTTCAGTAAGTATAATAAAAGAGAATTTGTTGCCAATAGTTTCAATCAAGGCACTAACATCATCGAAGTGTTTACCTAGGGATCTAACGTTCAAATTGATTACAGAGATATTGTGATTATGAGTTAATACATTGTTTACATCATGTGCTGCAAAATATCTGCAATTTAGATCATTAAAGTGATTATTGTCATAGATAGTGGATAAGAGGTTAAGTTCAGGGTCTATACTTGACTGCATAAAAGAAGCTGATTGTAGAATCAGAAATAAGTAGAAAAAAGCTATAAAATAGGGAAAAATATATACACAATACTGTACAAAACAAACACAAAAGGGGCTTACAGGGGTACAATGGAGTAAGGGAGTATGGCTAGGCTAGGCAACCTAGGCAATTAATGAGATTAAAGAAAAAACATGTAAACATGGACTATACAAAACACAAGATATGGAAATACAAAACAAAAAATATAAGCAAGACTAAGCAATACAAAAAAACAAAAAAACAAATTGAGCAAAAATGAGGTAGATTGCTTACGAGTACTCACAGGTACACTGTAAGTAACAATTTGCAATTTGAGATGCAGGCAAAGCCAGGGGTACAATGGAGTAAGGGAGCATGGCAAGGCTAGGCAACCTAGGTAATAAATGAAATCAAAGAAAAGTTGAATAATAAACATAGGCAAATTTAAGCTAATGATTAATAACTATAGATAGTTCAGTAATGACTGTATAATTAAAAAGACCTGAAGAACTACTTAATAACTCAATTAAATAATTTCGGTAAATGACTAGGTAAGAGTAAGTTAAAAATTAAGTCAGAAAATGAACCAAGGAGACTTAGGATACCTAGCCCCACTAGTTGACAGGGGGTTAATTAAGTTAATTCATTGGGAGTGATAAGGTGAGACAAACCACATTGGGAGAGGAAAGTGTTGAGGTTTTCTTCTCTAGTAATAGTAAACATTTTGCCCTCTGCGGTTTTTCTCACCTTTATCAGACCATCTCTAACGAAGCACTGATGAATAGCATCTGGGTTTTGTTGCCGGATTTGACGCAGGCGGTAGAGGATTTGCTGTCTGTTCCTGGTCAAGCACTCGTTGATGTATAATCCCTTCCGTAGGGATGCAGCTGTCCGGACTAGATTGGATTTCGTGAACTGGGAAGACAGCTTCAGGCGAATTTTCCGTTGATTTAGACCTGATGGATTCTTTTTGCCTACTCTGTAGGCAGCAACAACGTCAGTTTTGTTTAGATTGAGCTGCAATTTGTTTTTTAAGAGTAAACAGTGATAATCATGGATAGTTTGGGTAGATTAAAGCAGGATTATACAAGGTACAGGATGGTTAGGCTAAACAGTAATATATGCATGGTATAGTTTGGATAGATTAAAACTGTAATGTTCATGGGATAGATTGGTTATATTAAAACAGTACTATTCATGGAATAGTTTGGCTAGATTAAAACAATAATATTCTCAAAAGTGAAAACAAAATTATTTGAGTATCCCACAACAATGGACACTGCTTTACGCTGCAACAGGATTAGTAAGCAAATACAAGGCATAGCTGAAAGCTGAACAATGTAATAAATTAATTTAGAAAAACTTTAATAAATGATATATAACATAGCATAGCCCACCCAAGCGGACAGACCGCTCTACGGCATGCGCCTACCCTGGAGGAGTAGAACAGAACAGTGAGAACTGGAGGGGACATGTATGTGCGGAAACAGCAGGCGGCTACACCGGACGGACGAAACGTCTGGGTACAAACAGGCCGGGCTACGCCGGTCAGACCAAACGGCTGGGGCGACCATAACGTGCGACACCGGGCAAGCAAACATCTGGGGGCGAACAAGCCGGGATACACCGGCCAGCCCAAACGACTGGGTACGAACAAGCCGGGCTACACCGGCCAGACAAACGTCTGGGACGAACAAGCTGGGCTACACCAGCCAGACAAACGTCTGGGACGAACAAGCTGGGCTACACCAGCCAAACAAACGTCAGGGACGAACAAGCTGGGCTACACCAGCCAGACAAACGTCTGGGACGAACAAGCTGGGCTACACCAGCCAAACAAACGTCAGGGACGAACAAGCTGGGCTACATCAGCCAGATAAACGTCAGGGACGAACAAGCTGGGCTACACCAGCCAGACAAACGTATGGGACGAACAAGCTGGGCTACACCAGCCAGACAAACGTCTGGGACGAACAAGCTGGGCTACACCGGCCAGACAAACGTCTGGGACGAACAAGCTGGGCTACACCAGCCAGACAAACGTCTGGGACGAACAAGCTGGGCTACACCAGCCAGACAAACTTCTGGGACGAACAAGCTGGGGTACACCAGCCAGACAAACGTCTGGGACAAACAAGCTGGGCTACACCAACCAGACAAACGTCTGGGACGAACAAGCTGGGCTACACCAGCCAGACAAACGTCTGGGACGAACAAGCTGGGCTACACCAGCCAGAGAAACGTCTGGGACGAACGAGCTGGGCTACACCAGCCAGACAAACGTCTGGGACGAACAAGCTGGGCTACACCAGCCAGACAAACGTCAGGGACGAACAAGCTGGGCTACACCAGCCAGACAAACGTCTGGGACGAACAAGCTGGGCTACACCAGCCAGACAAACGTCTGGGACGAACAAGCCGGGCGACACCGGCTGACGCAAAGGCAGCCTTTAGCAAAAAAACTTTAGGCCTACCCACCGGGGCACCGCCGCCACAAGGGCGCCTCCTGCCCGTGGGCGAGAGGGGAAAGGACAGGAAGGAAGCGGAACACAACCCAAGGCAAGCGCTCCACGGAGCGCCATGCCACGTGGGTGATGCCGACCTTGGCAAGGGCCCCTAGGGTCTGGCCCTAGGGACAAAGACAACTAAATAACCCGGCCAGGAGGCGTCGCCACCAAGGGTGACGCCAGGTCGCTCGCGGGGAACCCAGCCGGGCACGCACGACCGAGCGCGTCACGAACCCTGGCCCCTAGGGACAAGCCTAGGGGACGCATCATACCGTGTTCCAGGAAAGACGCCTGGGAGGGGAGGAAGGAAGCGAAGGGCACACCTGGGGCGAGTGCTCCACCGAGCTCCAAGCCTCGTGGGCGCCGCCTACCGGGCATGGGCCCCTAGGGCCGGGCCCCAGGGCACAGGACCACTGAAACCAGCCACGTGGCGTCGCCGTAGAGGGCGACGCCAGTCCACAGTAGGGAGCCTGGCCGTGCACGCACGACCAACGCGGCACGAAACCTGGCCCCTAGGGGCAAGCCTAGGGGACACAGCATACTGGGCTCCAGGAAAGACGCCTGGGAGGCAGGAAGGAAGCGAAAGGCACACCTGGGACGAGTGCTCCACCGAGCTCCAGGCCACGAGGGCGCCGCCTACCGGGCGTGGGCCCCTAGGGCAGGGCCCCAGGGGCACAGGACCACCTAAACCTGGCCACGTGGCATCGCCGCAGAGGGCGACGCCAGGCCTCTTGAAGGGAGCCTGGCCAAACACGCATGGCCAGGCGTGGCACGAACCAGGGCCCCTAGGGGCCCTGGTTCGACAGACCGGTGAACACGACAGACCGGTGCCCCTAGTGCACGTCTGGGAGGAAGCGCTACCTGGCGCAGCCCGCACAGGCTCGGCGCAGAAAACACGACGGCCCGGGCGTTATGGCAACAGCAACCAGCGCACCAGTCCTGACCTGGAGGGCGCACCTGCAACCCCAGGCAGGCAAATAAGCGGAAGGCCCTAGGGAACTAGCTAAGGCGGCACGAACGGACCGCGAGGGACGGCGCTAATCACACGCCAGCACTGGGGACGGTCCTGACTAACTTGAACAGAAAACTCTCTTACCTTAAGCTTTGCTGAGTAGGGCAGAGGGCCCCTGCCTTACCAGCCTGGGATGTCGAAGGCCCCCAAAGGATCAGGGAGCGTCAGATCTGGGACCATAGTAGCGGTGATGGGGTCCATTGCTTGAAAATCCCGTGTACACAGTAAAGCAGACTGGAGATGCAGTATAGAGTACTGGCCCACGTGTCGATGAGGCGCGGCGCTGTTCGTGGCGCTTCGTGAATCGCGGACCATGTCGGGAATGGAGTGAGGGCGAGACCTCACTTCCCGCGCTATTTATGCCACCCAGACTGTCCGCACCGCGCCTTGCGGAACGCGGTGCGCAATTGTCTCTTCCTTCCCCATCAGAAACTCCACCGCCTTTCGTCCTAAAGGCAGTGGCCATTTAAATGATCTGTGGAGTGGCAGCCTGCGCTACAACATATAGATTCGGAGTTACAGCATACTCGGGAACTTGACTTAGAAGAGATTCGCCGTCAGCACGAAGCAGATATGTTAGCAGTTAAACAGACGTATGAGCAGAAGCTGAAAGAAATAGAGCAGCGCTGTCGCTGTCACCGTGAAGAACATGGTGAGTATAATGACCTGGACAGTAACCCACAGTCACCAGCCAGGACTGAGAGCAGTGTAGTGGGCGAGGCTCACACACCTGGTGACATAAATACCACCACTCGTCTAGCTAGTGTGCTTAATATATCGCAACTAGAACCCGCGGAAATTGACGACCTATTAAAAACAGTGTTCCCCAAATCCTTAAAAACTAATGTCAGAGAGTTCATAAGTAACAGTGTCATTGAAAAAGAAACGAGAGACAGTGTATTGCAGCTGTATTGTCTTGCAGCCAGCTGCATCACAGAACTTATAGGAATACCAGGAGTGATTCAAAGCAGAGCAAAGGGACAGTAAATTACACAAACACACATAAAAGCTTTTGGGGACTAATACTTAAATATAAACTATGAATCCCTCCACAAACTCCCCCAATACAACGTCCTCAGTTGGAACATAGCATCACTCAGGAAAAGACTTCCTGATCTCCACCACAAAGTGACGACCGAGCCCATTGATGTCGTCTGCCTTCAGGAGTGCAGAGTTCCCACCAGGGGCCGGATTCAGGAAGGTACTTACGAAGGTTTTTCCTCTTAGCTAAGAACGAATTCCTTCTTAGCGCCTTCGTGGCGGCTACGTCCGTATTCAAAGAGCTACCCTAAGTGGAAAAATCTTCGTAAGTTCATTCCGGGATTTAAGTGTGGTTTCGACCACTCGTAGCTTTACGTAAACTGGATATAAGTCATTTTTTCTCTACTACATAACACTGGGATCGATTTATGATATTGGAACATGACCAAAATATTATAGCTGGTGAATCTAGTGAAGAGGAATCCTTCGTGTTAGTTATATATGCATTATCTGCTTGAAACTTGAAGTAAATATGTGTTTGATGATAGTAGAATTAGTTTTATAATAGCAAGATATTATACCAGTAGTTATTAAGTAAATAAACACTGGTGAACATGAAATATGAGAGAAGGTGATGAACCCTGCCTGATGGGATCATTTACTATCACCAAATGCCCCTGTTCACCTAGTAGTAAGGGTGTACCTTAGCTATACATACCCATTTCTAATTTATTTAGTTTGGTTTTATTTTGAAATTAAATCTGGGTGAGACATAAAATAAAAATATGCTGCACAAATGATGTTAGGTAAGGAAAAGGGTAAAAATGTCAAAAACTTTATTCATTGAATACTTAAAGCTATAATTATGACTATATAGATTATTAAAAAAGAGAGAGGGAAGTAGGGGTCCAAGACCTCTTCCTGTTATACAATTTGGGTGTGGAACAAGTAATTATCAAAAGAAGGCACCATGCCGGGAAGGCTATGTAGCAGTAAGGCAGTGAGGTGAGGCAGCTACTTATTTGAGAAATGCTTATTTTATTTACCTTACAAGCTGAGGCAACTTATTTTATTTGAGGAATACTCAGCTGATTCCTCTACATTTAGCATGGAACAAATTTGTGTCCAAGACCTCTTCCTGTTACTCAATTTGGCTGTGTGTAACCAAACTAGAAGTGCTCTACAAATCAAAGGACCCAGAATGTGGAATGACCTCCCGAATCATGTCAAAGGCTGTACCTCTCTCAACCAGTTTAAGAGTTAAACCAAGTACTGCCTAATTAACTCCATGTAACCTAACTTACCTCCTAAATGTCAACCCATGTCTTGCTATTTTTTAAATAACGCTGTTCACCAACATGTGCAATTGCTGATTTATGCTATGTTAACCCTCTTTTTGTATTTTTTATTCCTTCTTTCAACACAATTTATACCTAATCCCGATTACTATTAAGTTTTAGTCTGTGTTTTTTTCCCCCCACACCTTGCCCGAAATGCTATGAGTATTAGTGGCTTTAGGTATTGTATGTACTAGCTCTGCCTATAAATCCAACATTATGTTTGTAAATCAACTGTATGTACTTTTCCTGAATAAAATGTATTTATTATTTATTTTTTAATCAGTAAGTATTAAAAGAAGGCACCAAGCTGGGAAGGCTATGTAGCACCATTGTGTGTAACAATAAACCAAATTTTTTTTAACAAATAATGCACCTGTATGGGAAAACAAATCCTGTCAGCTGTAAAAATATTGATGCAGTTATTTAAATGAAAAATATAATGAAAGAAATATTACTGGTTTATTTTTATCCTATCTTTTTGTACTGTACAGTATATCCAAGGAAGTGAAAAATTGAGACATAATGCACAATTTAATGAATGATTAGCATGGATTAGCAGTTCAAAAGAAATATGACTTGTATTACATATCAACATGAGATCTTAATGATCCATGGTCAACATGATTTAATAAGGATAATACAGTACTGTATTTGTAATAATACAAACTATAATTTAAAATCTTTATTACTGATTTCTTTTATTAAGAAGATTAGGTATACACAGCAATGTGCTGCTACCCTATTCTATATGGAGTATTACACAGTGTAGATAAAAAACTAGCTATAAGTTTATCTAATACTCCCATCTCACAGGATGGTTAGACATACTGTACATGGAATCAATTTAGAAAATACCAGCCTCAATACAAACAACAAATCAACTCTGACTAAACAACTCTAAGCAATTTTCACAAGAGGTAAGCACTGAATCATGGAAACATTATAATTACTCTTACCAGTTTCTACAAAACTCCTCTCAAACAATGTATTTTTAAACATGTTTAGGTATACACAGCAATGTGCTGCTTCCTTATTCTGTATAAAGGACCACACAGTGTAGATCAAAAACCAGCTACAAGCTCACCCAACATCCTCACCTCACAGGATGGCCAGTCATACATGGAATTAGGAGAGAACAAAATACTTAATGCTGATCTATTAGCCTCCACTGGCAAAATCTGGGTGCAGCACAAGAATATCTTCCAATATTCCTGAGTGTATGAAGTAATTACAGAGCTCAAAATACCTCATACCATTTGGTATGAAGTCACTGATAACAGGACAATCACAGATATAGTGTTGGAGAGTATGTTCTCTCAAGTAGGACTGAAAACAGATGTTTTTTTTCCACCAAGAGGGCTATAAACCCATGGAACCGCCTACCCGCTGAAGCCGTAAATGCCAAATTCCAGCTAAAAAATATCATTAAGACAATTGGCGGGCCCTTTAACAAGCCGCCGGCTTTCTGTCCTCTTCGAGGTCACTAGATAGTTAGTGGCCCTTGGGTAAATTCAGTAAATATATACAATAATTGTCAGCGCATCTTCCGAGCAACAAGGACAGCTAAACAGTATCTCTTAGAATTACGTAGGTAAACAACAAATGTAACATATTTGTTTACTACAATGTCGGTGCTGGCTGTAGAAGTTGAAAAAACATTGTTTTACTTCGAAATATACTAATTTTATAAGAAAATTCGACGTAAATAGGAGGCAGTAGAGCTGCGATAAGCCAGCGCTAAATCTTCAATATGAAGAATATTGCTGCTCTCTGATTGGCCAAACGAAACACAGTAGTGACCTCTATCGGCACGCAGGTGAACCAACAATTTTCTTTCTAAGTATACCTTATTGAATCGCACCTAAGCATCTTCTTAGGGCGCACTTAGGAACCTTCGTAGCAAACCCACTTACGAAGAAATACACAGAGCTTCCTGAATCTAGGTCCAGGTCTCCACCTCCTAAATTACCCTCCTTTGTTGTCTATAACCTTAAATCCAGTCACTCTTGTATTTTGTATGTTAAGAAGTCCCTTCCTCACCAGCCACTCCCAGCCAAGTCAACCGAAGGGCTTCAGTATCATGGTGTGAGGATCTACGTGGGGAACTCTGCCCTCAATATCTTTTAACTTGTATGCTCCTAGTGATAAGTTTAATTATACTGACCTTCCTATCTGTATTCAGACTGAGCCTAGCATCATTATAGGTGATTATAACGCTAGGCATAGAAATATTGGCAATACGCAGTTCAGTAATCGTAACGGCAACCAACTGTTGTCATTATTAGGTAGCCACAATGATGCACAGATTGTGGGTGACCTTGAACCGACGCATATCTACGGAGGTATTCTTGATCTATGTCTCGGTTTCAACGTCTCCCACACACCGTCTGTGCCTCGTCAATAGTGCCAGATATGGCGTCTGATCATCTGGCCATATTAGCCACTGTAAGCATTGGCAGCTCTATCCTCCCCGGTGGAGTGTTCAAGCGGAAGAGGCTGGCTGTGCCCATCGATCAACGAGACAATTTTGTTGCTCATGTGTCAGAATGGTACAGTTCAGCTGAGCCTTCATCAGTTGAAGATTTTAACAATGAGCTCATGGGTGCTATCGAGCAGTTTATAGAATCACTTGATCCATCGTCCAGGCCACGTAACCCAAATTACACTGGTCATAGTACTTATGCTTATTATAATGATTCTAAATTGCATGCACTAAAACGCACTGCCAGAAGAATTGGACTAGTTTATAGAAGGACCCGCACTGCTGAAATGCTTAAGCTCTTTCAAACGGCTGTGGCTGAGGCCAGGGAACGTATGGTGGAGCTGAGGCAGACAGACTGGGAAACTTTTGTCAGTGGTCTCAATTCTCACACGCCTCTAAGTCGAGCATGGAAAGATATCAACAAGATCAAAGGGAAAAATGTTGCAGAGATTGCGCACCCTAATCCTCTGCACAGAGCAAATGAGCTTGTTGATGCTTGGGCCACAACTTCCAGCTTTGACAGTCTTCCTCTACCCTCACAGAACGAATTAAATAATAAATATGCTGATAGAGCAAGGCTCCTTGACTTCATGCTTCATCAAGAGGATGACCGTGACATTCTTTTTACTGAATACGAACTAGACTCTGCTCTACATAAAGGCAAAGCTACATCACCCGGGGAGGATGGAGTTACTTACGGCATACTGCGTATGCTCCTGCTAGTTCCGGGGAATCCCTTGCTTGAATTGTATAATAAGAGCTATGTAACTGGTGAGCTTCCAAAGTCATGGACCAACATGACTTATTAGTCTTATTATTCCCATTCCTAAACCAAACCAGCAGAGTGCTTTTCGCCCAATCTCCCTCACTAGTTGTCTCTGTAAGTGTCTTGAGAGGATGGTTTTCAACCGCCTCCTTTACAGAATTAGTAACATGTTGTCTCCCCAGATATATGGCTTTACGCATGGAAAGAGTGTTCATCACTGTATTACCACATTCCTCACCCTGCATACTGATAGGTCATATACCACTTTCCTAGATCTTAAGTCAGCCTTTGACATTGCTAACCCACACGTCATTCTGAGCGAACTTGCTAAAATGAATGTTGGAGGATGGCTTTTACGGTGGATAAGAGGCTATCTATCCAACAGGAAGTCATCTGTACTGTTCCAAGGGCATAGGAGTGTAACGAGAGATTTTGAACTTGGCACTCCACAGGGAGGTGTCCTCAGTCCTACTGTGTTCAATGTGTTAATCAATGCACTTTTAAACTCAGTAACTAGGAGCCCAAGCGAACACATCATTAGCTATGCGGATGATATACTGATCCACATCAATGGGTATACCAACACCCAAAATGTTCTGAACTCTGTATTGCACACATGTCAGGAACTAGGCTTGGTCATCTCAGTAGAGAAAACAAAGATCCTGAACCGACGCTCACCCAGACGGCGTGGGGCTGTTCGCAAAATGCAGTTGCATGATGCCTCTCTGCTCGACTATATAACCAGATACAAATACCTTGGTCTTGAAGTTTCACTGTACCGCAATGTTGTAGCCAGACTGGGTCGCCAATGTAGAGAGAGGCTCCGTGCTCTCAAGGCTGTGGCAGGCTACCATCCAAGCTATGGTGCAAATGTGAGAATTGTCAAAATGATGTATCTCTCATATATTAGGTCTCTGATTGATTATGCTGCACCCATGCTTGCTAAAGTGCCTGAGAGAATGCTTGGAGGGCTGGAAAAGATGCAAAACGAAGCCATGAGGATTATCTTCGGATGCCCCCGTGCAACTAAATTACTAAACATGAGGAAGGAACTGAATATTTCATGTGTAAGTGATCGTATCACTGAAATTAATGCTTTGATTGGTATCAAGATGCTTAGGCTAACCCACCCTAACCCCTGCACTGAAGCCCTCCAAGCCTTCTTCCTTGAAGGTCAGCATCCCTCCAAATGGATTACCGTAACTGCCAATGTGCTCAGAATGTATAACTTTCATCACCCCTACCAAGAGAGACAACAACAACACTTTCCTGCCTCATGGGAGATCACTCCTTTCCAAATTACTGTCCCCCCCCTTTCCCACCCAAGAAGCCGATTAAAGAACAAGCCTTGCTTCGACAAGAAGCAAAGTACAATGCCTTAAGCCAAATTGATACTTCAAGCTGTCATTGCAATCAATCTTAGCTACCTATGTGCTTTAATATAAATAAATAAATATATAATAAATAAATATGTTTATTCAGGTAAGGTATATACATACAAGTGATGTTACATTAATGGATTGATATATAGATAGAGCTAGTACATACAATGCCTAAAGCCACTATTACGCAATGCGTTTCGGGCAAGAAAAACATTAATATCTAGAACTTAATACTAATTGAGCATAAAGAATAAAAAGTGTTGAGAACAAATACAAATAAAGATAAAAAAAAGGGGGAACATTACTGAAAAAGCAGCACAAATACAATAGGTTGACAAACAGTGTTGATTAAAAAAAAGAAAATAACAGACATGGGTTGACAATAGAGGAGTGAGGTAGGTTATAGGGAATTTATTAGGTAGTGTTTAGTTTTTATCTTAAACTGGTTGAGAGAGGTACAGTCTTTAACATGGTTGGGAAGGTCATTCCACATTCTGGGCCCCTTGATTTGTAGAGCATTTCTAGTTTGATTAAGTCGTACTCTAGGAATATCAAAACTGTATTTATTTCTGGTGTGGTGCTCATGGGTTCTGTTACAACCTTCTATGAAGCTTTTGAGATCAGGATTGGCATTATAGTTTAGCGTTTTATATATGTATAATACACATGAGAGAATGTGCAGTGACTTAATGTCTAACATATACAGAGATTTGAGTAGGGGTACCGAGTGATGTCTGGGGCCAGAGTTGGATATTGTTCTAATAGCAGCTTTGTGTTGGGTAATTAGAGGACGTAAGTGATTTTGGGTAGTAGAACCCCAAGCACAAATACCATAGTTGAGATATGGATAGATAAGGGAGTAATAGAGAGTCAGGGCAGGGCGTGGTACATAATATCTGATCTTAGAAAGAATGCCCACAGTTTTTGAAACTTTTTTTGATATATTTAGAATGTGTCCCTGGAAATTCAGTTTGTGGTCAATGAGAATGCCAAGGAATTTGCCATCTAATTTGTTACAAATTTGGGTATTGTTTATTTTGATATACTGTACCTACAATTTTCTCTCATCTTTTTTTTCATTTCATGTAATCTGTTATCATTTTTTTGTCTATAATTTTTGCAAGTATTTACCTCCTTAAAATTTTCTTAGATTAAGGACCTGCCCGAAACGCTGCGCGTGCTAGTGGCTTTACAAGACTGTAATTACCATATTTGTATCCTCACATTCCTTATGTACATTCTTGTATATGCATAAATAAATAAATAAATAAATAAATAAATACATACATAGTATATTTGCAATCTCGTAAAGCCACTATCAAATTACAAATAAATTTAAAATTTAAAAAAATAACAGGGTAAGATTGTATTTATAAGTAAAATTTTACTATGACACTGAGGTAGATTCTTACATAAATACTAAATCTGCTGTAATTAGAGAATTATATGATCAATTATGATTAATTATATGATCATATGATCTGTTATCATTTTATTAATTCTGCTAGAATTTACCTACATAAACAAGAACTAATCAGAGCCAAAAAAGGTGGTAAGGACACTGCACCAGGTGCTGATAACATTACATACTCAATGATCGCACATGCAGGTCCTGCTGGAGAACAAGGAATATTGGACGTCATCAATGCATCTTGGCAGCAAGGCAAACTACCAACCTCTTGGAAGAAAGCAGACATCATACCGATTCCTAAGCCGAAAGAACCTGGCAATTACAGACCCATTTCATTAACATCATGCATTAGTAAAACTGCAGAACGGATGGTCTTAAATAGGCTACTGTGGAAGACTGGAGACCTGCATAAACACATATTTGGCTTCACTAGAGGAGCAGGTACTGCCAACTGTATAGAAACATTACTAGGAACAGTTAACTCAGGTCCAGCTATAGTGATCTTCCTTGATCTAGAAAAAGCATTCGAACTTGCAAGCCCGTAAGCAATTTTACACACCTTAGTTAAAAAAGGTGTAAAGGGAAAAATGCTAGCATGGATTCAAGATTACCTAAGTCACAGGAATGCCAGAGTAAAGTTGCAAGGACAAGTGTCGGACTACCACTTGCATGAGAATGGGACTCCACGAGGAGGAGTCCTCAGTCCTAGTCTTTTTAACATCCTTATGGAAAACCTTGTTACCATGACATTTACAGAAGGGGTTAAATTGCTAAGCTATGCTGATGATATAGCATTAGTCATTACAGGTCCTTCACTTCTAAATAAAGCACAAGGTGCGTTAGATAAAGTAACATCAGAATGCAACGTTTTAGGGCTAAAAATATCTGCACAGAAGTCTAAGGCAATGAGACTAGGCGGCAACACTCCAGACAGGCACCTACGCATTCAAGACATTAACCTTCAGTGGGTTACACAATATCAATATCTCGGAGTGTGGATAGATTTTAAAATGACATTCAACAAGCAAATTCAATATCTAAAGGAGAAAGCAAAATCACGACTAAATATAATGAGATCAATCACAGGGCCTCGTCTAGGAGCGGGACACAAAGTGTTAAGAATGTTTTATATACATGCCGTTCGTTCCCTAGTTGATTATGCAGCGCCTGCCTTACTCACTCTTTCTTCTGGTCAGTGGGCAAACGTTGAGGTTATTCAAAACGATGCATTGCGAATCATAACAGGAGCTCCCAGATGGACTAAAATACTGAACCTAAGATCACAGGATTTTCCCCATGAAACTGACAGAGAAGACTGTACTGCCATCGTGATCCAGGAATTGCGTACTAAGTTGAATTATTCAATCGAAGCAAGAGACATTAAGTCAGCTTATAGAGTGGGTACCAAATCATCTGGTGCAAACAACAGAAGGATACGCGTGAAGTTAGATAGCTGCTCCCGCAAGTCAGACCTTATCACTGCTGCAGTCGCTAGGAAATCCAAGGTTTATGTGAACGAATGTCTTACCAGATTCAGACAAAATCTCTTATTTAAACTACGTGGAATTCGCAATAGATCCACTGCTATTAAACATTGTTTTGTGCGCGATGGTAAAATAATAGCTAGGAAGACTGACTCTGGAAAAACTTATGTCATAACCACTGAAGCACACCTCACTTCTTTCCTGGATGACTGTGGGATATCAGCTGATTAACCAGAACATAATTTGTAGTCTCACATACAACCAAAGTGTACTTAAGCTCTGCCTTTCCTTTCCAAAGGTGTTTATTTTTATTTTTATTTCAATTTTTACTTTATTTTTTGTTTGTCATCTTTGCCTGTTTTATACTCTTAATTATTTGTTTTTAGTTAATCCCCTTGTCACTAAACCTAGGGCTTTTTATTACCCTGTTAATTAACCATTACTAAGCTAATTATCTTCAAGATCATTTTTTTTTATGATTATTATTTTTCTTATTATTTTTTATTTTACATTTATATTGTCAGTCTCTACTGATTTTTTGTGTTTTATTTTATGTAACTTCTGTGTCCTCCCTGGCTATCTATTGGATCTTTATTTTACTTCTAAATTGTTACTATTTTATTGTATCTGCTCTTATTCTTGTGTTTTGCTTTATCGTGTATCTTGTATCGTGATCCCTCTGCATCTCTATGCACACTGATATTGATCCTGATCAAAATCTTCTGTCTCATATCTATACCAACCAGCACATTGATCATCATTATTGTAAGTATTTCACAGCACACCAGGCTAAAAACAAACTCCAAAATAGCACCTGTCTATCAGTTTACAACCAAAATGTTAGATCACTTGGTAAACATTTTGACGATTTAAATGCACTACTCACAGCACTAGGTACTAACCTATCGTTCATTATTTTAACAGAAACTTGGCTAAATAAAGACTATACCCAACTCTACAACTTAGCTGGTTATAAAGCCATTCATAACTGTAGGCCTAATAAAAAAGGTGGTGGCACAGCTATATATTACAGAGATACATTTATCTGCAACAGTGTTATTAGTGACAGAGATGACTACTGTGAATATACTTTTGCTCAGTTTACAATTAAATCCCTTAAATCCTCTTTGACTATTGGAGCCATCTATAGATTTCCTAATACTAACATAGCTTCTTTCTCAGACAACCTAAGGAATCTTATTATAAACAACAATCTCAACAAAAACCACATCATTCTGGGAGGAGACTTTAATATTGACCTGGGTCAACAAAACTGCTCTCAAGTTGACTATTTCCTTAACAGCATGAACTCCTGTATGCTAATCCCCACTATCACCAAACCTACACCGAGTCACTCAAACATCAGCCACTACCTTGGACCACATATGGACAAACATAACAGCTCCCCTTGTATCTGGTATAATCTACGACAGAACAACTGACCACTATCCTACCTTTCTCATAGCGAACATGGACATAACACCACCAAAAAGCAAGAAACTTTCATTTAGGCTACACAGTGAATCAGCTTTAGACAATCTTACAGAGGCACTTCACAATATTAACTGGGATTCTGAGTTCAATAATACCCATGATATAAATTCATTAGCTAACCTCTTCCTCTCCAAAACTCTAAGCCTCTACAACCTTCATTGTCCCCTTCTTACAAAGCAAGTAACTGACAAAAGATTAAACAATCCATGGCTCACAAGTGGCATTCTCAACTCAATCAACAAGAAACATGAATATGAAAAGAAAGTTAGGATTGGCCTAGTTTCAAAGGAAGTAGCTAAAAGGTACTCATCAATGCTTACCAGTATCATAAGAAAGGCAAAACTTGCATATTATGTGAATAGATTCAATGAAGCAAAAGGCAACATGAAAAACACTTGGAAAACTATCTCTAGTATCCTAGGAACTAAACAACACTCACATAACCAAATAAAACTCTACAAGGATGGGGATATACCGTCAACTGATTTAGAAATGGCAAATGAATTTAATAGTTTCTTTTCATCGGTTGGTGCTAATCTTGCCAGTAAAATCCCACAGACTCAGACACATATTAACACATATCTCTCAGGCAGCTATCCAAACTCTCTTCTCCTTTCACCAATCAGCCCGGCAGATGTTGTGTCCATCATACACTCTCTAAAAACCAAGGCAGGGAACACCAGTGAAATTCCGTCCATTGTGTACAAGAGAGCCTCCCATGCCCTTGCCCCACCCATAGCACTACTGTTCAACAAATCTATAGAGTGTCACACCTTCCCTGATATCCTCAAAAAAGCAAGAGTAACGCCAGTCCATAAAGGAGGCAATCCGGCGGACATAAACAATTATAGACCAATATCAAATCTACCCATTCTATCAAAAATATTTGAAAAAATTATTTACAAACAGCTCTATTCCTACCTCGTAAAATTCGACTTACTCAGCCCCTGCCAGTTTGGCTTCCGGTCCCAAAAGAGTACCAATGATGCAATCATTAGTCTCCTTGACATTATCTACTCAGCCCTTGACAAAAATGAGTTTCCGATTGGACTCTTCATTGACCTAAGAAAAGCCTTTGATACTGTTAATCACAACTACCTCTTACTTAAACTCCAGCATTATGGAATCCGAGGCCTTGCCCTTGACTACATCCGATCCTATCTTAGTGACAGACACCAATATGTAACCATCAATGATACAACTTCTTCCACTCTACCAATTACCGTTGGAGTGCCACAGGGCAGCATCTTAGGACCTCTTCTATTTCTTATATATATAAACGATCTGCCTAATGTCTCTAATATTCTCAAACCTATATTGTTTGCTGACGATACTACCCTTATCTACTCAAACCTCAACCCACATACACTAAATAATGTTGTGAATAATGAATTAAAAAAAGTCCACTTATGGATGTCAACGAACAAACTAACATTAAACATCGAAAAGACTTACTACATCTTATTTGGAAGCAAATCATCAAATGCAATTCAGCTACAGATAGACAACATTAACATCAGTAATAAAAATGATGGCAAGTTTCTTGGCCTATTCCTAGACAAGAGACTCAACTTCAGCACCCACATTCAACACATAACTAAGAAAGTCTCTAAGACAGTTGGTATACTCTCCAAAATCAGATATTATGTTCCTAACTCTGCTCTCCTCTCACTATATTATGCACTAATCTACCCCTATCTTAATTATGGTATCTGTGCATGGGGGTCTACCACTGCAAACCACCTTAAGCCCATCATCACACAGCAAAAATCTGCTATCAGAATAATAACTAACTCTGCTTTCAGACAACACTCAGCTCCCTTGTTTAAATCTCTAAACTTGCTAAATATTAACTCCCTCCACACATTCTCTTGTGTCAACTACATGTACAAAACCCTGTTCTTAAATGCAAACCATGCTCTGAAACTCTCCCTGGACAGATGTAATAGGACCCATTATCACCACACCAGAAATAAATATCTCTTTGATATCCCCAGGGTCAAACTTAATCTGTGTAAATACTCTATGCAAATTAAGGGACCTAGTCTATGGAACTCACTCCCTAGTGATTTGAAAAACTGTAAAACTTTTGCCTTATTTAAAAGCAAAACCAAAAAGTACCTAACTTCATCTATTTAGTTTCCTACACTGAGCTTTAAATTTGCTCTGTACCTAGTGGTACCCAATCTCATAATTTTTATGTAATATCAAACAACCTTATCATTGTGTTCATTGCTGTCTTCTTTTATGTGCTAGCCATATGCTGTATTGTGACTACCAATTTTTGTTAACTACCATTCAAGCTGTCATTGCAATCAATCTTATATTGTTTCTGCTGTATTGTGCCTACCAATTTGTTGTCAACTACCATTTTAAGCTGTCATTGCAATCAATCATAGCTACGTATGTGCTTTAATATACTGTACCTATAATTTTCTCTCATCTTTTTTTTTTTCATTCCATGTAATCTGTTATCATTTTTTTGTCTATAAATTTTGCAAGTATTTACCTCCTTAAAATTTTCTTAGATTAAGGACCTGCCCGAAACGCTGCGCGTGCTAGTGGCTTTACAAGACTGTAATTACCATAATTGTATCCTCACATTCCTTATGTACATTCTTGTATATGCATAAATAAATAAATAAATAAACTAGAAACCAAGCTAACGTCGATTGAAATAAGGGTAAAAGGGATCGCTGCGTGCATGCTGACCAAGATATTGACTAGACCTAGAATCAGTTCACTTAAAGATATAATCACTGGAGCACTAACTCTGAACAGAAGAGCCTCCAATAGCAACAGGTGGACCAATTGTGCGATAAACACCATCAATACATCACACCCTCCATCACCATGTGATGGAGTGCGAAAAGATACGTGAATTTAGAGACAATTCTATAACCAATGTTCCAGCGATGTGTCAATATTTCATTCAAAATTATCTGCTACCAGAAATTTTAGCCAAATATCCCCAGTTTGCTAACTGTAGGTAGTAACTAAGTGATTGTAACCTATCCACCGCTGCCCACTGGATGGAGGCCGGTGTGCAGGACAAACATATAAATTTTGACACTAGCTCTCCACATATGTCAGTTGCTTAATTTAGAACCTGTACTTGAGGTCGATCTCGAACCCATTGTTGATGTGACGACTTATATTGAATTTTGTAACTAGCTCATCAAGATTGTAACTTGCTTAGCTAAATGAATTGTGGGGTTCAGTCCCTGAGCCCATTATGTGCCTCTGTAACCCTTTCTACTACCGCCCACAAGATGGGTATGGGGTGCATAATAAATGAACTAAACTAAAACTAAATACATTCGATATAACAAACACAGTCACTGAGAAGTGTGTCGACGAAATACATGCAGACTTTGTTATGCAAGCCCCTTGGGAATCTCCGCCAGCAGACTTTAAGATTATGGTTATTGAAGGAAAAAAGAACCAGACAAATCCTCATCTGCTACGTAACATTGCACAGATGCATATAGAAGCAAACATGGCATCCGACAGCTTCACTTACTTCACAGATGGATCAGTAGACCAGCAGGGACAAGAAACCGGAGCTGCAGTTAAAGCAGGAAACTCTGTAAATAGTTGGAGGCTCTCAAATGGGTGTTCGACTTTACAAACAAATATGCTAGCCATTCAAAAGGCTTTGGAACATGCTCTTGCTCAACACCGACAACATGTTATCATACATACAGATTCGAGAACCGCCATTGAAACCTTGCAACAAGAACACATATGTGATAACATACATCTGATCACAAATGTCATATCATTAATGCAAACACTCAAACGACAAGGCCGACGGGTACTTATCAACTGGGTGCCAAGTCATGTGGGAATAGTAGGAAATGACATTGCAGAGGAAGCTGCAAAACTTGCAACTAAGAGAAGAAATGTAGACATTTACATACCACAGAGTCTATCACAGATTAAGAAAGTAATTATTTTTATTTATTTACTTTATTTATTTTTATTTATTTATTTATTTATGCATATACAAGAATGTACATAAGGAATGTGAGGATACAAATATGGTAATTACAGTCTTGTAAAGCCACTAGCACGCACAGCGTTTCGGGCAGGTCCTTAATCTAAGAAAATTTTAAGGAGGTAAATACTTGCAAAATTTATAGACAAAAAATGATAACAGATTACATGGAATGAAAAAAAAGATGAGAGAAAATTATAGGTACAGTATATTAAAGCACATAGGTAGCTATGATTGATTGCAATGACAGCTTAAAATGGTAGTTGACAACAAATTGGTAGGCACAATACAGCAGAAACAATATAAGATTGATTGCAATGACAGCTTGAATGGTAGTTGACAAAAAATTGGTAGTCACAATACAGCATATGGCTAGCACATAAAAGAAGACAGCAATGAACACAATGATAAGGTTGTTTGATATTACATAAAAATTAGGAGATTGGGTAACACTAGGTACAGAGCAAATTTAAAGCTCAGTGTAGGAAACTAAATAGATGAAGTTAGGTACTTTTTGGTTTTGCTTTTAAATAAGGCAAAAGTTTTACAGTTTTTCAATTCACTAGGGAGTGAGTTCCATAGACTAGGTCCCTTAATTTGCATAGAGTGTTTACACAGATTAAGTTTGACCCTGGGGATATCAAAGAGATATTTATTTCTGGTGTGGTGATAATGGGTCCTATTACATCTGTCCAGGGAGAGTTTCAGAGCATGGTTTGCATTTAAGAACAGGGTTTTGTAAATGTAGTTGACACAAGAGAATGTGTGGAGGGAGTTAATATTTAGCAAGTTTAGAGATTTAAACAAGGGAGCTGAGTGTTGTCTGAAAGCAGAGTTAGTTATTATTCTGATAGCAGATTTTTGCTGTGTGATGATGGGCTTAAGGTGGTTTGCAGTGGTAGACCCCCATGCACAGATACCATAATTAAGATAGGGGTAGATTAGTGCATAATATAGTGAGAGGAGAGCAGAGTTAGGAACATAATATCTGATTTTGGAGAGTATACCAACTGTCTTAGAGACTTTCTTAGTTATGTGTTGAATGTGGGTGCTGAAGTTGAGTCTCTTGTCTAGGAATAGGCCAAGAAACTTGCCATCATTTTTATTACTGATGTTAATGTTGTCTATCTGTAGCTGAATTGCATTTGATGATTTGCTTCCAAATAAGATGTAGTAAGTCTTTTCGATGTTTAATGTTAGTTTGTTCGTTGACATCCATAAGTGGACTTTTTTTAATTCATTATTCACAACATTATTTAGTGTATGTGGGTTGAGGTTTGAGTAGATAAGGGTAGTATCGTCAGCAAACAATATAGGTTTGAGAATATTAGAGACATTAGGCAGATCGTTTATATATATAAGAAATAGAAGAGGTCCTAAGATGCTGCCCTGTGGCACTCCAACGGTAATTGGTAGAGTGGAAGAAGTTGTATCATTGATGGTTACATATTGGTGTCTGTCACTAAGATAGGATCGGATGTAGTCAAGGGCAAGGCCTCGGATTCCATAATGCTGGAGTTTAAGTAAGAGGTAGTTGTGATTAACAGTATCAAAGGCTTTTCTTAGGTCAATGAAGAGTCCAATCGGAAACTCATTTTTGTCAAGGGCTGAGTAGATAATGTCAAGGAGACTAATGATTGCATCATTGGTACTCTTTTGGGACCGGAAGCCAAACTGGCAGGGGCTGAGTATGTCGAATTTTACGAGGTAGGAATAGAGCTGTTTGTAAATAATTTTTTCAAATATTTTTGATAGAATGGGTAGATTTGATATTGGTCTATAATTGTTTATGTCCGCCGGATTGCCTCCTTTATGGACAGGCGTTACTCTTGCTTTTTTGAGGATATCAGGGAAGGTGTGACACTCTATAGATTTGTTGAACAGTAGTGCTATGGGTGGGGCAAGGGCATGGGAGGCTCTCTTGTACACAATGGACGGAATTTCACTGGTGTTCCCTGCCTTGGTTTTTAGAGAGTGTATGATGGACACAACATCTGCCGGGCTGATTGGTGAAAGGAGAAGAGAGTTTGGATAGCTGCCTGAGAGATATGTGTTAATATGTGTCTGGGTCTGTGGGATTTTACTGGCAAGATTAGCACCAACCGATGAAAAGAAACTATTAAATTCATTTGCCATTTCTAAATCAGTTGACGGTATATCCCCATCCTTGTAGAGTTTTATTTGGTTATGTGAGTGTTGTTTAGTTCCTAGGATACTAGAGATAGTTTTCCAAGTGTTTTTCATGTTGCCTTTTGCTTCATTGAATCTATTCACATAATATGCAAGTTTTGCCTTTCTTATGATACTGGTAAGCATTGATGAGTACCTTTTAGCTACTTCCTTTGAAACTAGGCCAATCCTAACTTTCTTTTCATATTCATGTTTCTTGTTGATTGAGTTGAGAATGCCACTTGTGAGCCATGGATTGTTTAATCTTTTGTCAGTTACTTGCTTTGTAAGAAGGGGACAATGAAGGTTGTAGAGGCTTAGAGTTTTGGAGAGGAAGAGGTTAGCTAATGAATTTATATCATGGGTATTATTGAATTCAGAATCCCAGTTAATATTGTGAAGTGCCTCTGTAAGATTGTCTAAAGCTGATTCGCTGTGTAGCCTAAATGAAAGTTTCTTGCTTTTTGGTGGTGTTATGTCCATGTTCGCTATGAGAAAGGTAGGATAGTGGTCAGTTGTTCTGTCGTAGATTATACCAGATACAAGGGGAGCTGTTATGTTTGTCCATATGTGGTCCAAGGTAGTGGCTGATGTTTGAGTGACTCGGGTAGGTTTGGTGATAGTGGGGATTAGCATACAGGAGTTCATGCTGTTAAGGAAATAGTCAACTTGAGAGCAATTTTGTTGACCCAGGTCAATATTAAAGTCTCCTCCCAGAATGATGTGGTTTTTGTTGAGATTGTTGTTTATAATAAGATTCCTTAGGTTGTCTGAGAAAGAAGCTATGTTAGTATTAGGAAATCTATAGATGGCTCCAATAGTCAAAGAGGATTTAAGGGATTTAATTGTAAACTGAGCAAAAGTATATTCACAGTAGTCATCTCTGTCACTAATAACACTGTTGCAGATAAATGTATCTCGGTAATATATAGCTGTGCCACCACCTTTTTTATTAGGCCTACAGTTATGAATGGCTTTATAACCAGCTAAGTTGTAGAGTTGGGTATAGTCTTTATTTAGCCAAGTTTCTGTTAAAATAATGAACGATAGCTTAGTACCTAGTGCTGTGAGTAGTGCATTTAAATCGTCAAAATGTTTACCAAGTGATCTAACATTTTGGTTATAAACTGATAGATAGGTGCTATTTTGGAGTTTGTTTTTAGCCTGGTGTGCTGTGAAATACTTGCAATAATGATGATCAATGTGCTGGTTGGTATAGATATGAGACAGAAGATTTTGATCAGGATCAATATCAGTGTGCATAGAGATGCAGAGGGATCACGATACAAGATACACGATAAAGCAAAACACAAGAATAAGAGCAGATACAATAAAATAGTAACAATTTAGAAGTAAAATAAAGATCCAATAGATAGCCAGGGAGGACACAGAAGTTACATAAAATAAAACACAAAAAATCAGTAGAGACTGACAATATAAATGTAAAATAAAAAATAATAAGAAAAATAATAATCATAAAAAAAAATGATCTTGAAGATAATTAGCTTAGTAATGGTTAATTAACAGGGTAATAAAAAGCCCTAGGTTTAGTGACAAGGGGATTAACTAAGAACAAATAATTAAGAGTATAAAACAGGCAAAGATGACAAACAAAAAATAAAGTAAAAATTAAAATAAAAATAAAAATAAACACCTTTGGAAAGGAAAGGCAGAGCTTAAGTACACTTTGGTTGTATGTGAGACTACAAATTATGTTCTGGTTATTCAGCTGATATCCCACAGTCATCCAGGAAAGAAGTGAGGTGTGCTTCAGTGGTTATGACATAAGTTTTTCCAGAGTCAGTCTTCCTAGCTATTATTTTACCATCGCGCACAAAACAATGTTTAATAGCAGTGGATCTATTGCGAATTCCACGTAGTTTAAATAAGAGATTTTGTCTGAATCTGGTAAGACATTCGTTCACATAAACCTTGGATTTCCTAGCGACTGCAGCAGTGATAAGGTCTGACTTGCGGGAGCAGCTATCTAACTTCACGCGTATCCTTCTGTTGTTTGCACCAGATGATTTGGTACCCACTCTATAAGCTGACTTAATGTCTCTTGCTTCGATTGAATAATTCAACTTAGTACGCAATTCCTGGATCACGATGGCAGTACAGTCTTCTCTGTCAGTTTCATGGGGAAAATCCTGTGATGAGATGATGACAGAATCAAGGAGCTTAAGTTGGTCTGATTCGTCTTGGGTTGCAGTGTGTTGCTGTTGTAGGGAGTTAAAGTGGTTCTCTAACTTCTAGAGAAGTTTCTAATTTCTAATTAAAGAAGAGTTTCTAATTAAAGAGGAGTTTCTAATTAGAAACAGAGCAATGCAAAAGATGTACAGTGACCACAACACAGCAGTTGCAACATCAGGATCTGCGAGTTGGTACAAGAATTCAACCAACTACGAACCACTTAGTTTGATGAAAGGGAGCAGTAGAGCAACAGAAGTGCACTTACATCACATCAGGCTTGGATACCTATGTGCATGGGAAATAGGCTTACAGGTTCCGGAAGATGAGAGGAAATGTCAACACTGTGGAGAAATGCCCGACAGACCACTGGAACATTATCTAACACAGTGCACAGTTACAAACCCATTAAGATTTCAACTTAGATTCAACAGAGCAGAAGAAGTTGTTAAACACATATGGCAAAATCTTACTAAAGCGACCATACGAGCAATAAATACTCATACTCCGCCCAAGTAAAACATAAACAAGCAAAAAAAAAAAAAAAAAAAAAACCTACATAAAATTATGTTGGATTAAGGATCTGCTCGAAACGCTGCGCGTACTAGTGGCTTTAGTGAGACAGGCCAACCAGTACAAAAGGGAGCCGGGTACTTTCTGGCGCAAGATCAGACAGCTCCTGGGATCAGTTAACCCCAGCCTCACCCACCTTGTACACACATTCCTTGACGAAGATGAAGAGGAGCAGCAAGAAAAAATAGAAGACCCACAGGATCAGGCTGACCTCATGGGCGCAGCCTGGAAAAAGACACTCACAGCTTCAAACAGCAGAGCCTTCAACAACACTCACTTTGAACGTGTCAACCAATGGACAACAGAAAATGCCGCCTCCCTTAACAGCACCCCTCTGATTGACCTGACAACCCTAGAAGACGACTACCCTCTAACAAGACCCATAACTATGCTAGAGATGAGAGGAGTCATCAAAAGCACCAGAGATAAGGCCCCTGGACCATCAGGGATCAAAGCGCTGCAGATCAAACTTCTACCAGGCAATCTTATGCAATCCATACTCAACCTATTCAACGCTATGCTGGCATCGGGTCACATTCCTGTAGCATTCAAGTCAGCCAAGATGATATTCATTCCCAAACCCAAGAAAGACCCCCACCAACCTGGCAACTACCGACCAATCTCCCTCTTAGACACGATAGGCAAGTGCTTTGAAAAAAAATCATGTCAAACCGTCTTAACTACTACATGGAGTACAACAACCTCTTCACAGAAAAGCAGTTTGGCTTTCGAGCACATAGATCAACCCAGCACGCAATTAACATCATCTACGACGCCGTAAGCTCAATTCGAAAGCAAAAACAGGTAGCTTTGATTGCAACGAGGGACGTACACAAGGCCTTCGACAGCTTGTGGCACGATGGTCTTGTGTACAAATTAGCAGACTTACCAGCGCAAAACTGGACCCTCCTCAGGCTGATCAGAAATTTCCTTAAGAATAGGCAAGTTACCCCCAGCTTCAAGGCAAAAGAGGCCGCAGCCTTCACCCCAACAGCTGGAGTCCCCCAAGGATCATGCTTGAGCCCGGTTCTCTTCAACATCTTTGTAAATGACCTACCCCAACCAGAGTATAGGGACACCATTATCGTACAATTTGCGGACGACGTAACACACGTAATAACATCTAACCCTAGCATCCAAGCGGCCAAGCATGCAACTGTAACCCGTAAGGCAAACGTAGAACTAGCAAGGACTGCTAACTGGGAAAGGAAATGGAGGATCACCACTAACCCAGAAAAGATCCAATTAAGCACTGTCGGCTGTATGGCCTTCTCCATTGAAAATGAGGGGGGAATAAGAATCAGGGGTGAACCCATAGCCATCTCAAACTCCAACACAGTGCTCGGGTACAACTTCAACAGGCTACTCAACTCCTCCCAGTACGTATCCCAGAAGACAGCGATGGCCCGGGGCTCACTAGCAAGGCTCTTCCGTTTCAACCAAGCCCCATCCCACATCAAGCTCCACCTGTACAGAATGATCATAAGGCCTAGCTTGGAATACCCCTACGTTCCCCTGAACCTCACCAACAAATCCAACATGTTGAAGATTCAACGAGTACAAAACAAAGCACTTCGCTTTGCAGAGGGCCTGACTCTGAGGGACAGGGTAAGAACTGACCTGATCCATGAGACGCTCAACATGAAGCCAATGAACATTAGGCTCAGCTACCTGGCCAGAAGACAGCTGTACCGTATGAAGAACATGTATGTCCCAGACCCAGAAGATCCCTTCGTAGCAGAAAACACCACCAGCGACTACGAGATCCACGAACCACCACACAGAACCAGAAGAATCACTCTCCAACAAAAAGTGATCAGACATATCCATGATGAGGCCTTCCCAAGCCCTCAGATACTAAGCGGTCTGCCAGACGATCCAGATGAGTGGCCCATCCCGGACCCAATCTACACCAAATGAAGAATAAAGAAAGAAAAAAAAATAAATAAATCAATCAATAAAAAAAAAATAAAAAAAATAATAATAATAATAATAATAATAAAAATATATAAATAAATAAAACACATACAAAAAAAATATAAAACCAAAAACCATTTGTCGTGGCGTCAGAAGTGTAACTACCCTGATGTTTCTAAGATTAGCCTCCTTCAGCCAACTCCATCGGCTCTAGTGCTTTAGGACACCAACAAGGTCACAGACACTAGCCCCCCCAGCCAATGTACTGACAACCCAACATAACACATACGCAAACAAACAACACATACAAAAATGTCAACCCATGGTGGACAGGCCACCGAACTTTCAAACCTCCTTTCTCTCTACACCCGCATCCTCTTCCTGAATTTCATCTCCCCATCCCTCTACCTCCCCCATCCTTTCCATTCCCTATGGACATCAATCCGTACTAGTGGCTTTACAAGATTGTAAATACTAGGCTATGTATTCTCACAAACCCAATGTACTTTCTTGTATATAAATAAATAAATAAATAAATAAATAAATAAATAAATAAATAAATAAATAAATAAATAAATAAATAAATAAATAAATAAATAAATAAATAAATAAATAAATAAATAAATAAAACTATACAAAAAATGAGGTAGGTTACTTAAGGTACTTTCAAAGTGTTTTTTACCACACCTTGCCTGAAACGTTGTGAGTATTAGTGGCTTTAGGCATTGTATGAGTTTCTACTACTCTAATCTACTCGCTACAAAACGAAGCACTACCTAATAAATTGCCTGTAACCTACCTTACCTTGGTTCCAAGGGGTTGTCATAGCCAGGGGGTGGTAATGGGGGACGAGCTCCCATGACCTATAAAATGCTCCTATACGGCATGCGTCTCAAATAGCCTCTGACAACCAAGTCCAACTCCTGGCCTGCACGGGTGGCTTAGTCTAAGTCCGGCGGAACTGCTTTTACCGACAGGAGAAGGGGCGAGGGCGTGCCTCTGGCGCCTTAAAACCAGCTGCTCCGGGTAGATGGGACTCGATGGCCTGGGAAGGCAGCCCATCTAGGGGAAGGAAAACCCTGATTTTAAACCTCCGCTGCCTTGCGGCCATACCCTTGTTTTTGGGAAGGCTTCAGGAGTCAACCTCGAGGAAAAATCCGGAGTTGGAGCCCCTAAGGCAGTTCGTTGTTGACGTCGACCTCGTTCTGGCAGCTCCTGCGACGTTGCTGGAACCATGCGTATTGGCATTTGCCTCTCTATTGGATAATTTCAGCAACGTGGAGAGGGGGGACCTGCTGCATGGGTAACAGCTTCTCCTCCATATCTACCTACCCAGGCTTTGCGCCCTGGAGAGGACACTCCAGCTTCGCCTCACAGCGTCGAACCAACACGGGAAGCGACAGTCTACCGGTTTTAAGTCTTCTGCTCGATTGGCGAAGAGTGTGACGCCAGGGGTTGCTTCCGACGGTGGGAGGGGTCATCGCGCCCCACTGGGCAGCTACCGCCCGCCTCAAGCTGGGCAAACCCCAGCCAATAAGGTGTTGCCTCGCCACGGTCCGTTAACCTCACTGGGTGCGTGGGGTTTAGGGTGAAAACTGACAAGCGGCCCGACAACTTTGCACCAAGCAATACCAAACCAAAGAAGAAAATATCAACTGCCCTAAAGCTGGGCACATGGAACGTCAGGACACTGACACCAGGTTTCTCTGACGACCTGCAAGAAATCAATGACGGCCGAAAAACAGCAATCATCGATAGGGAGCTGAGCAAGCTGCAGATGGATATTGTTGCTCTCCAAGAGACCAGGCTCCCAGGATCAGGATCTGTGAGAGAGAGGACCTTCTCTTTCTTCTGGCAAGGAAAACCTCCAGATGAGACCAGAGAACATGGTGTGGGATTTGCCGTCAGGAATGCACTGTTGGGACACATTATGCCACCGATGGGGGAAACCGAACGAATTCTGTCTCTGCAACTGTACTCCCAAACAGGACCAGTCAATGTAATTAGTGCATATGCACGAACCCTGACTTCTCCAGCAGAGGCAAAGGAAAAATTCTACGATGACCTCAACAGAGTCATAGCGAGAATCCCTGTAAAGGAGCCACTGTTCATCCTCGGCGACTTCAACGCCAGAGTGGGTGCCGAGCACAACATTTGGCCCACTTGCCTGGGTCAATTCGGCATAGGAAGGATGAATGAGAACGGGCAACGTCTGCTAGAACTCTGCTGCCTTCATGGTCTTTGTGTCACCAACACGTTCTTCGGCACAAAGCCTCAACACCGAGTATCTTGGAGACACCCCAGATCCAAGCACTGGCACCAGCTTGACCTGATTCTTACCAGGCGTGCAAGTCTACCCAGCGTCAAGATTACGCGTAGCTACCAGAGTGCTGTCTGTGACACCGACCACTCCCTGGTATGTAGCAGGGTCAAGATGCAACCAAAGAAGATTCATCACTCGAAAAAGGCGGGCAGACCTCGCATCGACACCACCAAGACCCGCAACCAGGACAAGGTGGAAGATTTTGCACACGTGCTCGAGGAAGCTCTTCCTGGCCCAGCTGGGGTCACTGCCTGTAAAAGATGGGAGCACTTCAGAGACGCTGTGTTCAACGCTGCCATTTCCACCTTTGGCAAGAAGACCAGCAGGTCGGCAGACTGGTTCGAGGCTCACTCGGAAGAGATGACACCTGTAATCGAAGAGAAGAGAAACGCCTTGGCAGCCTACAAAGCCTGCCCAAGTCGGCGCAACTTACAGATCCTTCGGGCCGTCCGCTGCAAAGTGCAGCAGAGCGCCAGGCGATGTGCCAACAACTATTGGCTCCAGCTCTGCTCCCAGATACAGACTGCAGCGGATACAGGCAATGTAAGGGGAATGTATGACGGCATCAAGCAGGCCCTTGGCCCAATCCAGAGGAAGACCGCTCCTCTGAAATCTGCCACTGGCGAGGTGATTCAGGACCAGACACTGCAGCTGAAGCGCTGGGTCGAGCACTACTCTGAGCTATACGCCAGGGACAATGTGGTCACCGAAGATGCCCTGAGCGCCATTGAGTGTCTGCCTGTGTTAATGGAGCTCGACAGTGAACCGACCCTGGAAGAACTCAGCGATGCCCTAGACTCCCTTGCTTCTGGTAAAGCTCCTGGCAAAGATGGCATTCCTGCTGAGACCTTGAAGTGCTGCAGAGGTAGCCTGCTCATGGAGCTGCACGAAATTCTCTGCCTCTGCTGGGAAGAAGGAGAGGTGCCACAGGACATGAGGGATGCCAACATCGTCACACTGTATAAGAATAAAGGTGACAGGGGCGACTGCAACAACTACCGTGGAATCTCCCTCCTCAGTATTGTCGGAAAGCTGTTTGCTCGAGTCGCATTGAAGAGGCTCCAAGTACTTGCAGAGAGAGTTTATCCAGAATCACAATGTGGATTCAGAGCTGGCAGGTCCACCATCGACATGGTCTTTTCCCTCAGACAACTGCAGGAGAAATGCAGGGAACAGAAGCAGCCACTCTTTGTAGCCTTCATAGACCTGACGAAGGCCTTCGACCTCGTCAGCAGGGATGGCCTGTTCAAGATCCTCCCCAAGATCGGATGCCCACCCAGGCTCCTCAGCATCATCAGATCTTTCCATGAGAACATGAGGGGCACCGTGGTCTTTGATGGCCTAACATCAGGCGCCTTTGACATCCGAAGTGGAGTAAAGCAGGGCTGCGTACTGGCTCCAACCCTATTCGGGATTTTCTTCGCAGTTATGCTGCGGCACGCCTTCGGATCTGTCACGGAAGGCATTTACCTCCGGACCAGGTCGGATGGGAAGCTCTTTAACCTCGCCAGGCTGAGAGCCAAGACAAAGGTTCGGCTGAGGTGTCTGCGCGACTTCCTCTTTGCCGACGACGCAGCAGTCACTGCCCACTCAGCTGAAGACCTCCAACGGCTCATAACCCGCTTCAGCGAGGCCTCTCAGGCTTTCGGACTCACCATCAGTCTGAAGAAAACACAAGTCATGGGACAAGGAGTGGACTCCCCACCTGACATCGGCATCTCTGATTCCAAACTGGAAGTTGTTCACGACTTCGTGTACCTGGGCTCCACAATCTCTGACTCCCTCTCTCTTGATACGGAGCTAAACAAACGCATCGGTAAGGCATCTACTACCATGTCCAAACTGACAAAGAGAGTGTGGGCCAACAATAGGCTGACTGAGTATACTAAGATTCAGGTTTACAGATCCTGTGTCCTGAGCACTCTCCTTTATGGCAGTGAGTCTTGGACACTCCGTGCCCGTCAGGAAAGACGGCTGAATGCCTACCACATGCGCTGCCTTAGACACATCTTGGACATCACCTGGCAGGACAAGGTGACAAACAACAACGTCTTGGGGAGAGCAAGAATCACCAGCATGTACACAATGCTGAAACAGAGACGAATGCGCTGGCTCGGGCACGTTGTGCGAATGGGCGACGGCAGGATCCCCAAGGATCTCCTGTATGGAGAGCTGAGGCAGGGAAAGCGTCCAGTAGGCAAGCCCCAGCTACGGTACAAAGACGTATGCAAAAGGGACCTGAAAGCCATGGACGTCGATCTTGCTATATGGGAGACACTGGCTGCAGACCGTTCAGCCTGGAGGCAGTCTGTTCAACGAGGTCTCTCCAAGTTCGAGGAGTCACTTGCCAAGGAATCGGAGGCAAAGAGACAGAGAAGGAAAGCCGGTAACCAGGAAGACAGACCAGAATCGGACTTCGTTTGTGCTCGGTGTGGGATGGACTGCCACTCTCGGATTGGCCTCATCAGTCACACCAGACGCTGCACCAGGATTGACAACTAGGGCGCAACTCCATAGTCTCCCGAGACTGAAGGATGCCTACTACTAACCTACCTTACCCCTCTATTGTCAACCCATGTCTGTTTTCTTAAACAACGCTGTTTGTCGACCTATTTGTATTTGTGCTGCTTTTTCAACCATGTTTCCCCCTTTTTATCTTTATTTTTATAAGTTCTCAACACATTCTATTCTTTATACTCATTTAGTATTAAGTATTAGTCATTAAAGTTTTTCCTGCCCGAAACGCTTTGCGTAATAGTGGCTTTAGGCATTGTATGTACTAGCCCTATCTACAAATCTATCAATTTATGTAAAATCTCTTGTATGTATGTACCTTTCCTGAATAAACATTTTATTTTATTTTATTTTATTTTTATTTATTCAGACGAGAACAGCAGCGAACATAAAGCAGCGCGTATACGAACGAAAGGGTAAGAATGTATAAAATTCTCAGTGAACGAAGATGTTATCCGAAACTGCAGTCGACGACTTGACCAGTCCCCGTTATGACCTACATAACGAGGTAGCCTCGATTGTCGTCCCCTCAAAACACAACATATCGAATTATCAAAAAACGATAACATAGGACGATCATCAAGCATAAAGAACAAGAAGGCATCGACAGGATAAATCACACAAACTTTTGCATTATAAAGAATAGGAGGAGGACTTTATGACGGAAGCCACAGCTCTATTGGAGGACGGTCCGTCTAACGAGCTCAACTCTAGAACTGAACAGCAAGGATCATGTCAACTAACAGTTCAAGTGAGTGACAAGTAACTATTCAAGTGAGTATGTGGTGTCTTTGGAAGTGGAGAGTTACCAGCGCATAGGTATCTGTGCATGGGGTTAAATCGTACAAGGATGTAAGAACTTGTACAGAATATATAAATAAGTAAATAAATAAATGAATATAATAAAACCATGCAAATTACCTGAAGCCCATCATCACTCTGCAAAAATCTGCTATCAGAACAATAACAAACTCTGTCTTCAGACAACACACAACCCCTCTGTTATTAAGTCCCTTAACAGGCTAAACATACACTCACTCCATACATTCTCATGTGCTATTTACATGTATAAAACCTTGTTCTTAAATGCTAATCCTGATCTGAAACTCTTTATTGATGGAAGTAATAGAACCCATGAGCACTACACCAGAAATATGTTAGACATTAAGTCACTGCACATTCTCTCATGTGTACTATACATATATAAAATGCTAAACTGTAATGCCAATCCTGATCTCAAAAGCTTCATAGAAGGTTGTAACAGAACCCATGAGCACCACACCAGAAATAAATACAGTTTTGATATTCCTAGAGTACGACTTAATCAAACCAGAAATGCTGTACAAATCAAGGGGCCCAGAATGTGGAATGACCTTCCCAACCATGTTAAAGACAGTACCTCTCTCAACCAGTTTAAGTTAAAAACGAAGCTATACCTAATAAATTCCCTGTAACCTACCTTACCCCTCTATTGTCAACCCATGTATGTTTTTTTTTTTTTTTTTTTTTTCCAATCAACGCTGTTTTAATGTAATTTTCTGTAATAATTTGTAATTGTATTTGTGCTGTTTTTTCAACAATGTTCCCCCCTCTTTTACCCCTATTTTTATTTGTACTCAACGCATTTTTTTCTTTTTACCCATTAGTTTTAAGCTTTAGTCAGTAGTGGTTTTTTCCTGCCCGAAACGCTTTGCGTAATAGTGGCTTTAGGCATTGTATGTACTAGCTCTTATCTATAAAGCCAACAAACTTTGTAAAATCTCTTTATGTATGTACCTTTGCCTAAATAAAAATTATTATTATTATTATTATTATAAATATCTCTTTGGTATCCCCAGTATCAAGCTAAATTTATTTATTTATTTATTAATTTATATACAGGAAGGTACATTGGGTTTCTGAGAATACATAGCATAGTATTTACAATCTTGTAAAGCCACTAGTACGCGCAGCGTTTCAGGCAGGTCCTTAATCTAACAGATAATTTTAAGTAGGTAAATTTTAGCAGAATTAATAAAATGATTAGATACATTGCAAGAAAAAAAATGAGATGAGAGAGATTAGTAAGTATATTAAAGCACATTGGTATATTAAAGCTCTGGTTGATTACATTGACAACTTGATTGGTGATTTAAACAAGATTAACAGACACCATACAGCAGATTGATAGCACATATAAGAAGACAGCAATGATCACAGTGGTAAAGATGTTTGGATTGGGTACATAAAGATAGGGAGATTGGGTAGCAATAGATACAGTGCAATTTTAAAGCAACAAGGTAAAAAAACTATGCAGATGAGATTAGTAATAATAATAATAATAATAATAATTTTTATTTAGGCAAAGGTACATACATAAAGAGATTTTACAAAGTTTGTTGGCTTTATAGATAGAGCTAGTACATACAATGCCTAAAGCCACTATTACGCAAAGCGTTTCGGGCAGGAAAAAACACTACTGACTAAAGCTTAAAACTAATGGGTAAAAAGAAAAAAATGCGTTGAGTACAAATAAAAATAGAGGTAAAAGAGGGGGGGAACATTGTTGAAAAAACAGCACAAATACAATTATAAATTATTACAGAAAATTACATTAAAACAGCGTTGATTTGTAAAACAAAAAAAAAAACAAAAAACATACATGGGTTGACAATAGAAGGGTAAGGTAGGTTACATGGAATTTATTAGGTATAGCTTCGTTTTTAACTTAAACTGGTTGAGAGAGGTACTGTCTTTAACATGGTTGGGAAGGTCATTCCACATCCTGGGCCCCTTGATTTGTAGAGCATTTCTGGTTTGATTAAGTCGTACTCTAGGAATATCAAAACTGTATTTATTTCTGGTGTGGTGCTCATGGGTTCTGTTACAACCTTCTATGAAGCTTTTGAGATCAGGATTGGCATTACAATTTAGCGTTTTGTATATGTATAATACACATGAGTGAATGTGCAGTGACTTAATGTCTAACATATTCAGAGATTTGAGTAGGGGTACCGAGTGATGTCTGGGGCCAGAGTTGGATATTGTCCTAATAGCAGCTTTGTGTTGAGTAATTAGAGGACGTAAGTGATTTTGGGTAGTAGAGCCCCAAGCACAAATACCATAGTTGAGATATGGATAGATAAGGGAGTAATAGAGAGTCACCAGGGCAGGGCGTGGTACATAATATCTGATCTTAGAAAGAATGCCCACAGTTTTTGAAACTTTTTTTGATATGTTTAGAATGTGTCCCTGGAAATTCAGCTTGTGGTCAATGAGAATGCCAAGGAATTTGCCATCTAATTTGTTACAAATTTGGGTATTATTTATTTTGAGATTTATTTGATTAGAGGATTTATTGCCAAACAGAATATAGAAAGTTTTGTCAATGTTAAGGGTGAGTTTGTTGGCAGTTAGCCACAGATGGACTTTATTTAGCTCAGTATTTACTGTGGCATTTAGAGCAAGGGGATCAGGACTGGAGTAAATGAAGGTTGTGTCGTCAGCAAATAGGATTGGTTTGAGGTGTTGGGAGGCATTTGGAAGGTCATTAATGTAGATGAGAAAGAGGAGAGGGCCAAGTATGCTGCCCTGGGGAACACCAATGTTGATGGGTAGGGTGGGCGAAATTGTATTATTCACAGAAACACATTGGAGCCTGTCAGTAAGGTAGGATTTGAGGTATTGTAGGGAGTGTCCTCTGACACCATAATGATGTAATTTAAGAAGAAGGTTTTGGTGGTTGACAGTATCGAAAGCTTTACGCAGGTCCACAAATAACCCAACAGGGAACTCATTTTTATCAAGAGCTGTATGAATCGAGTTAAGCATACTAATAAGTGCATCGTTAGTGCTTTTTTTGGGCCTGAAGCCATATTGGCAAGGGCTAAGTATATTGAGTTTGGCTAGATATGAGTAAAGCTGCTTATAGATTAGTTTTTCAAAAATTTTTGACAAGTTTGGCAGGATTGATATAGGTCTGTAGTTGTTAACATCTGTGAGATCACCACATTTGTGGACAGGCGTTACTCTCGCTTTTTTTAGAATATCTGGAAAGGTTTGGAGTTCAAGTGACTTGTTGAAGAGCAAAGCAATAGCAGGGGCTAAAGATCTGGAGGCTTTTTTGTAGATTAAAGTTGGTATCTCCTCAAGGGCACCAGACTTGGTTTTAAGGGAAAGGATTATCTCATTGACGTCAATGGAATTAATAGGCTTTAGGTACAGAGACTGGGGATAGTTCCCTGTAAGATAGTCCTTAATGTCAGTACTGGAAGATGGAATATCATTAGCAAGGGATGAACCAATGGAAGAGAAGAACCTATTGAACTCAATAGCAGAATCAGAGGCTGAAAGCTGACCATCGTTATTAGACAGGAGAGTCGGTTTGCTATTTAAAGACTTTTTTGATCCCAATATTTGTGAAATTGTTCTCCATGTTTGTTTAATGTTGCTCTTTATTTGGGTAAATTTATCTTCGTAGTATTTAGTTTTGGCTCGTCTAATTATCTTAGATAGCAATAATGAGTAATTCTTTGAGAATTCTTTGGAGACAATCCCTAACCTATACTTTTTCTCAAGGTCATGTTTTTTATTAATAGATTTAAGTATTCCCTTTGTAAGCCAAGGATTGTTAAGCCTTTTGGTTGTGACTTGTTTTGTAAGCATAGGACAGTGGGTATTATAAAGGCTAAGAGTTATTTGAAGAAAAGATTGAACTGCTAGGTTGATGTCCTCTATGTTACCTAACTCGGACTCCCAGTTGACATTATCAGTAGCAGTTATAAAATTGTCTATAGCAGTTTCATTGTGTAGTCTAAAACGTATCTCTCTTGACTCAAGAGGTGGTTTGCTAATGTTAGTTAAGAGAAATGTGGGGTAATGGTCTGTAGTGCTATCGGTGATTATACCTGAAGTAAGCGGAGAGGTTATATTTGTCCAGATGTGATCAAGAGTCGTGGCAGTGCTATCAGTGATTCTAGTAGGTCTAGTGATTAAGGGTATGAGGAAGCAGGAATTCATACAGTTGAGGAAGCTAACAGCAGTAGGGTGTTCTGGCTCGCAGAGGTCAATATTAAAGTCCCCTGCAATAATTAGGTGGTTTTTGTTCAGTCTGTTATCAAGTATTAGATTTCTAAGGTTTGAGTTGAATTCGGACACATCAGTGTTAGGAATTCTATAAACTGCACCCACAGACAGGATAGACTCGGCACCCTTGACTCTGAAGCTGGCGAAGATATACTCCCCATAGCAGTCTCTAGTTCTAATTTCTTTTAAGCATGTTAGTTCTTGGTGGTAGTAAAGAGCAGTGCCACCACCTCTCTGGAGTTGACGACAGTTGTGGATTGCTGAGTAGTTAGGCATGTTAAAGAGTTGAGTAGTATCATCTTTCAACCATGTTTCAGTAAGTATAATAAAAGAGAAATTGTTGTCAATAGCTTCAATCAAGGCACTAACATCATCGAAGTGTTTGCCTAGGGATCTAACGTTCAAATTGATTACAGAGATATTGTGACTATGAGTTAATACATTGTTTACATCATGTGCTGCAAAATATCTGCAATTTAGATCATTAAAGTGATTATTGTCATAGATAGTGGATAAGAGGTTAAGTTCTGGGTCTATACTTGACTGCATAAAAAAAAGCTGATTGCCGGAAAAACAAGAGAAACAAAAAGAAATAAATGTACACAATACTGTACCAAACAAACACAAAAGGGGCTTACAGGGGTACAATGGAGTATGGCTAGGCTAGGAAACCTAGGTAATGAATGAGATTAAAGAAAAAAACATATAAACATGGACTATACAAAACACAAGATATAGATATACAAAACAAAAATATAAACAAGACTAAGCAATACCAAAAAAATTGAGCAAAAATGAAAAATGAGGTAGATTGCTTACAGGTACTCTCAGGTACAATGTAAGTAACAATAGACAGAAAATATATATCAATATAGAAAAGAATGTCACAATACAATAAGATAACAATTACATGAACAGATGAAAAACAAATCTGCTGTAAAATAGGAAGTAATTATAGCAAAACACAATATACAAGTTTGGCGGAGAGAACAAAAAATCAGTAGAGACTGTCAAGATGAATATATAAAAAAATTTGACAAATGATAATTGTAAAGTAAAATAATCTTAAAGATAATAAATTTTATTAAGCTTAGTTTTAACTTATAATTAGTATGAACTTAATTAAAAGAACAAAAATGAGATCAATAATTGATTTAAAAAAAATGACATAGATCAATACAAATAAATTTAAAATATAAATGGAATAGGGTAAGATTAGATTTAAGAGTAAAATTTTACAATGAGACTGAGGTAGATGCTTGCATAAGTGCATGGAGACTTGATGGATTATTTAGGAAATTATAGGAATAGGAGAACATCAGGTAAATGGTAAGGCAGAGACAGCACCTTAGACAAAGTTAGATTAAGTTAGGTTAGGCTCAGGCACTGAAAGAGTTAATTTAAGTACTGGCATTGGTCGGGTTCAGGTTTTCAGATATACCACAATCACTTAGGAAGGCCAGGAGTTGTTGGTCACATTTTATTTCATATCTTTTTCCTGTAGCCTTTTTTCCTTTTTCCTTTTTCCTGTTTTTCCTTTTTCCTATTAGGTACTTTTTAGTTTTGTTTTTGAATGACGCAAAAGTTGGACAGTTTTTCAATTCATTAGGGAGTGAGTTCCATAGACTGGGTCCCTTTATTTGCATAGAGTACACAGATTAAGTTTGACTCTGGGGATATCAAAGAGATATTTATTTCTGGTGTTGTGATAATGGGTCCTATTACATCTGTCCAGGGAGAGTTTCAGAGCAGGATTTGCGTTTAAGAACAGGGTTTTGTAAATGTAATTGACACAAGAAAATTTGTGGAGTGAGATTATGTTTAGCATGTTAAGGGAGTTAAACAAGGGGGCCGAGTGGTTTCTGAAAGCAGAATTTGTTATTATTCTGATAGCAGATTTTTGCTGGGTGATGATGGACTTGAGGTGGTTTGCAATGGTTGAACCCCATGCACAGATACCATAATTAAGATAGAGATAAAATCTGTGCAAACACTCCATGCAAATAAAAGGACCCAGTCTATGGAACTCATTCCCTAATGAAATAAACAATTGTCCAACCTATGCTTTATTCAAAAGTAAAACCAAAACACACCTAATTTCATCCTCATAGTTTCCTACCTTGTGCTTCAAACTCATGCTGTATCTTGTGCTACCCACTTCCCCAATATTAGTACTTAGGACATGCAACTTTACCAGTGTAATAAAATCTGTCAATTTATATTGTAGTTATTACGTTGAACTCAAATTTTGCTATAATATACTTATTAATAATCTTTAATAATAATTAATAATCTGAACTCAATAATACATAGCATATAAATTCATTAGCAGACATTTTTCTCTCAAAAACTCTAAGCCTCAATAGCACCCACTGTTCTCTCTTCATGGAACAAGTAACTGCCAAAAGATTAAACAACCCATGGCTCACAAGTGGCATACTTAAAACAATTAACAAGAAACATGAATATGAAAAAACATGGGATTGGCCTAGTTACAAAAGAAGTTAAAAGATACTCATCAATGCATACCAATAGAATATGAACCAATGTTTCCTCTAATGAGAATACAGTATATTTAAAGAAGGAAATATGAAAAGGACATGGAAAGCCATCTCTAACATCCTAGGATCTAAACAATAATCACATAACAAGCAGATAAAACTCTGCAAAGATGGTTACACACTTGCAACAGACTTAGAAATTGCAGTTGAATTCAATAGTTTCTTTTCATCAATTGGTGCTAACCTTCCCAGAAAAATCCCAAAGACCCAGACACATGTTACTACAAATCTCATCGGCAGCTATCCTAACTCTTCTCCTTTCACCAGTCAGCCCTACAGACATTATATTCATAATTCAATCACTTAAAACCAAAGCTGGGAACATTAGTGAAATACCATCTATGGTATATAAGAGTGCTGCCCCTACTCTTGCACTTCTGCTCTGCTATTCAAATAATCTCTGGTGTCATACTTTTCCTGATACCCTTAAAAAAGCATGAGTAACACCAGTTCATATAGGAGGCAAGACAGCTGATATAAATAATTACAGACCAATATGAAATCTACCTATACCTTCAAAAATATTTGAACAAATTATTTACAAACAGGTCTATTCCTACCTTGTAAAACTCAACATATCAGGTTCCTGCCAGATTGGCTTCCGTTCCCAAAAAAGAGTACCAATGATGCCATAATTAGTCTCCTTAATATAATTAAACCTATACTATTTGTTGACGATTCTACCTTCATCTATTCTGATCCCAACCCAAACACACAAAATGCAGTAATATTGTCAATAATGAATTAAAAAAAGTCCACTCTTGGATGTCAACCAACAAACTCACACTAAACATAGAAAAGACCTACTACATTTTATCAAAATCAAAATCAAAATGTTTATTTAGGTAAGGTACATACATAAAAGATATTTTACAAAGAGTGATGGATTTATAGTTAGGGCTAGTACATACAATGCCTAAAGCCACTATTACGCAAAGTGTTTCGGGCATAAAAAACTTAAATGACTAAAGCTTAATACTAATTGAGCATAAAGAGTAAAATGAAAACATGGAATGAAAACATAGCTGAAAAAGCAGCACAAATACAATTCTGTCGACAAACAGCGCTCTTTAAAAAAAAAAAAAAAAAAGCAGACATTGGATGACATTAGAGGGGTAAGGTAGGTTACAGGGAATTTATTAGGTATAGCTTCGTTTTTATCTTAAACTGGTTGAGAGAGGTACAGTCTTGAACATGGTTGGGAAGGTCATTCCACAATCTGGGTCCCTTGATTTGTAGAGAATTTCTAGTTTGGTTAAGTCGTACTCTAGGAATATCAAAACTGTATTTATTTCTGGTGTGGTGCTCATGGGTTCTGTTACAACCTTCTATGAAGCTTTTGAGGTCAGGATTGGCATTACAGTTTAGCGTTTTATATATGTATAATACACATGAGAGAATGTGCAGTGACTTAATGTCTAGCATATTCAGAGATTTGAGTAGGGGTACCGAGTGAAGTCTGGGGCCAGAGTTGGATATTGTCCTAATAGCAGCTTTGTGTTGAGTAATTAGAGGACGTAAATGATTTTGGGTAGTAGAACCCCAAGCACAAATACCATAGTTGAGATATGGATAGACGAGGGAGTAATAGTGTGTTACCAGGGCAGGGCGGGGTACATAATATCTGATCTTAGAAAGAATGCCAACAGTTTTTGAAACTTTTTCTGGGGGGAGCCCCGTCGGCTCCCCGGAGCTTTACCGGCTGATATGCTAATGTCAGACTTTGGCATCAGTCATGTGTATGGAGTTCTAGGGCCTACCGGGGACCACGAGCCAGAACCTGGCCCCCTCAGAGAGGCAAGGGGAGCAATGGCCTATAGAAACCCCCGTGTGGTTGGAAGCATTCTATGTCTGCCATCGACCGGGTCAAGCATCCAGAAAGGTAAGCATTCCAAAACAAACCCCTATTCTGGTGAAAATTGCTACCTAAGCCGAACTAGTGAATAGAACTCTTCAACAGAAAACAAGGAAACTAGTATGACGTCATACGTCACCGCGCCGCTGTCTGCGCAGCTCCCCCCTCCCCGGGAGGGGGAAGGGGGAGCCCCAGACCTCCCACGCCGGCTATCCACCCATCAGTTCTTCGGCTGATGCTATAAGCAATGGTTATGTGCTCCGGCTCCAGTGGTTGTTTCAGCACTGTACCTAGAGTGTGGTGTCTGTTTTCTAGGTGGTGCGTGAGCCGGGAGTGATTCTTCAGTACTCGGGCTGCATGCGCCTAGGGTTCCCTTCCCTAGGTGCCCTGTAAGTACTGCCCTTGGGGCTTGGGGCCACCTTCCACAAGTTCCTTGGGTCCTGCCCCTGCTTGGCCGTTTACTGCTTGGTTTTCGGCCGCTCTTTGTGTGCTCGGGTGTTCTGTCTCCCTTGTTCGCCTTAGAGTAAGGGGCAGTGTTTGCACTGGTGGGGCGCGGGGTACTGTGCAGCTTGTCTTTACCAATCATAGCGGCCGGCTCTGTTCCGCTTGGGTACGCTGTCCTCTTGCGGGGTTTTCTTTTTCTTTTGTTTATATACCTGGTGGGGGGGTCTGCCTTCGTTCTTGCCCCTTGTGTCCCTTGTGTTCTGAGTATTTCTGGTGGTACCCCCTGCTAGGTCCCCGTGAGTGTACACGTCCCGGGGGTTCAGCTCTTAGAAAGTTGTTTGGTAGCTTGGGTGCCGGTTAGCAGTACCCTGCCTGGGATTACCCGAGCGCGAGTCCTCTTAAAGTAAACGCTCGGGACCCTGGGAAACCCCTGGGGGCGCGCGGGTCCGATGGATGTGACCCCAGAGCCCCCCCCTCGCTTCCAGCGAGTTTATGGGTTGCTCTCACCTTTTGTCTCTGGGTGACTCTCTGTTTTGCCTCCGTCTGCTGCCTGTGGGGTCGGTGACACCTTCGACCCGGTGTCCTGCGAGTTTGGTTGCTCGTTGTGGCTCGGTTACCCAGTTGTGCTAACAAAGCGGGTGCGGGCAGCAGGGGCGTTGCACTTGAGCCTTGGTGGTGGCAACGTTCTCGTGGTTTCCTCCCCGGGAGCCCCGGGGCTGCCCCGTTGTAGTTCGTTTTGGGACTTGGGGGTGTTGGTTGCTTCGGTTCCATCCACGCCCCCTTGTCTTTCCCCTGGTTCACCCTTCCTGCCTGCATCCGGTTCCTTACCGTCTGTAGGTTCAGGGCGGGGTGTTTGGTGGTGTTGAGACTCGGGCAGTCTCGGGGAATTCCCCTTCCGGGGTAGTGACGGGGGCATTTGGGCCTGTTCCTCCAGCCGTGTTGTATGAGTCTGCCAGTGGGCTCCCTTCCTTAGTGTTTTCACGGCTGCCCCGGTTTTCTGGTACGGCCGGGGCTTTGGGGGAACGGCTCGGCCCCGGGGCCTGTTGTGTAGGTTCCCGGGGCTGGGGAGGGGCTGACTTGGGGGGGCCTTGGCCCCGTTAGACCCCGTGGGGGTTTTTATCCCCCTCTAGGCGGGGCTTGTGGTTACGCGGAGTGGGGTCTTTCCTCCCCACTCGCCGTACGTGCTGTTGGACGTCGGCCCCTCCCCGGGCTCGGTTCCTTGGCCTTTGAGTCGGTTGGTTCCGTCCTGTGGGTGGATGTTTCCTCCCCCCTTTTTGGGACGGTGTTTTTGTCATGTTTCCCCGTTCGATGGGGTTCTGCGTGACTTCTGATCTCGGGTGCGCCTGCGCCTTCGTGTGCCTTCGGGACTAGTGTTGGCTTCTGTGTTCTCGAGGGTACGGGAAGGTTTTTCGCTACTTCCCGCATTATTGGAACGTCTGTCGGCTCCTAGTACTTGTCGCCCTGTTGGGCTACTTGTCGCCCTGTTGGGCTACTTGTCGCCCTGTTGGGCTACTTGTCGCCCTGTTGGGCTACTTGTCGCCCTGTTGGGCTACTTGTCGCCCTGTTGGGCTACTTGTCGCCCTGTTGGGCTACTTGTCGCCCTGTTGGGCTACTTGTCGCCCTGTTGGGCTACTTGTCGCCCTGTTGGGCTACTTGTCGCCCTGTTGGGCTACTTGTCGCCCTGTTGGGCTACTTGTCGCCCTGTTGGGCTACTTGTCGCCCTGTTGGGCTACTTGTCGCCCTGTTGGGCTACTTGTCGCCCTGTTGGGCTACTTGTCGCCCTGTTGGGCTACTTGTCGCCCTGTTGGGCTACTTGTCGCCCTGTTGGGCTACTTGTCGCCCTGTTGGGCTACTTGTCGCCCTGTTGGGCTACTTGTCGCCCTGTTGGGCTACTTGTCGCCCTGTTGGGCTACTTGTCGCCCTGTTGGGCTACTTGTCGCCCTGTTGGGCTACTTGTCGCCCTGTTGGGCTACTTGTCGCCCTGTTGGGCTACTTGTCGCCCTGTTGGGCTACTTGTCGCCCTGTTGGGCTACTTGTCGCCCTGTTGGGCTACTTGTCGCCCTGTTGGGCTACTTGTCGCCCTGTTGGGCTACTTGTCGCCCTGTTGGGCTACTTGTCGCCCGGTTGGGCTACTTGTCGCCCGGTTGGGCTACTTGTCGCCCGGTTGGGCTACTTGTCGCCCGGTTGGGCTACTTGTCGCCCGGTTGGGCTACTTGTCGCCCGGTTGGGTTCCTTTTTTTTTGGGCTCTTTGCTTCTTTGGCCGGTTTTATTGTTCCTGCTTCCTCTTTTGGCTCCTTTTCTCGTGCAATAGTCCTGGCTGGCGCCTTCCCGCAGGGAGGGTGTGCGGTTCGGCCAGCGTGTTATGCGCATGCGCCGTGGAGTTTGTTTTGGTCTGGGCGGTGGTTCAGTGCTGGGGTTTTGCACCCTTTTTTGCTACAGTGCTTCGCCTCTCGTTCTTCTCCCTGGCTGTGGTATGTGCCCCTTCGCGCCGGGGGTGTCCTGGTTCCCAGTTGTGGGGAGGACACCGCGGTTTTCCCTGTGTCATGGGTGTGGACCGCCTCCTTCGCCTCTCCCTGTTCTCCTGCGGGTCCGGCAGGGTCCGGCTCTGGCGTCTTCACCTGGCGGTGCTCCCAAGTTCTTCTGGGCACGGTTGAGTCGTGTCAAGTTCGAGCCACCATTCGCCAGGTGAGTTTCTGCGGTCTGGCGTCTTTTGGCCGGGCGCTGGATGAGGCGGTGTTTATATACCTGTCTTTATTTAGGTATATTTTTGTACGACTGAGACCGTTCGCACACCAGTGACTGTCCCTTTATCACCCCTTCCTGTCCCCCTCATGTGCATGTCCAACCCATGCTGGAGTCATTCAGGGGACCCTCCTTTTTTAATGTTGTGAGGTGTGGGGGTTGTAGGGTTGGTTCTGTACTCACCTGGTGAGGCTCCTGGCTGTGCTTGCAGGATTTGAGCTCTGGCTTTTGGGTCCCGCCTATCTGGTAGAACTTGCGGGATAGTACCAGTGGAGTGCAGTGGTGCTATTGGCAATTTTGGGGAACACTGTATTACCATCAGTGGTCTGTGCTTGTTACACGACCTACTTGCGAGCATAAGCCTTCTTGCTGGTTCGTCCGTGGACTTCCAGGGCGCACTGGCCTGTTTTCGTATGGCAGTTCCGGCCCGTCCTGGTTGTGGGGGTATGTGGGCCGGTGGACTGCTCCTAGCAGCTGCCTGGTGGGCCATCCTCTGGCCGGTCTGGCCTGACCTTGGGCCGGGCTTGAGGTGTAAAAGAGCTCCCAGTACTTCATCCAGCAGGTATCGAGCGGGGTTTCTCCGCCGTCGGTCGCCTGGTGCAGGTTTCTGGGCCTGCAGGGTTTTGTCGTGTCTCCGTTGGCCCTGTCTGGGGTCTGCCTGCTCCGTTCTCTGCCTTTGCAGAGGGGAGTTGCTATTTACATGTTGCATGTTGCAGTGGTGCCTGTTGCTGCTGCGGCACGTGTGCATTGGTACCGTGTTTCACGGTGGCGTGTCCTTGTTCCTGTGTCCGGTTGTGGAGTGGCACTTTGCTGCAGTTTTGTGCCTGGGGATTGCGTGGGGTTTTTGTCCCTGCCCGATTGTCCACCCCTGGTTGTTCTCCTGTTTTTTTTTTTTTTTTTTTTTGTGCTTCTGCTCTTTCTTCCTGCCTCCTCTGCAGCAGGGATGTTCTGCGTGTGTTCTTAGGCGTTGGTCAGCCTGTGTCCTGTGATGTGCTTCTTTGTCTGGGTCTGTTGCAGTTGTTCGTGCCCCTTGGTTCGGGTCCTGTTCTGGCGGCGACCCTTCCGCCTTCTTTGGTTTTCCTAGCTTGCCCTGCCGGTTGTTGTTGTTTTTTTTTTTTTTTTTTTTGGGGGGTTCTTGCGATGTCTCGCGTCGGACCCGTCGTTTCTGAACTCCTGGCGGGCTTGCATGCTTCGGGGAGTTTTTCTGTTCGGCAGACGTTCCATCTCCTTGTGCCGCCTGGGTTTCGGTGGTCGCGCCCGAGATCTTCTCGCGGCTCTGCCTTTTTTCTGGGCTCGGGGGGCCTTGTCGGGGCTGCTTATGTTCTGCCTCGTGGTCTCGCCTCCGGTTGGTGGTCGGGTGGCTTCGTGGTAGGTGTCCCACCTGCGTGCTTCTCTTGGCGGCAGTATGGGGTATTTTGGCGGTCCTTCCTTTTCCTGTCCCTTCTTAGGTGGTTCCTCTTGTTAGCTTGGTTTACTCTCGGCTTGGTTTTCTAGTGGGGGTTGGGGGCCGTCGTCTTGCCACATACTGTCGCCTCTTTTCGTGCGGCGCAGGCGGAGCCGCTTCAGCTTGCTTTCGGTCTTGGTGTTGCTTCTGCACCGTTAGTCAGCTGTCTTGTGCGTCATTTCACCTCCGGCCTGTTCGTGCGCCGCTTGCACCATCCTGGTCTCTGGTCAGCGTGCTCTGTCTTCTCCTCGGTTGGTAGTGCCCCTTCGGTTCCGGTGTGTTTTTTCGTCGGCTCTTTCCTTTGGGCCTTTGCCTCTGGGGGTCGGTTCGCTGAGTTTTCTTGCTCCTTCGGTTTTAGCGTTTTGGTTGTTTGATGGCAGCAGTCTCCATCTTTTCTGGCGCGGGGTGGGGCTGCTGCATTCTGGAGGGGTCCAGGGTTTGTTGGTGCTTCGTTGGTCGGGCCGGGGGTGTGTCGTTTTTGTGTTCAGTGGCGGCCCTCCGCTGTTGTTTGCGTGCCACGGCATTTGGGTCCGGAGCGCGTTTTGCGTTGATCCGGTTCTGTTCTTCCCGGTTCGCGGGTGATGGTGTCCCGGGTGGTCAGCCGTGTTCTTGCGGCTAAGCTGCCTGTGTTCTTCCCTCATGCCTGTGGCGTTCGTGGCTTCGCTGCTCTCGCTGCCGTCTGGGTGACGTGGCCTTGCAGTCTTTTGGGCATGGATTTTTGGTGTTCGTGCAGGGGCCTTGCTGCTCGTGGTTCTCGTGTTGTTCCCGGGATTTTCGGGGCTGTGGCGCCTTGGGTTGCCGTTTGCTGCCGGTTGTCTCGCCTCCTTGGGGGGTGCGTGGTGTCCGCCTCCCAGTTTTGTCCCTTTGACCTTCCTCTGTGGGTAGTTAGCTCCGGGGAGCCGACGGGGCTCCCCCCAGAAAACCAGCGTTGAATGTAATGAAACGCCATTTTCTGGGTGAGACCCAGAGGCTCCCCGGCAACCCTCCCTCCCTCCGGTCGGCGTTTTTCGCGTGTTTTGACATCCAGCCTCAGAACTGATGGGTGGATAGCCGGCGTGGGAGGTCTGGGGCTCCCCCTTCCCCCTCCCGGGGAGGGGGGAGCTGCGCAGACAGCGGCGCGGTGACGTATGACGTCATACTAGTTTCCTTGTTTTCTGTTGAGTTCTATTCACTAGTTTGGCTTAGGTAGCAATTTTCACCAGAATAGGGGTTTGTTTTGGAATGCTTACCTTTCTGGATGCTTGACCCGGTCGATGGCAGACATAGAATGCTTCCAACCACACGGGGGTTTCTATAGGCCATTGCTCCCCTTGCCTCTCTGAAGGGGCCAGGTTCTGGCTCGTGGTCCCCGGTAGGCCCTAGAACTCCATACACATGACTGATGCCAAAGTCTGACATTAGCATATCAGCCGGTAAAGCTCCGGGGAGCCTCCGGGTCTCACCCAGAAAATGGCGTTTCATTACATTCAACGCTGGTTTTTTGATATATTTAGAATGTGTCCCTGGAAATTCAGTTTGTGGTCAATGAGAATGCCAAGGAATTTGCCATCTAATTTGTTACAAATTTGGGTATTGTTTACCCAAATTGTATTGTTGAATTGTTACCAGCTCGAGTTGAGTTGTGTATATATAATAATTTACTTAAGATCATTACACCTTTGAGTGATTAATTAGTGTCTATACCATCCTAGGGTGATATAGAAGAGCTAACCTAAAGGTACTTCCAGTGACACTGGTTTATCACTCAAATCATTAGTGTGTATGATTGTATTTTATTTTTTTATTTTATTTATGCATATACAAGAATGTACATAAGGAATGTGAGGATACAAATATGGTAATTAGTCTTGTAAAGCCACTAGCACGCGCAGCGTTTCGGGCAGGTCCTTAATCTAAGAAAATTTTAAGGAGGTAAATACTTGCAAAATTTATAGACAAAAAATGATAACAGTTACATGAAATGAAAAAAAGAAGATGAGAGAAAATTGTAGGTACAGTATATTAAAGCACATAGGTAGCTAAGATTGATTGCAATGACAGCTTGAATGGTAGTTGATATTTGGTAATAAATCATCAAATCAAATTCAACTTCAGATAAACAATGTTAACATTAGCAATAATAATAAGGGAAAGTTCCTTGGCCTATACATAGACAAGAGACTCAACTTCAACACTCACATGCTAAACACAGCCAAAAAAAAAGTCTCAAAAATGGTCGGTATACTTTCTAAAATCAGATATTATGTTGTCCACTATGCTCTCCTCTCTTTATGCTACGCACTAATCTATCCCTATTTTACATACGGTATCTGTGCATAGGGTTCAACTACTGCAAATTACCTCAAGCCCCATCATCACTCGGCAAAAATCTGCTATTAGACCTATAACAAACTCTGTCTTCAGACAATACACAGCATCTCTGTTGAAGTCTCTCAACCCTTTAACTGCACAACGCGCTTGCAGGTCCAGGCTTCGGGTGCGCAACGTGCCTCCAGGTGTTTTTATTTTTCACGTTCCATTCAAAACTCCCTCGGCTACATGGGGTTCACATCAGCTTCCTCAGGGCTCTTGTAAACAGATGCCATCTTTAACAAAAATCATGGTCCACATTGCCTCAGTAGTGAGTGAGCAACCAAGGCTGGCGCTCGCAGCATGAGCACACAGCTCTGCTGTTCAGTGTGCGACTACAGCATCGCCTAATAATGTCAAAATATATATATATAACCTGTATTATTTAGCCATGATAGTATTATAGAAGAGCCTGAGTGTGATAATGACTGGGTACAATGTTCAAATATCAGTGATTCAGTGCTGTTCACGATGTTCACAGTGCTAGCCACAGCACCACAGCATTATTTTGTCCATATAGGAATCTTCAAACGACTTCTTAGGTTCCTTTTCAAAATAAACTTGTGGTCAATTATTCATTTACAGAAATCAGTGACCAGGATTGTGGTTATAATTAGCGTTGTGCGTAGTATTGTGGAAGGAGGAATTTTGGTGAGGGAGGGAGGAAGAGAATTGAGGTAGCCTCACTGTGTGGCAGCCACTCTTGTTTTGCTTACCATACTAGCTTCATGGTTCGCTATGGGGAACACACATATACATGGGTATATAGTGTGTGTGTGTGTGTGTATATAGTGTAATAACAGCAACAGGAGTATATTGAGTGGAGCTATTTTGGTGAGGGAGGTGACGTTGTAATCGTAGCGTTGTCTGCTGTGTGATTTCTCATGCAGTGTATGGTGGCTACCTTGAGGTTACCTTGAGGTGCTTCTGGGGCTTAGCGTCCCCGCGGCCCGGTTGTCGACCAGGCCTCCTGGTTGCCGGACTGATCAACCAGGCTGTTGGACGCGGCTGCTCGCAGCCTGACGTATGAGTCGCAGCCTGGTTGATCAGGTATCCTTTGGAGGTGCTTATCCAGTTCTCTCTTGAACACTGTGAGGGGTCGGCCAGTTATGCCCCTTATGTGTAGTGGAAGCGTGTTGAACAGTCTCGGACCTCTGATGTTGATAGAGTTCTCTCTCAGAGTACCAGTTGCACCTCTGTTTTTCAACGGGGGTATTCTGCACATCCTGCCATGTCTTCTGGTCTCGTGTGATGTTATTTCTGTGTGCAGGTTTGGGACCAGCCCCTCTAATATTTTCCACGTGTAAATTATTATGTACCTCTCCCGCCTGCGCTCAAGGGAGTACAGTTTTAGGCTCTTTAGTCGGTCCCAATAGTTTAGATGTTTTACTGAGTGGATTCTAGCAGTAAAGGATCTCTGCATGCTCTCCAGGTCGGCAATTTCTCCAGCTTTGAAAGGTGCTGTCATTGTGCAGCAGTACTCTACTCTAGAGAGCACAAGCGTTTTGAAAAGTATCATCATCGGTATAGCATCTCTAGTGTGAAAAGTTCTTGTTATCCAACCTGTCATTTTTCTTGCAGTTGTGACGGATACTTTATTGTGTTCTTTAAAGGTAAGGTCTTCCGACATGAGTACACCCAGATCCTTTACATTGCCTTTTCGTTCTATGTTATGATTTGCCTGAGTTTTGTACGTGGTTTCCGTTTTTATATTTTCATTTTTTCCATAGCGCATGAGCTGGAACTTATCTTCGTTAAACACCATATTATTTTCTGCAGCCCATAGAAAGACCTGATCTACATCTGACTGGAGGTTCGCCGTGTCCTCTATGTTGCCTACTCTCATGAAGATCCTAGTGTCATCTGCAAAGGATGATACAGTGCTATAGGTTGTGTTCTTGTCTATGTCCGAAATGAGGATGAGAAAAAGTACTGAGCAAGCACAGTACCCTGGGGGACTGAGCTCTTCACGGTTGATGGGCTGGATTTTATTTTGTTGACTATTACACATTGGGTTCTGTTGGTCAGGAAATTGTAGATCCATCTGCCTATTTTTCCGGTAATTCCTTTTGAACGCATTTTATGTGCAATAACACCATGGTCACATTTATCAAAAGCTTTTGCGAAATCTGTGTAAATTACATCCGCGTTATGTTTGTCTTCCATAGCATCTAATGCCATATCATAGTGGTCCAGCAACTGCGACAGGCAAGAGCGCCCTGTTCTGAAACCATGTTGTCCGGGGTTATGGAGTTGCTGTGATTCCATGTATTTTGTGATCTTACTTCTTAGCACTCTCTCAAAAATTTTTATGATGTGCGATGTTAGCGCTATCGGTCTGTAATTTTTTGCCTCTGCCTTATTTCCTCCTTTATGAAGTGGTGCTATCTCTGCTGTTTTTAGTATATCAGGAATAACGCCAGTATCTAGGCTTTGTCTCCACAGAATGTGGAGGGCCTGCGATAGTGGTTTTTTACAGTTATTTATGAATATGGAGTTCCAAGAATCCGGGCCTGGTGCAGAGTGCATAGGCATACTGTTTATGGCTTCTTCAAAATCCAGTGGGGATAGGGTGACGTCTGATATATGATTTGATGTTGGTATCGTATCCATGAAAAATTCATTTGGGTTATCAATCTTTAGTGTGTTTAATGGCTCGCTGAAAACAGAGTCGTACTGCGTCCTCAGTAGCTCGCTCATTTCTTTGTTGTCATCGGTGAAAGTTCCATCTCCCTTTCGCAGGGGCCCGATACTAGATGTGGTTTTTGATCTTGATTTTACATAGGAGAAAAAATATTTCGGATTTCTTTCTATTTCACTGATGGCCTTTTGCTCTCTTTGCCTCTCCTGGGTTTTGTATGATTCTTGTAGCTTCCGTTCAATTGTTTCTATTTCTTTACCTAACCTTCTTCGCCGTTCTTGAGATAGGGTGCGACTCTCAAGTTGTTCCGCGTTTCGTTTTCTTCGCCTATATAGGGAACGACGTTCCCGTTCCAATCTGCATCTCTTCCTCTTTTTTCTTAGAGGTATGCGGTTTGAACATATTTCTAGTGCTACTGAGCTTATTTTTTCCAGGCACTGGTTCAGGTTTGCATTTTCTAGCTGTTCTTCCCAGTTTATTTCTGTGAAGTCCTGGTTTATTTGCTCCCAGTTTATCTGTTTATTATTGAAGTTGAATTTGCTGAAATCTCCTCCACCGGGAATCTGGACTGGTTTTGAAGGTGTACTCCCCATGGTTGTCATAACTTCAATTAAGTTGTGATCTGAGTAACAGGTATTTGTAATCATTATGTTCCTGATCAATTCATCATTATTAGTGAAAATGAGGTCCAGCGTGTTCTCCTTCCTAGTTGGTTCTACTATTTGCTGGTTTAAGGCAAACCTGTCGCACATCCGTAGCAGGTCATTTGCATGTGCCTGTTCATTTAGGCTACTTCCTGGTATTCTTTCTGATATTACTGTATTAGCCAGGTGCTTCCATTTCAGGTGCTGTAGGTTGAAGTCCCCAAGCAGGATGATGTTAGGAGCTGGATTTGTGAGGTTTTCCAAGCAGTGTTCTATTTTCATTAGTTGGTCTTTAAACTGCTTAGGGTTTGCCTCCGGTGACTTATATACAAGGACAATAACTACATTTAAAATCTCTATTTTGATTATCAGCACTTCCACCATATCATTTGAGGTGTTTAGCAGCTCAGTACAGATGAGTGTGTCTTTGATGTAGAAGCTGACCCCACCCTGAAGCCGGTGTTTCCTATCACATCTGAAAAGATTGTACTGTACTGTACTATTACTAGTACAGTACTACTTACTACTGTACTGTACTAGTGGAAAGGCCACTGTACTATTTGGACACAATAGTAATTTTGGACCTGTCTGGGTGTGGCTGCTCACACTCACGATGTTCTGAATGTGTTGATGGTAAATGTATATAGTGTGTGACAGTGTATAGTGTGTACATATGTTGCAACTATACATAAGTGAACATAAAACATTGGTGTGAATAACTGTATGATGGGAGGAGCAATGTTGGCGAATACAATGTTGGAGGAGTGAGGGAGGGCTGGCTGGGTGTGGCTGCTCACACTTGTGGTGTTCTGAATGTGTTTATTGTGACTGTATATAGTGTGTGACAGTGTATAGTGTACATATGTTGTAAATACAATGGGGCCTTGACTTACGATGCTAATCCGTTCCCAGAGACGGATCATAAGTCAAAATATCGTAAGTCGAAGCGATTTTTCCCATAAGAAATAAAGGGAATTGAATTAATCTGTTCCCCACCCTCCAAAATATTAACATACAAATACATTTTATACTGAATACAATGTTTTTTTCTAACTACAATACAGTACCAAAGTGACTCGTACCTTTATGGAGGGCTCTTGATGGTGTATGGAAGATGGTGATTAGGGGGGAGGAGGAGAGTTGTTACTGTTTGGAAGGGGAGTCCCCTTCCATTATCACATCAGGCAGTGATGTTTTCTCTGGGGTACTCTCTCTCCTACATTTTGCCTGAATACCACTAGGACCTGGTTGTGGTTCAGTGCTTGTTTGTCTCTACAAATTTGTCAAGATACTTTTTTTCCCTTTGTTTTAACATTTGTCTGTAATGATGCATCATAGTCTCATTGAATAGGTTAAGGCAATGACCTACTGCAGCTTGATTTGGGTGAGTCATTTCAGCAAAGGTTTGCAACTCTTCCCATGCTGCACACATTTTCTTAATTGTTGAGGAAGAGACATTCTGTACTCTTGTTTCTGCTCTATGGTCATCCTTACATGGGTTTTCATATGTTGAGCCTTACCACTGACTTTCCTGGGACTCATGGCGTGATATATAATAATTACTTTAATGTTCAAAGTGCAAAAATCACCACAAAAGTGGAATTTCTTATAGGCACGATCGTCACTAAGTGGGTAGCTGTAGTAAATTGAGGCAGGCCGGTCGGGAACCACGCGCTCAGTCGACCCGAATGTGTACCAACAAATATCGGAAGTCGACGACACCATTGGATGTCGAGTCGTATTTTTTATGAAATTTACATCGTAACTCGAAATTATCGTAAGTAGGGGCAATCGTATGTCGAGGTGCCACTGTATACATAAATGAACATGAAACATTGGTGTGAATGAATGGAATGAATGAATGTATGATTTGGAGGAGCAATGTTGGTGAATACAATGTTGGAGGAGTGAGGGAGGGCTGGCTGGGTGTGACAGCTCACACTCTCGGTGTTCTGAATGTGTTGATGGTGAATGTATATAGTGTGTGACAGTGTATAGTTTGTAAATAGATTGTATATATATACATAAATTAGCATGATACATGGTAAATATGTGCAACATATGTGTACAAAAGTGTCATGCATGTAACAGTGTCCTCGGACAGTACGGATGTTTTACTGCCATAATATAGTGTACGTGTTCATTATACATAGGATTAGCACGTAAAAACAAATAAAATGTATTTGGAACTGTGTGCAAAAATGAACAAAAATATATTCGCGGCAACTCGCGTGCCCCACCCCGGGAGCATACGTCACGGGCGAATGGGGAATGATGACGTCACGCACCAACTTATGGACCCCATAGCAGCCAAAGTACGTACAAGTTCAATTTTTTTTTTACATACCCATACTGAGGGAAGGGTTTTTGGCACTTTAAAAAAAACAAAAGAATTTTTTCAAGAGAATTTATTTCCTGCGCACTGGGGGGGGGGGGGGTGGGTGTCATATTTAGAGGCGGCGCAGTTAAAGGGTTAAGGGTCTCGAAGGTTCAAGAAGATCTTCGATAGTTCCAATATTATTGGAACGTCTGTCGACTTCCGGTGAGGCTTGCCTCCAGTTCTTTATTGGACTTATTGGTCCTCTTTCTTACTACTAATCTTTTTCAATACTATATCTAATTATTTTATAATTACATCTACTCTCTGTACTCTGTCTCGACATTACTAGTAATCATTATATACACCTTGTAGGCACCCTCCCTGAAAGACTGGTAGTGCAACTCGGACCTCATGCGTCCTGCGCATGCGCCGTGGGTGATGATTTTGTTTATGGATGGTGTAAACATGTGTTTGTGTTCCGCGTCCTTTATCGCAGGTAATTCACTGCTCTCGCTCCTCCTATCTCCCCAGTCATAGCCCCCTAGATACTGGTGGTGTTCTGGATTTTATATATATGGAGAAGACATCTAGTTCTTTTTTCTGCATACGGCTGTGGGGTGGCTTGGAGGGGCGCCCCCTTCACCTCTACACTACACCTAATCTTCTCCTACACACACAACTCTGGACATAATCCACTAGTGATGCTCCCAGAATATTACATTGCTAATCTGTTTCGTGACATGATAGTGCCTGTGCTCTACAGGTGAGATTATATTGTCTGGCGACACTGTCAGCCAGGTGCTGGTTCTCAGTTTTTGGATGAGTGTTAGGTATTGTTTGTAGCATGTTGTTTGGCCACTTTGCGTGCATCTTAACATGACCTTATTATGTCTGTGTACAGTATATTGTTATTTGTTACACTGTGAGGCATGGCCCTGTATTTCAGTAACTTTTGTTTAGTCTTTCAGTGCCTTGATCTTTTCTTGCCTCTGGGTGCTCCTTCATCGACTCCTTCAGTGCTCTCTGGACACTTGTTCATTGACCGTCGTGCAGTGCCTGGTTGCACCCTTATATATACATTGGACTCACTCTCTTTGTATATATAGTAGATCCATGTACACTTAAGTTCCCGATTGCTGCCTAGGTCTTATTCGTTCCTCATATTGATTATACTCCCTTGTCCCCTAGCTGCTGGTGCTTGGACTACAGTATATTTAAGGTCTTTTCTATCTCTATACTACACATTGTTGTGTATCTTAGTATGTGAATATTGGCTATACTACTGTTTGTGCTAGGTTGGACTATGTAAATGTTCATTTCTCGGACTTTGAACAGCCCCCAGTGTTCAGTTATAGTACCGAGTTCTTTCATCTTCTTGTATGTCACTACCAGCTTCTGGGTTGCAATGTCTGCTAGTGGATGTAGATTTCCAATCATCCACTCCTGCCCCTACAGTTCCTTTTCATTGTGACAGGAGCTAGGATTACGGCCCTGGCTACGGGCTTTTCTTTGTGTTCCTTTTCCAGACAGTACATTTTTGTTTTAGTGCAGTACACTGTCCTGGTTAGTTCACCTCAACATTACTCGGCGACACGTGCCTCCTCCTGCCCCGCTGGAGCTGTTTGTGCCGTTCCTGTGGGATGCGGTGTCACTGTTTTCCGCTTTGCGTCTCATGTTTCAGCACGTGGTTCTCGCTTCCTCATTGGCCTCGGCCTGGGCCCTGATTCTTAGGTTTTCGTTGCCATTTTGTCCTTGCTGTTTGCAGAGTCTGCAGTTTGGCAGTTTCTGCAAGCAGCTACTTCTTATTGTCATCCGTTATCGGACTTGTTGATCCTTCAGGGGTTCCAGTGGGGGTTCCTCCAGGACGGGGCGTGTCTGCTCACCCGGGTTGGTTCTTTTCCAGCTCGCCAGGTTTGGGTTACTGGTTCCCTGGTGGACGTTCCTTCTGGTTTCTTGACAGTCTTGGATTCAGGCGCTGCTTGCTTGGTGTCCGCACCCAGGGGTTTTCCCACAGCTCCGCCTCTTTGTAGGGAAATTTGTCTGGAAATTTTGACTAGAGTCTCTCATCATTCGTTTGGTGATTAGGTGGTTAGTTGATGGTGTCCTCCTTGCAAGCTTCGTCTTGGCAGCGGTATGGGGTTTTTCTGGCAGTCCTTCCTTTTCTTTTTGTCTCTTCATATTTATACTTTATTGATGTGGTCTTGTTCTTCTCGCATGAAGGTCCGGACCGTCGGCTTGCGACATGCTGTCACCTTGTCTTGTGCAGTGCTGGCAGAGCCGCTACGGATTGCTTTCAGTTTTGAGGTTCCTTCTGCACGGTTTTGCGAGCTGTCTCTGTTACAGCCCTTATGGGATGCAACCGGGTTCTTTTCTGATGGAATTAGAGTTTGGGTATCCGGCCCCAAGTTAGTAGAGGCTTTCAGAGGATGAGCTCAGTAATGCAAGTAAAATGAAAAGGGGAGGCACATTAAATAGACAAGTTCGTCACTTTATACCATGTATAATTAGTCTTCCCACCACCATAGATATATAAAAGTCATAAACGGGAAATATCACTACACAATGTACATCATCGTCTCACTCTGAAGACGCTGAACACTTGGCGAAGCACACTCCATGCAGTCTTGCCTGGTTTCCTATTCCGCGGCACTACCCTCTGCAGGTACCAGGAAACAACAATGAGTCTACCCTGGCCACAGGCCAGCCAAATCACAATTCCACTGGGTGCCTCGTCTTGAAGGCCCACAACCACAGTCCAGACTATAGCTGGCAGGTACCAATTGGCCTCGCGCTGTTAAGCCACTTCACGAGCAAATACTAGGGTTGCGAGCCCTAGGCAGGAGCCTCGTGTAACTCGCTGGTTACTCTTCTCGTTCGGCACCACAGTCGGCCGTCTCTTCCACCAGCCAGCCCCAGGTACGGCGAATCCCGTCACTGCCACTCCTCAGGCAGACAGTTGAACATTCTACAGTTCTTGTCCAGCGGCGGCTCACTGCTTCTGCAAAGCAGATGGGTGAAGAGACCTTGGCTGCCTTGGGTAGACTGACTCTTCCTGCATCACAGCAGCTCTATGTTGACTCTGTGAAAGCAGACACATCATCAGTACTGGGACACTACATGGGAACCACTAGGAAACATCACTTACTGGCTTATAAACAAACGTACAGCTTCTAGCTCAATAGATGGCGCTGATGTTCTGAGCACCACCTCACCAGAGGTCAGCACTAGCTACCTCACGAGCTAACAGGACAAGAATCTAGCATGTCTAGCTGGCATATTCCTGCCACCACTAGATGGCGTCGTCCGTTTCGTGGGGGTTTCGGGAGCTGACTCACAGATGGCATTGACGTCACTGCTCCGTGCTCTGATGATGAACTTGGGTTCGTAACAGTCTCGGGCGTTGTTTACTTCCGGCCTGCTCATGTGCAGCCTGAGCCATCCTGGAGCCATTCTGACAGGGGGCTCTTTTCTCTCCTCTTATCCTCGGTTTGATGTGGTCCCTTTGTTTCAGGTTTATTTATCTACCGTTTCTGCTGCTTTGGGTTCTGGTGGTCGATTGTTCATTTGTGGCCGTCTCTTCTTTTCTGGCAGGGTTGGAACAGCTGTTTTTCTGCCCTGGGGTTGTTGATGCTTGGTTCCCCCTTCCGCTTCCCGGAGAGTGGGGAGCTGCACAGACATGCTGTGCAGCTCATGTGACGTCATGCTCGTTTGTTTGTTTTCATTTGGGGAGTTATGTCCACTCGTTTGTCTATTTTTGTCATTTTAACCAGAATAGGGGTTTGTTTTGGGGCGCTTACTTACTTTTCTGGGTGCCTGTCCCGGTCGATGGCAGATATAGACTGCTACAAATCACATGTGCATTTCTATAGGGCATTGCTCCTCGTGCCTCTATGAAGGGGCTAGATTCTGATTCATGGTCCCCGGTAGGCCTAAAACTCCATTCACACTGACCGATGCCAAAGTCTAAGGATATACATATCAGCCTTGATAGCTCCGGGGAACCTCCAGGACTCCCCCAGAAAAGGGCATTTCATTACATTCAATGCTGGTTTTCTGGGGGGAGCCCCGTCGGCTCCCCGGAGCTATCCCAGGCTGATATGCTAATGTCAGATTTTGGCATCAGTCATGTGTATGGAGTTCTTAGGCCTACCGGGGACCACGGCCAGAACCGGGCCCCCTCAGAGAGGCAAGGGGAGCAATGGCCTATAGAAGCCCCCGTGTAGTTGGAAGCATTCTATGTCTGCCATCGACCGGAACAGGCACCCAGAAAGGTAAGCGCCCCAAAACAAACCCCTATTCTGGTTAAAATTGCTACCAAAAACCGAACTAGTGGATAGAACTCCCCAACCGAAAACAAGCAAACTAGTGTGACGTCACACACTGCCGCGCCGCTGTCTGCGCAGCTCCCCCGCGCCGACTACCCACACCTCAGTTCTTGAGGCTGATGCTATAGGCGATGGTCGTTTGCTCTGGTTCCGGTGTCGCTACTGCACTGTGCTTTGCGTGTGGTGTTAGTTTTGTGGGTGCGAGAGCCAGGAGTTATCTTCAGTACTCGGGCTGCATGCGCCTACGGCTGCCTTCCCTAGGTGCCCTGTAAGTACTGCCCTTGGGGCTTGGGGCCACCTTCCACAGGCTCCTCGGGGTCTGCCTCTGCTGGTCCGTTTTACCTTTCGGTTTTTCGGCCACCTGTTGGGCTCTTGGGTGTTCTGTTCTCCCTTGTTACCGGCAGGTAAGAGGCAGTTTGCACTGGTAGGGGCGCAGGGTGCTGCTCAGCTTGTAATGACATCGCGGCCGGCTCTGTTCCTTGGGGTTCGCTGTCCTCTTGCGGGGTTTTGTTTTTCTTTTTGTTTTTGCCTGGTGGGGGGTTCTGTCATTTTATTCAGTTTGTTTTGCCCTTCCACTGTTCTCCTCGGTGGCGCCCCCTGCTAGGTCCCCGTGAGTGTACACGTCCCTGGGGTTCAGCTTTAGAAGTTTGCTTGGTAGTTTTGGGCGCCGGTTTGCAGCACCCTGCCTGGGACTACCTGAGCGCGAGTCCTCTTAAAGTAAACGCTCAGGACCCTGGGAATCCCCTAGGGGGCGCGTGGGTCCGATGGATGTGACCCCGGAGTCCCCACTCGCTGTGTGCGAGTTTGAGGGTTGCTCGGTCCCCTTGTCTCAGGGTGACCCTCATTGTTTTTGCCTCTGCCACGCTGCCTGTTGGGTTGGTGATACTTTCGACCCTGAGTCCTGTGAGTGTTGCTGCTTGCTTGTGACTCAATTTACCCAATCCTCTGATGATTCTATTCGGGTACAGGCGGCACGTGCGTTGCAGTCTAGGTTTCGTCTGTTGCAATGCACTCGGTTGGTTGCTTCCCCGGATGCCCCGGGGCTGCCCCGCTTTGCTTTTCGAGACCCGGACTTGGGGGTGGGGGTCGCTTCGATCCTGGTTCAGTCTGCACCTCCTCGTCCTTCCCCTTCTGTTCGTTCTGGTCTCCCGCCCCTGCTTCCGGCCCCGAAGCGTCTGAGGGTTTCGGGGTCGGAGCAGGGGTTACTTGATCTCGAGACTCGGGCAGCTTCGGGGGTTGCCCCTTCCGGGGGGGCGGCAGAGGCGTTCGAGTCTTGTCTCCCGGCGGAAGCTTCAGGGTCTGACCAGTGGGCCCCCCTTCCTCCAGCTTTTCCGGCTGCTCCGTCCTTGTCTTGTGGGGTCGGGGCTTGGGGAGAGGATTCGGCCTCGGGTCCTGTGGTGACGGACCTCGAGGCTGGGGAGGGGCTGACTTGGGGGCCTTGGGCCCCGCTAGACCCCGCCTGGGTTTTTCTTCCCACTGAGCGGGGCTTATTGTTAAAAGGAGTGGGGTTTTCTTTTCCCCCCTCTGCGTACGAGTTGAATTTGGTGTCAGCCCCTCCCCGGGTTCGGTGCCGTGTTCCCCCGGGTACGTCGGTTCCGTCCTTCCGGAGGTTTTCGGCTTATCGCATCCAACCTGGTGTGGTGCGAGCGGCCTTTGCAGCTTGCCTCCTGCGTGACCCGGATTATGCCTCGGAAATGGATCCGTTCACGTTCAGGTTTGGGGCTTCGTTCCCTTTCTGGCTCCGTTACGAGGTTCCGGAGTCGTCCTGGCTAGCAGACTGCCCCTTGTTTTGTCTGGATTCCTGGCATTCCTTCTGTCGTTCCCGCACGCTGGAGTGGCGGGAAGCTTCCACGGTGCTTCAGGTTTTCCTGGGGGGTGAACTTGAGTACCTGAATGAGTGCTTGTTTGCCCCTGCCCTTCCCCGCGATGTGGGCGTTATTCAGCTCCATGTGCAGGTTCCCTCCCTTTCGGCGGCGCTCGTTACGGAGGACTTGCGCGCCCGGGGCCTTTTGTGTTCGGCCTTGCGGTTCTTTTCCCTCCTGGAGTTGTCTTCGGATTGGCTCATGGAGGATGTGGGGACGCTTGGGTCCGTCCCGGGGTCCGGCACCTTGTCCTCGGCTGTCTTGTTGAAGCTGTTCACGCCGATTTTGCGGGATGCGGTTTCCCTGTTCTATGCTTCCCGTCTCGCGTGTCGGCAGGCGGTGCTGGGTTCCTCCGTGGAATCTGCTTGGGCTCTGGCTCTTAGGCGTTCTTCACCTTTTTGTCCTCTCCTGTTTGGGGAGTCGGCCGTGGCGCAGTTTATTCAGGCTGCGTCGGCGGCTTGTCGTCCGATGTCGGACTTGTTGGTTTTCCGGGGGTCCCGGGGTGGGTATTCCCGGAAAGGTCGTGCCAGGGCTCGGGGTTCCTCTCGTCGTGGTAGGCCTCTGGTGTCAGGTTTGGGGTTGGCTCCTCCTGCGGACCCTCCCTCGTCTGGTCGGCGCGGTGTTCGCGCTGTGCGGGGTTCTGGGTCTCGTAAGGGTCGCCGGCCCTTTCGCGGTTTGCCCCCTTGACGGGGCGATGGGGGGGCGGCTTGCGCTGTTCGCCCGCACCTGGTCCCACGATTCGTGGGCCTTTCGGGTCGTGTTTCGCGGCCTGCGGTGGCGTTGGGTGGCCCCTCCCCCCTTTGGGGGGTCAGGGCTGGCAGGGCAGGTTTCTTCCCCTGCGCTCTGTCGAGTCGTCTTGGAGTGGGTACGCTTGGGTGTCGTCGAAACGACGTTGTCCCTCAGATGGGTTTCCCGTCTGTTTCCGGTTCCGAAACGGGACTGCGCGGACCTGCGGTTCATTCTGGACTTGTCCCGTCTGAACCCCTAGGTTCATTGCCCCTCCTTTCGGATGACTACGCTGTCTCAGGTTCGGCCCCTCTTGGAGCCGGGAGCTTGGATGGTGTCCCTGGACCTCCGGGACGCTTATTGGCATGTCCCGATTCATCCGCGGTTCAGGGACTGGCTCGGTTTTGTTGTGGGGCATCTGAGTTACCGCATTCGTTGTCTCCCGTTCGGGTTGAACCTCGCGTGTTCACGCGCCTTACACGAGTTGTGGTGGCTTGTTTGCGTCTCCTAGGTGTTCGGGTGTTGGCCTACCTCGACGACTGGCTGGTTTGGGCTCCCAGCCAGTCAGCTTGCTTGCTAGCCAGGGATTTGGTTCTTTCCCAGCTCGCCGAGTTCGGGTTCTTGCCCTGGAAACACAAACCGAAACTGTCTCTATTTTCCGCTTGTTACAACTTGTAATAAAGTTGTTACATCTTGACTTAACGTGTTTATGACGTATTAGAACGTTGTTACAACTTGCTATATTGGTTTTTATAACTGGTTAGGAGGTGTTAAAACTTGTTCGAACGTTGTACCAACGTCGTAGTTTCGGTGTGTGTTTGGCGGGTGGTGATCTGGAGGAAGTCCCATCTGGTTCCCTCTCGGGTTCGGACTTGGCTGGGTCTCGTGTGGGACTCTCAAACCGCCTCCTTGTCTCTCCCTCCGGAGTCTCTCCTGCGGCTGCGGTCCCGCCTTCGTCTGTTTCTGGAGGGCCCTCGGGTCACCCGGCGGTTGCTCGAGGGGCTGTGCGGGAGCCTGAACTTTGCGATGGTGGTCTACCCGCCGGGTCGGGTTTGGCTTCGACGGCTGTTCTGGTTCCTTCGGGGTTCCCCCTTCCGCGCCTCTCGCGATCGCAGAGTTCGACCCCCGGGGGCCTTGCGTCGGTTGCTGCGTCACCGGCTTCCTCTTCGGGTTTTTCGGGGTACAGTGCCTTGGCGCCTACCCGAGCCCTCGCTCGATGTGTACACGGATGCGTCGTCTCTCGGCTGGGGTTTTGTGACCAGTGCTCACCAGGCCGGCCAGGGGCGTTGGGATCCGTCCTTCCGTTGAGCTCACAGCACGGTGCGGGAGTTCGCGGCAGTGTGGTTTGCTCTGGGGAGGATTCGGGTGGCCCGCGGATCGACGATTCGGCTCCATTCGGCCTGCTCTCCGGTGGTTTATTGCCTGAACCGCGGGGGTTCGATGCGGTCCTTGTCTCTTTGGGGTTGGTCGCTTCGGGTGACTCGTCTGCTGAGTTCTCGGGGTTTGGCTCTCCTGGCGGTTCACGTACGGGGCGTGTCCAACGTCTTGGCCGACGCCCTGTCTCGCTTCGTTCCCCTCTCCACGGAGTGGACGGTCGACGACAAGTCCTTCCGTTGGCTTTGCCAGACGTTCGGGCGCCCCGAAGTGGACCTCTTCGCGTCGGCGTGGTCGCGGCGTCTTCCCGTTTATGCGGCGCCCTTCCCCGATTGCGAGGCCGTCGGGGGTCGATGCCTTTCGGCTAGACTGGTTGAGGTGGGGGGTTCCTGTACCTCTTTCCCCCGGTTCGGCTGTTGCTCCAGGTCCTGACTCGCTTAGAGACTTACCGGGGGAGAGTTGTCCTTCTGGCCTCTTGGTGGCCGGCCCAGCCTTGGTTTCAGGCGCTGGTTGCTCGGTGTCCGAACCCGAGGGTTTTCCCGCGGCTCCGCCTCTTTCAGCAGATCGGGCCGGTACGTCACGCAGCTGGTTCGATCTTCTCCTCGAGTCTTCGCGTATGGTTTTTTTTACTCGAGTCTATCATCATCTCTATGGTGATCAGGTGGCCTCCTTGTTGGTGTCCCACCTGAGGGCTTCTTCTCGGCGGCAGTATGAAGTTTCCTGGCGGTCCTTCCGTTTCTTTTTGCGTCTTCGTCGTGTTAGCTCCTTGTCTGTTCAGGTGGTCTTGTCCTTCCTCTCGTGGTTGTTTAAGGACCGTCATCTTATGCCTAACACTGTCGCTTCGTATCGTGCGGCGCTGGTGGAGCCGCTTCAGCTTGCTTTCGGTATCAATGTTACGTCTGCGCCGTTTCGCGAGCTGTCTCGTGCGTTGTTTCACCTCCGGCCTGCTCATGCGTCACCTGAGCCGTCCTGGTCTTTGGACAGAGTGCTCGCTTTCCTTTCATCTCCTCGTTTCGTTGTGGCCCCTTCGGTCCAGGATTGTTTTTCCAAGGCACTTTTCTTGTTGGCTTTGGCCTCTGGGGGTCGGGTAGGGGAGCTTCATGCTCTCCTCCGGCGCAGGGGTTTCTGCTCTTTTGGTCGTGGTGATTGTTTTGTTCGTTTGCAGCCGTCTCCTTCTTTTCTGGCGAAGAATGAGACTGCTGCGTTCCAGAGGGGTCCATGGGTGGTTGATGCTTGGTTGGTCAGGCCGGGGGTGCATCATGTTTTGTGTCCGGTTGCGGCGCTTCGCCGTTATTTGCGCGCCACAGCTTCTGTGTCCGGGGACGCGCTGTGGGTTGATCCGGTTTCCCTTCTTCCCTGTTCGCGGGTTCGGGTCTCTCAGGTCGTCCGCAGGGTTATTAGGTCCAGCCAGCCTGCGGTCTATCCCCGTGCCCATGACGTTCGTAAGTTCGCGGCTCTTGCTGCCGTCTTTGGGAATATGTCTTGGTCTGATATTCGGGCGCGGGGATTTTGGCGGTCGAACAGGGTCCTGGCTGCTCGTTACCTTGTGAATGTCCCTGGGCCTCGTCGGGCCTGTGTTGCTTTGGGTCGGCGGTTGCAGCCAGTTGTCTCGGCTTCGAGTTGAGGGGTGAGCGACGACCGCCTCCCGGGTAAGTCCCTCTTTTTCTGTCTGTGGGTAGTTAGCTCCGGGGAGCCGACGGGGCTCCCCCCAGAAAACCAGCGTTGAATGTAATGAAACGCCATTTTCTGGGCAAGTCCCGGAGGCTCCCCGGCATCCCTCCCTCCCTCCGGTCGGTGTTTTTCGTGTTTTTGACATCCAGCCTCAAGAACCGAGGTGTGGGTAGCCGGCGCGGGGGGTCTGGGGCTCCCCCTTCCCCCTCCCGGGGAGGGGGGAGCTGCGCAGACAGCGGCGCGGCAGTGTGTGATGTCACACTAATTTGCTTGTTTTCGGTTGGGGAGTTCTATCCACTAGTTCGGTTTTTGGTAGCAATTTTAACCAGAATAGGGGTTTGTTTTGGGGCGCTTACCTTTCTGGGTGCCTGTTCCGGTCGATGGCAGACATAGAATGCTTCCAACTACACGGGGGCTTCTATAGGCCATTGCTCCCCTTGCCTCTCTGAGGGGGCCCGGTTCTGGCCGTGGTCCCCGGTAGGCCTAAGAACTCCATACACATGACTGATGCCAAAGTCTGACATTAGCATATCAGCCTGGGATAGCTCCGGGGAGCCTCCGGGACTCGCCCAGAAAATGGTGTTTCATTACATTCAACGCTGGTTTTTTGCTTTTTCAAAATAAAAGTTATTATATACAGAGCACCACTTGGTTTCCGAACTTTAGTTATCCGAAACTTCCAGTTTCCCGATTGGGGTTGGGGAGTCATGCTACCCGAACAAAGTTCGGGTAGGAAGGGGTCCACCAAGCGTCACGCCGGCTTGTGGTGGTGGGTGGGCGATGGTCCAGTTTGCCCACTGTGACTTCACAGATTCACGGCCTATTATTCCTATTATTTTGAATTGCCATAAGGCTGGAATGTTCATTCTGTGCTTTTGTTTTACATATCTGCACAATCAAGAAACATCTGTGCACCATGTTGGCTCCAAATGCACCCATTGCGTCAGTGATGGCTGACTGGTGGGTGGATGGACGATGGAACTTGGGTGGGAGGCAGTATGAATGAGGGGGGGGGGAGAATCAGTGAGAGAGGGGGGGGAGAGATGCTAGGGGGGAGGGGGAGGTAGGGAGAGATGTTAGGAGGTAGGGAGAGATGCTAAGAGGGAGGGGGAGGTAGGGAGAGATGCTAGGAGGTAGGCAGGAAGGGATGGAAGTAGTGAGAATTAGGGAGGGAAAGGCAGGCTGGCAGGCACAGGCAGGCAGGCACAGGCAGGCAGGCAGGCAGGCAGGCTAGCTTGCAGGCAGGCAGGCTAGCTTGCAGGCAGGCAGGCTAGCTTGCAGGCAGGCAGGCTAGCTTGCAGGCAGGGAGTGAGTGGTAGTCACGCGGTTGAACCGCGTGACCTTGAGAGATGGGATGTAGGGGGGCGGGTGGTTTGTTGGTGGTGGGGGTGAGACCGGCTCATTCCCGAAGATAAGCCTAACACACACTACCCGTTAGCATGATGGCAGGGGGGGAGGCAGGCTGGCTGGAAAGGAAGCAGGCTGGCAGGCTGGCAGGCAGGCTGGCTGGCTGGCAGGCTGGCAGGCTGGGAAGGAGGCAGGCTGGGAAGGAGGCAGGCTGGGAAGGAGGCAGGCTGGCAGGCTGGCAGGCTGGGAAGGAGGCAGGCTGGGAAGGAGGCAGGCTGGGAAGAAGGCAGGCTGGGAAGGAGGCAGGCTGGGAAGGAGGCAGGCTGGGAAGAAGGCAGGCTGGGAAGGAGGCAGGCTGGGAAGGAAGCAGACTGGCAGGCTGGGAAGGAAGCAGGCTGGCAGGCTGGGAAGGAGGCAGGCAGGCAGGCTGGGAAGGAAGCAGGCTGGCAGGCTGGGAAGGAGGCAGGCTGGCAGGCTGGGAAGGAGGCAGGCTGGGAAGGAGGCAGGCTGGGAAGGAGGCAGGCTGGGAAGGAGGCAGGCTGGGAAGGAGGCAGGCTGGCAGGCTGGGAAGGAGGCAGGCTGGGAAGGAGGCAGGCTGGGAAGGAGGCAGGCAGGCAGGCTGGGAAGGAGGCAGGCAGGCAGGCTGGGAAGGAGGCAGGCTGGGAAGGAAGCAGGCTGGCAGGGTGGGAAGGAGGCAGGCAGGCAGGAAGCGATATATGGGTGTTGAAGTGAACTGTGAACCACGTGACCTTTGAGAGTGTGTGTGTGTGTGTGTATGGGTTTGGGGTGGGGGGTGGGGGAGGTGTGTCGGTGGTGGGGGGAGAGGGGGAGGTGTGTCGGTGGTGGGGGGAGAGGGGGAGGTGTGTTGGTGGTGGGGGAGGGACCGGCTGACTCCGTAAGCCTAACCACACTCCACAGACCTGTGACCCAGATTTGTTTCTTAAATGTACAGTACATCATCGTATATTTTAGGCAGGATGTGCCTGCAGGCTGGCAGGAAACATCCAGAGGATGTTTGCCAGACGTCTTAATAATCAGTTAGGAACAATTAAGGACTTTTATAAAGCGGATCAGGACTTCACTTATTGATGAGTACAAACAAAACACGGTCGCATTTACGCCATGAACCTGACGATTTTTTTCCCTAGAGTTTTTTTCATAAATTTTTCGGAAAAATTTCTTTTTACATTTCTAGTTTATTTTTCCCCTCTATTTCTCGTATACGAACTTACATGTTAACCGACGGGTCTCGTCCCCAAGGGGTTCGGAAACCAAGTGGTACTCTGTACCACACCATGGGTCCTAAGATGGATGGTGAGAGAACAGGATGGATGGATAGGAGGGTGGATGGATGGATGGATGGTGAAGGGGGATTGGATGCATGGTGGGACTGGATGGATGGATGGTGGGGAACTAGATGGATGGATGGTGGGGGAACTGGATGGATGAATGGATGGTGGGGGGATGGATGGATGAAGGGGGACTGGATGGATGGTGGGGGGACTGGATGGATGGTGGTGGGATTGGATGGATGGATGGTAGGGGAACGGGATGGATGGTGCTCTCTAGAGTGGAGTACTGCTGCACAATGACAGCCCCCTTCAGAGCTGGAAAAATAGCTGACCTGGAGAGCGTGCAGAGATCCTTTACTGCTAGAATCCACTCAGTAAAACATCCAAACTGCTGAGACAGACTAAAGAGCCTAAACCTGTATTCCCTTGAGTGCAGGCAGGAGAGATACATAATAATTTACACGTGGAAAATAGTAGAGGGGATGGTCCCAAACCTGCACACAGAAATAACATCACATGAGACCAGAAGGCATGGCAGGATGTGCAGAATACCCTCGTTGAAAAGCAGAGGTGCAACAGGTACTCAGAGAGAGAACTCTATCAACATCAGAGGCCTGAGACTGTTCAACACGCTTCCACTACACATAAGGGACATAACTGGCCGACCCCTCACAGTGTTCAAGAGAGAACTGGATAAACACCTCCAAAGGATACCCGATCAACCAGGCTGTGACTCATACGTCAGGCTGCGAGCAGCTGCGTCCAACAGCCTGGTTGACCTGTCCAGTAACCAGGAGGCCTGGTCTACCAATGAGGTGGTAGAGGTACTTGGAATTAAGGTAGAAAAACTAAACCTAATTATTATTCTAATATATAAACCGCCAGATACAACGGTTGAGGAATTCACAGAGCAGATGCACAAAATAGAGAACATCTTTGATAACCTAGCAAACCCAGCTGCAGATATTATCTTTCTTGGAGATTTCAATTTACCAAGTCTAAGATGGAGAATGGCAAACATAAATATCATAGCAGGGAATGACCCGGGAAATAACCAACCACAGGTCAGAGAACTTTTGAGATTCTGTGACAAATTCTCACTCAGTCAACAGATTACAGAACCAACTAGGAACGAAAACACACTAGACTTGTTATTCACAAACAATGATGAACTAATCAGAGACATTACAATCTCAAATACTACATACTCAAACTATAAGCTCATTGAAGTGCGAACTAGCATAAATAACAGTAGTAGGTCTAAGAGACCCAACAAGCGAGAAGGAGTATTCAATCAATTAAATTTCAACAATAAGAGGATCGACTGGGAAAAAATAAATGTAAACCTTACAACCATTCAATGGGAGACGGTCTTAAGCGATAAAATTCCCACACAGGGAATAGCTTCAACTGACAGCTGAAGCTTACAAGGTCTGCTTCAAGCACGTGCCTGTGAGGAGGGTCAGAAAGAGGACCACTCTAGAAAGAGAACGCAGACGACTGTACAGGAGAAGGAAAAAAATAACGGAAATGCTTCGGCAGACACGACTATCACAAGAAAGGAAAATAAACCTAAACAGGGAGATCGAAAAAATAGAACAAACGTTGAAGCGATCATATGAGTCTGAGGAAATGGAATGGGAACAGAAAGCTATACAAGAGATAAAGAAAAATACAAAATATTTTTTACGCAAAATCAAAATAAAAAACCTCGACCAGTATTGGATCGTTAATTACAAATGATGGTATGTACACAAAGGACAACAAAGAGATTAGTGAAATTCTAAGAAGCCAGTATGAGGCTATGTTCAGCACACCAATAAACATGAAAGTTGATGACCCAGACAGCTTCTTTATGAATGACATTCAAGCTGCAGATAATATAACGGATATTAACATGAACTCGAAGACATTGTAAGAGAAATTGACAATATGCCCATGCACTCAGCTCCTGGGCCTGACTCATGGAATTCAATATTCATAAAGAAATGTAAAGTACCAATAGCGCGAGCACTCAGCATAATATGGAGAAAGAGCCTGGATACAGGGGAGATACCAGCTGCACTTAAATCTGCAGATATAGCTCCTCTGCACAAGGGGGGTAGTAAAGCCTTGGCAAAAAATTATAGACCAGTTGCACTAACGTCACACTTATTATGTGTTTGAAAGAGTGATTAGGAATCAAATTTCTAGTTTTATGGAAAATAATGAGCTACACAATTTAGGACAACATGGATTTAGAGCGGGCAGATCCTGCCTGTCACAGTTACTCAACCAATATGACAAAATCACAGAAGCTCTAGAAGAAAAGCAAAATGCAGATGTTGTATACACAGACTTTGCAAAGGCGTTCGACAAATGTGACCATGGGGTGATAGCACACAAAATGAGGTCACTGGGAATAACTGGTAAAGTAGGATGCTGGATACTCAATTTCCTGTCGAATAGAACACAAAGAGTAACAGTCAATTAAATCAAATAAAGTCCAAGCGCAGTTAAAAGCTCTGTACCTCAAGGTACAGTCCTTGCACCGCTACTGTTCCTTATTCTCATATCAGATATAGACAAAAATACAAGTCACAGCTTCTTGTCATCCTTTGCAGATGACACAAAAATCAGTATGAAAATTACCTCTGCTGAAGACGTTGAAAAACTACAAGCAGATATCAACAAAGTTTTCGATTGGGCAGCAGAAAATAGCATGATGTTTAACAGTGATAAATTTCAGGTATTCAGATACGGCAAAAATGAGGATCTGAAACATAATACAGGATACAAAACACAATTGAATCTGCCCATAGCAGAAAAACAGCATGTCAAGGATTTGGAATAATGATGTTGGACGATCTAACGTTTAGGGAGCATAACCAAGCAAATATTGCGTCGGCCAGAAAAATGATAGGATGGAGTACGAGAAGTTTCAAATCCAGGGATCCCATCATAATGGGTGTACTCTTCAAGTCACTTGTGTTGTCCCATCTTGAGTACTGCTCAGTACTAACTTCCCCCCTTCAGAGCAAGAGAGATTGCCGAAATAGAGGGAATACAGAGAACATATACGGCACGCATAGACGAGATAAAACACCTAAATTATTGGGATCGTCTCAAAGCTCTCCAAATGTACTCTCTAGAAAGGAGACGAGAGAGATACCAAATAATATACACATGGAAAATACTGGAGGGCCAGGTCCCTAATCTACACAGTAAAATAACAACGTACTGGAGTGAACGATATGGAAGAAAATGCAGAATAGAACCAGTGAAGAGCAGAGGTGCCATAGGCACAATCAGAGAACACTGTATAAACATCAGAGGTCCGTGGTTGTTCAACGTTCTACCAGCGACTATAAGAAATATTGCCGGAACAACCGTGGACATCTTCAAGAGAAAACTAGACTGTTTCCTCCAAGGAGTGCCGGCCCAACCGGGCTGTGGTGGGTATGTGGGCCTGTGGGCCGCTCCAAGCAACAGCCTGGTGGACCAAACTCTCACAAGTCAAGCCTGGCCTCGGGCTGGGCTTGGGGGGGGGGGGGTAGAAGAACTCCCAGAACCCCCAGAACCCCATCAAGCAGGTATCAAGCAGGTCGATGACCAGGCCGCAGGGATGCTAAGACCCGGAAGCACCTCAAGGTAACCTCAAGGTATGGTGAAGGGGGACTGGATGGATGGTGCCGGGACTGGATGGATGGATGGATGGATGGATGGTGGGGGAATGGTATGGATGGATGGATGGTGAAGGGGGACTGGATAGATGGATGAGGGGGGTAAGTAGATGGATGAGTGGTGGGGGAACTGGATGGAGGAGGGGGATTGGATAGATGGTGGAGAGAACCTCCATCCCCCACACTGCATCCTCCCTGCTACCCCCATCCCATCACTGGACCCTCCCCGCTACCTCCATTCCCCCCCCCCCACACAGCCCCCTCCCCTCTACCCCCATACCGCCACTGGACCCTCCCCACCACCTCCACCCCCTCACTGCCCCCTCCCCCCCCCTCACTGCCCCCTCCCCCAGCTGTACCCTCCCAACCACATCTGGATCTTATTAATACAGAATACTTCCTTCCTACCAACTGGTGGATCGGAGGTCCACTGCCTGAGACTGCTGCCTGATTATTATACTCGGGTTGTTTACTGACTGTGAAAGCCTGATTGACTGTAAATGGCTGAATGACTGTAAATGCCTAACTGGTTGCTACAACAACTGTGAATGCTTGAAATGCATGACTGACTTGTGACTGTAAGTGACTGGTTCTGACTGGCTGCCACATAACAGAGGCAGTGAAATGTTTGAAAGGAAAATTGGAACCAGTGATGCAGATATGAATGCGCGAGCAGGGGCGGTCTCGCCTCCCCCTCCCCCTCCTCTTCCTCACCCTCCCTATGCACCAACACTGCTCCTCCCTTCCTTCTCACTGTCTCCCATACACCAACAAAGAGTCTTCAGTGCAGTTAAATGTTCACTTATTTTATTTATGGTTTATATTTATACCTGATTGTTTTTTGTGTGAAAAATATGAGTAGTATTCTGTATAAAATGCATTTTTAAGTTAATATTTTTGGAGGGTGTGGAGTTTACATTATGTCTTATGGCTAAATTCATTGGTTGACGAATTTTTGGATGATGATGTGTCTCTGGGAACGGATTACGATCGTGAACAAAGGTACCACTGTACTGTGTGCTGGTCTCGCTGCGGTTTTTAGCAACATGTCTTGAGTCGACATTCATGCATGGGGGGAGGGGGGGGGGTTTGGAGGTTGAACAGGGTCTTGGCTGCGAGGTATCATGTGAACATTCAGGTTCCTTCCCGGCTGTGTGTGGCTTTGGGGCACCTGTTGTGGCTGTCTCTCTCTTCCTTGTCTTGAGACCTGTGGTGCTGCCGCCTCCCAGGTAAGTCCCTCCTTTTACTTATCTTTGGGTAGTTAGCTTCAGGGAGCCGACGGGGCTCCCAACAGAAAACAGCGTTGAATATAATGAAATGCCATTTTCTTAGTGAGCCTGGAGGCTCCCTGACACCTTCCCTCTATCTGGTCAGTGGTTTTCATCATTCAAGAACTAGAATGGTGGGCTGCCTGCTACCCCCTTCCCCTTCCTACCACCCATTTTCTGGATGAGCCTATAGTATGACTACCGAGTTCCTTGTCCAAAACTCGGGAAGGAATCGCACCGCAAATGGTGTTTCATTACATTCAACACTGGATTTTTCACTCTCCCCGGAACATTTGTTTTATATCACCTATTTTTCAAATTCACCACACATTTAAATATCTTGGGACACCACTCATAGTCATCAACCTTTAATACAATACTTAGGCACTAGAAATATCCTTTAGCTCCTCTGATGTAGCAGTGTGTGTAATTACCTAAGTGTAGTTACAGGATGAGAGCTATGCTTGTTGTGTCCCGTCTTCCCAGTACTCTTTGTCATGTAACGCTTTGAAACTACTGACAGTTTTGGCCTCCACTACCTTCTCACTTAGCTTGTTCCAACCATCTACCACTCTGTTTACAAAAGAAAACTTTCTAATATTTTTCTGGCATGTGTGGGGGTGACTCTGAACCCCCCACTGGGAATAAGAGCCTCAAGTTTGAGCCATTGCAGTATTGTGCTTGCTCAGAAAGTATTTAACATTCATTATAAAGTGAATTTGTAACATTTGACAGATTTAATCAAATGTTCTGCTTTCTTTTAGATCTGAAAGGCAAATTCAAGAGGATGTGTCCACAGTGCATGACTGCCGTTCATGTTCGAATTCATGTCTGTGCTTGTGGACACAGCTTTCTTAAGGAAAAACTGGAAGTTGACAAGAAAAAGGAGGCCCATCAGCTGGTGATGGGGAAGAAAGCTGCCAAGAACAACACGCTCACCCGGTCATTTGCTACTCTTCAGAAACATGTACAGTACTGTAATATAATTTATTCTGTTTACAATATCATTTACCTACATAATGTACTTACATATAATTACTCTAACAGAAATAATAATAACTTTAATTCCACAAAAGTACTGTATAGAGCAGTGGTCAGTACAGTGAAGTCACAACTGATAGGTCCCGAGTAAGATTTCCATGATAGAAGTGGGATGTTTGGGCACGGTTTCTTTTTACCTAGCTGTAAATAGGTACCTGGGAGTAAGGCAACTATTGTGGATTGCATACAGCAATTGTTCTTGGGAGACCTCAATAAACTGAACAGGTTTACTGTCCCCGACAATGGGGGACCAAACCATATTCATTAGTAAACACTGAACATTATATTGAATATGTGGTATAATTTCCCAGGTAAAATGTAATGTACACAAAAATACAATAATTTACTAGGAATATTTGTGGAAGTGTAATGGAGACTAACATATTAAATAATATATTATTTCAGTGGGGAGCCCCTTTTTGCTCCTTGGAGCTATTGGATATTCGCTATACAGTATTAGTCTGGGGCTTCAGTCGATGGAGTTCTGCCTACTGGGGACCACGAGCCAAAACCTTACCCCCTCAGAGAGGCGCAAGGAGCAATGGCCTAAGGAAACCTCTTTGTACAGTGTTACCTTGGTTTTTTAATTTAATCTGTTCCCAGGGATCGAAAAAAGACCCAATTCCTTAGTACAGTGGTACCTCGGAATACGAGTTTTTCGGAATATGAGCAGGATTTGCTCAGAAAATGTGCTTCTGAAGGCGAGGGTTACTTCGGAACACGAGTTTGTTGATACGCGTACAGTTGTTTGTTGTTGTTAAAGATTTGCTACCTGGAACAAAAAGTTCCAAGTAACACGGGCTATGGTGAGCCCGTAGATAGTTATACGCGTACAGGCCGACTAGCACGTGGTGGCACGGCAATCGCGCCTCAGTTTACCAGTACCTTGCGCCCAGTGACTATCCTGCCTGAATTCTCCACAAGGATTTATAGTTTTTTGTCGGATTTTTGGTCATTTGAGCATAAAAGTTATTATATATCTCGCCATGGGCCCCAAGAAAGCCAGTGGTAAGGTTCAAACTAAGAAAATAGTTGTTAGTAGAGGATGTCCCTTCTTCATTAAGAAAAATGTGTGAATTATGGGAAGAACTGCAAAGTTTTGTTGAAAAAACTCGCCCAGATAAAGCTGTAGCAGGCCGTTGCATTGACCTTTTAAATGACAAAGTGATGTCTTACTACAGACAAGTGTTAAAATGTAGGGAAAAACAAGTGTTTTAAGACAGATTCTTAGTAAGACAAGCAAGTCTTAGTGGTATGCAGGCAAAACGTGCCAGTGTGTGCACACCAGTGAAGTCCTCACTGCCTGATGTTATAATGGAAGGGGACTCCCCCTTCCAAACAGTAACACCTCTTCCTCCCTCCTCCTCACCATCTTCCATACACCAACAGCATTCATCAGCAAGGGTAAGTAATAACTTGAACATAGTTTTGTAGGTTTATTTAGATGAATTAGGTATAAAATTTAGTTTGAAGTGAGGTTTTTGGGTAGTCGGGAACGGATTAATTCATTTCCCATTATTTCTTATGGGGAAATTAGCTTCGGAATACGAGTTTTCGGAATACGAGCTGTCTCCAGGAACGGATTAAAATCTTAAACAGAGGTACCACTGTATTTATCCAGCTGGCTCAGCTTTTTCTTGTGAGGCTGGGGCTTTGGGGGGATGGCTCGGCTGCCGGGTCCTGCTGTAGAGGTTCCCGGGGCTGGGGAAGGGCTGACTTATAGGCCCTTGGCTCCCATTGGATCCCGTTGGACCCCGCCAGGGCTCTCTACCCTCTAAGTGGAGCTTGCGGTTACGGGGAGTGGGTTTTTTTTCTTTCCCCCCTTTGCGTACGAGTTGTTGGGCATCGGGCCCAAGGGGGGGGGGAGGGCTGACTAAGGGGCCCTTGGGCCCCATTGGATCCCATTGGACCCCGCCAGGGCTCTCTACCCTCTGAGTGGAGCTTGCGGTTACGGGGAGTGGGTTTTTTTCTTTCCCCCCTTTGCGTACGAGTTGTTGGGCATCGGGCCCTCTCCGGGTTCGGTTCCTTGTCCCTTTGGGTCCGTCGGTTCCGTCCTGTTGGTTATTACCTAAGTGTTATTACCTAAGTGTAGTTACAGGATGAGAGCTACGCTCGTGGTGTCCCGTCTTCCCAGCACTCTTTGTCATATAACGCTTTGAAACTACTGACGGTCTTGGCCTCCACCACCTTCTCACTTAACTTGTTCCAACCGTCTACCACTCTATTTGCGAAGGTGAATTTTCTTATATTTCTTCGGGATCTGTGTTTAGCTAGTTTAAATCTATGACCTCTTGTTCTTGAAATTGCAGGTCTCGGGAAGTCTTCCCTGTCGATTTTATCAATTCCTGTTACTATTTTGTATGTAGTAATCATATCACCTCTTTTTCTTCTGTCTTCTAGTTTTGGCATATTTAATGCTTCTAACCTCTCCTCGTAGCTCTTGCCCTTCAGTTCTGGGAGCCACTTAGTAGCATGTCTTTGCACCTTTTCCAGTTTGTTGATGTGCTTCTTAAGATATGGGCACCACACAACAGCTGCATATTCTAGCTTTGGCCTAACAAAAGTCATGAACAATTTCTTTAGTATATCGCCATCCATGTATTTAAATGCAATTCTGAAGTTAGAAAGCATAGCATAGGCTCCTTGCACAATATTCTTTATGTGGTCCTCAGGTGATAGTTTTCTATCTAGAACCACTCCTAGATCTCTTTCTTTATCAGAATTCTTTAAAGATTTCTCACATAATATATAGGTTGTGTGGGGTCTATGTTCTCCTATTCCACATTCCATAACATGACATTTATTAACATTAAATTCCATTTGCCAAGTGGTGCTCCATATACTTATTTTGTCCAGGTCTTTTTGAAGGGCATGACAGTCATCTAAATTTCTTATCCTTCCTATTATCTTAGCATCATCAGCAAACATGTTCATATAATTCTGTATACCAACTGGTAGATCATTTATGTACACAATAAACATCACTGGTGCAAGAACTGAACCCTGTGGTACTCCACTTGTGACATTTCTCCATTCCGATACATTGCCTCTGATTACTGCCCTCATTTTTGTATCAGTCAGAAAATTTTTCATCCATGATAGAAGCTTACCTGTCACCCCTCCAATATTTTCCAGTTTCCAGAACAACCTCTTATGTGGAACTCTGTCAAAAGCCTTTTTTAGTTCCAGATAGATGCAGTCAACCCAACCATCTCTTTCCTGTAATATCTCTGTGGCTCGATCATAGAAACTGAGTAAATTCGATACACAGGATCTTCCAGATCGAAAACCATACTGTCTGTCTGATATTATATCATTTCTCTCTAGGTGTTCTACCCATTTAGTTTTGATTAGTTTTTCCAATACTTTCACTATTACACTTGTCAATGATACAGGTCTATAATTGAGGGGGTCTTCCCTGCTGCCACTTTTGTAGATTGGAACTATGTTAGCCTGTTTCCACCCGTCTGCTACGATTCCTGTACACAGGGATGCCTGAAAGATCAGGTGAAGTGGAATGCTGAGCTCAGATGCACATTCTCTCAGAACCCATGGTGAAACGCCATCTGGGCCAGCTGCTTTGTTCTTACCGAGCTCCTTGAGCATTTTTTCCACTTCGTCTCTAGACACCTCTATGTGTTCTATGTTGTTCTCTGGAATTCTTATTGTATCTGGTTCCCTGTGGGTCCTCTTCTCTGTTTTCTCACCCTTCTTCTCTGGGATAGGACTTCTCCGTAATGTCGAGGTCATGTTCCCCTCGTATCGGGGTTCTGCATGACATTTGGTCTCGGGTGCGACTGTGCCTTTATGAGCCTTCATGATTTTGTGCTTGCTTCTGTCGGATCTCGAAGGTTCGGGAAGGTCTTCAATTCTTCCCGTATTATTGCAACGTTTGTCGTCTTCTGATGAGACTTCCTCCAGTCCTTTCTAGGACTCGTTGGTCCTCTTCCGTACTTCTTCTTGGTTTTCGGTAGTCTTGTTCTTTTGTAATTATATCTTCTCTCCGTGTTCTGTCTCGACACTGCTAATATTCCTTAAATTCTCATAGTTGGAGCCATCCCCGCCAGGTGGGTTGTGCGGTTTGGACCTCATGTGTCCTGCATATGCGCCGTGGGAGTTTTTATTTATGGACGGTGTACACAGGTGTTGGTGTTCCGCGTCCTTTTTTTCTTGGGTGCTTTGCCTCTCTCGCTCCTCTTATCTCTCCAATCCAAGCCCCGTAGATACTGGGGGTGTTCTGGATTACCAATATGAGAAGGATGCCTAGTTTTTCTCTACCTACGGGTGTGGGGCGCCACATTCCACCCTTCCTTGCTCTTCTGCACGTGCGGCTCTGGCCTTGTTCCACTAGCGGTGCTCCCAGAATATTCTCGGCTCTGATGAGTCGTGACACGTTAGTGCCTATGCTCTGCAGGTGAGTTTATGCAGTCGGCTACCTCTTTCAGTCAGGCGCTGGTTCATGGTTTTTGGATGAGTGTTGGGGATTAGTTGTGGTGTTTTGTTTGGCCCTGGTTGATTACCTGGTTGATGGGGTTCTGGGAGTTCTTCTACTCCCCAAGCCCGGCCCGAGGCCAGGCTTGACTTGTGAGAGTTTGGTCCACTAGGCTGTTGCTTGGAGCGGCCCGCAGGCCCACACACCCACCACAGCCCGGTTGGTCTGGCACTCCTTGGAGGAATAAATCTAGTTTCATCTTGATGATGTCCACGGTTGTTCCGGCAATATTTCTTATGCTTGCTGGGAGGACGTTGAACAACCGCGGACCTCTGATGTTTATATACAGTGTTCTCTGATTGTGCCTATGGCACCTCTGCTCTTCACTGGTTCTATTCTGCATTTTCTTCCATATCGTTCACTCCAGTACGTTGTTATTTTATTGTGTAGATTTGGTACTTGGCCCTCCAGTATCTTCCAGGTGTATATTATTTGATATCTCTCTCGTCTTCTTTCTAGGCCCATTACGTGCTTTTTCCTGTGGCCTTCCTTGTTCGTCTGTGTTATTTGTTAACGGGGCCGGTGGGGCACGGCCCTGTCTTTCGAGGTCTAATCATGGACACTCATTCCTTGACCGTTGTGCAGTGCCTGGCTGAGCCCTTCCATATACATTGGATTCTCTGTGTGTAGTAGGTCATGTCCCTTTTGTTCCCGATTGCTGCCTGTCTTCTTCATTCCTCATCTTCCTTCTACACTCTTGTCCCTAGCTGCTGGAGCTTGGAATGTCTTTCTGGTCTTTTTCTTGCATTTTTCTGTTTTTCTCCTCTCCTACACATTATTGTAATTACCTAAGTGTAGTTACAGGATGAGAGCTACGCTCGTGGTGTCCCGTCTTCCCAGCACTCTTTGTCATATAACGCTTTGAAACTACTGACGGTCTTGGCCTCCACCACCTTCTCACCTAACTTGTTCCAACCGTCTACCACTCTGTTTGCGAAAGTGAATTTTCTTATATTTCTTCGGCATTTGTGTTTAGCTATTTTAAATCTATGACCTCTTGTTCTTAAAGTTCCAGGTCTCGTGAAATCTTCCCTATCGATTTTATCAATTCCTGTTACGATTTTGTATGTAGTGATCATATCGCCTCTTTTTCTTCTGTCTTCTAGTTTTGGCATATATAATGCCTCTAACCTCTCCTCGTAGCTCTTGCCCTTCAATTCTGGGAGCCACTTAGTAGCATGTCTTTGCACCTTTTCCAGTTTGTTGATGTGCTTCTTAAGATATGGGCACCACACAACCGCTGCATATTCTAGCTTTGGCCTAACAAAAGTCATGAACAATTTCTTTAGTATATTGCCATCCATGTATTTAAAAGCAATTCTGAAGTTAGAAAGCGTGGCATAGGCTCCTCGCACAATATTCTTTATGTGGCCCTCAGGTGATAGTTTTCTATTTAGAACCACCCCTAGATCTCTTTCTTTATCAGAATTCTTTAAAGATTTCTCACATAATATATAGGTTGTGTGGGGTCTATGTTCTCCTATTCCACATTCCATAACATGGCATTTATTAAAATTAAATTCCATTTGCCAAGTGGTGTTCCATATACTTATTTTGTCCAGGTCATCTTGAAGGGCATGACAATCATCTAAGTTTCTTATCCTTCCTATTATCTTAGCATCATCAGCAAACATGTTCATATAATTCTGTATACTAACGGGTAGATCATTTATGTAGACAATAAACATCACTGGTGCAAGAACTGAACCCTGTGGTACTCCACTTGTGACATTTCTCCAGTCTGATACATTGCCTCTGATCACTGCCCTCATTTTTCTATGTCAGAAATTTTTTCATCCATGCTAGAAGCTTATCTGTCACCTCTCCAATATTTTCCAGTTTCCAGAACAACCTCTTATGTGGAACTCTGTCGAAAGCCTTTTTTAGGTCCAGATAGATGCAGTCAACCCAACCATCTCTTTCCTGTAATATCTCTGTTGCTCGATCATAGAAACTGAGTAAATTTGATACATTGTGTGTTTTAGTATGTGCTTTTTGGCTCTACTAATGCTAGGTTGGACTTCATCCACGTTCAATTCCCTGATTTTGCACCACACCTGTATTTGGTTATGGTCCTGAGTTTTTATCTTCTCCTTGTTTGGCACTTCCAGTTTCTGGGTTGCCCTGTATGCAGGTGGATGTCACTTCCGTTCTGCCTCTCCTGCCCATGCAGTTTCTTTTCGTTGGGCCGGGAGGTGGTGAGTTTCAGGCTGGGTTTGTGTTCTCTTTTGGGCAGTGCATTTTTGTTTTCGTGCTGTTCACGTCCTGGTTTGTTCTCCTCATACCTTACTCGGTATTGTGTGCTCGAGACTCTGCCTCGAGTCTCTCACCATCTGTTGGTGTTCAGGTTGCTTTGTTGATGGTGTCCCACCTGCGTGCTTCGTCTCGGCGACGGTGTGGGTTTTTTGACGGTCCTTCTTTTTCATTTTGTCCCTTTGTAGGTTTGCTGCATTTTGTTGGCGTGGTCTTGTCCTTCTCTTGTGGAGGTTCAGGGCCGTCATCTTGCCACATATTGTCGCCTTGTCTCGTGTGGCGCTGGCGGAGTTGTTCTGGGTTGCTTCGGTTTTGGTGTTCCCTCTGCACCCCTTCGCGAGCTGTCTCTGGCAGGGTTCACCTCCCGGCCTGCTCTTGTGCCGCTTGAGCTGTCCTGGTTCTTGGATTGGGTGCTCTCTTTTCTTCTCCTCGGTTTGTTGTGGCTCCTTCAGTTCTGAATTGTTTTCTGAGGCTCTTTTCTTGTTGGCATTGGCCTCTGGGGGTCGGGTCGGGGTGCTTCATGCTCTCCTCCAGCGCCAAGGTTTTGGCTCTTTTGGCCCTCGTGATAGATTTGTTCGCTTCATAGACTCCATAGACTAATGCCCCGGTCTAATATATCACACAATAGCCCGATAGCTCCAGCAAGCCTCCAGGGCTCACCCAGAAAATGGAGTTTCATTACATTCAACGCTGTTTTCTGTGGAGAGCCCCTTCGGCTCCCCAGATCTATATCAGACTGATGTGTATATATTAGACTGTGGCAACAGTCAATCGAAAGAGTTCTAAGCCTACCGGGGACCAGAGCCGGAACCTGGCCACCTCAAGAGAGGCACGAGGAGCAATGGCCTCAAGACACCCCTGTGTAACTGAAAGCAGTCTTTGTCTGCCATCTACCAGATCAGGCACCCAGAAAGGTAGGAATTTCAAAACAAACTACTGCTGGCCAAAAAATTGCAAACCGAAAGCGAAAAAGCAAACAGAACTCCCCAATCAAAAACCGGGAAACAAACATGACGTCACCACAACCCCCCACGCATCCGTCTGCGCAACCCCCCCCCCTCCTCTCTGGGAGGGGGGGATGGGGGGTCCCAGACCTCCACGCCGGCAATTCTCTCCAGTTTAAAGGCTGTTGTGATGGCGAACGGTAGATCACTCTGGCTCCACTCTTTGTGCAGTGCGGTGTTGTTGCTCTGTATTGGTGGTGTGTGAGCCAGGAGTAACACAAGAGTACTGGGGCTGCATGCACCTAAGGCTACCTTCCCTAGGTGCTCCGTAAGTACTGCCTATGCGGCTTCAGGGTTATCTTCCATGAACCATTCAGGAGCAGCTACCTCCGTGTGGTTCTGTCGCTGCTCGGTGATTGCCCGTCCTTGGGGGTTCAGCTGGGGAGGTTCTTACTCCTGTTTTCCCTTGGGCAGGAGGTAGTTTCGTCGCTGGCTGGGGTGCGAGGTACTGTGCAGCTGTCTGATATACGCATAGTAACCGGTTCTGTTCACTTGGCGATGTTGTGCTTTTGTGGGGGTTTTCTTTTGTTTTTGTTTTGTTTTGCCTGGCAGGAGTCTGCCATGTGTGGTGGTAGGACCACTAGTAGGTTTTTGGTGGCTCTCCATTAGGTTCCCCTGCTTGCACATTTTGCAGGGGTTCAGCTTTTAGATTGTTTGCTTTGTAGCTCTGGAATAACCGGTTAGCATTACCTTGAGGGCTTCCCTTAGCAGTTAGATTAAGGGCCCTGGAAACCCCCATTGGGGCTCAGTGGTCCAATATAAGAGACCTCTGAGTCCCACCTCGCTTTGTGCGAGTTTGAAGGTTGCTCTGTCCCCCTGTCTCAGGGTGACATTCGCCGTCTGCCTCTGCCCTGCTGCCTATTGGGGTCAGTGACACCTATGACCCGGAGTCCTGCAAGTGGTGTTCTTTGCTTGTACTGTCTCCACTCGATTATCCGGACTATATGGGAAGGATCCCCAGCCGGATAATCACTTGTTCCAGATAATAGTACTTTTTCACCTCTGAGTTCAAAAGGGACCATTTCCAACAATTTTTATACCACACTCGTGATTTGAATTGTCACACACTAATTAGTGTGGGGCTGGGTGGGTGGTTAGTAACCTAGCTGGTAGGTGGGCAGGGAAAGTGGTTAGGCAGGCAGGTGGGTTGGTAGGCAGGCGGGTTGGTAGGCAGGCAGTCATAGGTGGGTTCAGGCAAGTGGGTTTTGGATGAGTGGATGGCAGGCAGATGGGCTTGGTGGGTGAACAGGTTCGAGCAGGCAGGTGGGTGAATAGGTTGGTGGGTGGGTGAATAGGTGGGTGGGCGAGCAGGCAGGTTGGTAAACAGGTGGGTGGGTGGATTGGCAGGTAGGTGGGTAAACAGGGAAGTAGATGAACAGGTGGGTGGGTGGGGTGAGCAGGCAGGTGGGTGGGTGGGGTGAGCAGGCAGGTGGGTGGGTGGGCGAGCATTCAGGTGGGTGGGTGGGCGAGCATTCAGGTGGGTGGGCTATCAGGCAGGTGGATGAACAGGTGGCTGGGTGGATTGGCAGGTGGATGAACAGGTGGCTGGGTGGATTGGCAGGTGGGTAAGTGGGTGTGCAGGCAGGCAGGTGGGTGGGCAGGGAAGTGGGTGAACAGGTGGGTAAGTGTGCGTGCAGGCAGGCAGGTGGGTAAACAGGTGGGTGGGCAGGGAAGTGGGTGAACAGGTGGGTGAGTTGGTGAGACTGGAACAGACAGATGACACATGTGATCTTCTGCCTGGTCCCCCCCCTTCCCCCTCCCCCACGCCAGCCTTCCCATCTACCCTCCACATGTGTTTACTAGTTGTGTTTTTGCGGGGGTTGAGCTTTTTTGCTCTTTCCGCCCGCATCTCAACTGTGAATCAACTGTTTACTAACTACCTTTTTTTTCTGGGGGGAGCCCCGTCGGCTCCCCGGAGCTATCCCAGGCTGATATGCTAATGTCAGACTTTGGCATCAGTCATGTGTATGGAGTTCTTAGGCCTACCGGGGACCACGGCCAGAACCGGGCCCCCTCAGAGAGGCAAGGGGAGCAATGGCCTATAGAAGCCCCCGTGTAGTTGGAAGCATTCTATGTCTGCCATCGACCGGAACAGGCACCCAGAAAGGTAAGCGCCCCAAAACAAACCCCTATTCTGGTTAAAATTGCTACCTAATACCGAACTAGTGGATAGAACTCCCCAACCGAAAACAAGCAAATTAGTGTGACGTCACACACTGCCGCGCCGCTGTCTGCGCAGCTCCCCCCTCCCCGGGAGGGGGAAGGGGGAGCCCCAGACCCCCCGCGCCGGCTACCCACACCTCAGTTCTTGAGGCTGATGCTATTGGCGGTGGTCGTGTGCTCTGGCTCCGGTGTCGCTACTGCACTGTGCTTTGAGTGTGGTGTTAGTTTTGTGGGTGCGAGAGCCAGGAGTTATCTTCAGTACTCGGGCTGCATGCGCCTAGGGCTGCCTTCCCTAGGTGCCCTGTAAGTACTGCCCTTGGGGCTTGGGGCCACCTTCCACAGGCTCCTCGGGGTCTGCCTCTGCTGGTCCGTTTTACCTTTCGGTTTTTCGGCCGCCTGTTGGGCTCTTGGGTGTTCTGTTCTCCCTTGTTACCGGCAGGTAAGAGGCAGTTTGCACTGGTAGGGGCGCAGGGTGCTGCTCAGCTTGTAATTCCCGACATCGCGGCCGGCTCTGTTCCTTGGGGTTCGCTGTCCTCTTGCGGGGTTTTGTTTTTCTTTTTGTTTTTTGCCTGGTGGGGGGTTCTGTCATTTTATTCAGTTTGTTTTTGCCCTTCCACTGTTCTCCTCGGTGGCGCCCCCTGCTAGGTCCCCGTGAGTGTACACGTCCCTGGGGTTCAGCTTTAGAAGTTTGCTTGGTAGTTTTGGGCGCCGGTTTGCAGCACCCTGCCTGGGACTACCTGAGCGCGAGTCCTCTTAAAGTAAACGCTCAGGACCCTGGGAATCCCCTAGGGGGCGCGTGGGTCCGATGGATGTGACCCCGGAGTCCCCACTCGCTGTGTGCGAGTTTGAGGGTTGCTCGGTCCCCTTGTCTCAGGGTGACCCTCATTGTTTTTGCCTCTGCCACGCTGCCTGTTGGGTCGGTGATACTTTCGACCCTGAGTCCTGTGAGTGTTGCTGCTTGCTTGTGACTCAATTTACCCAATCCTCTGATGATTCTATTCGGGTACAGGCGGCACGTGCGTTGCAGTCTAGGTTTCGTCTGTTGCAACGCGCTCGGTTGGTTGCTTCCCCGGATGCCCCGGGGCTGCCCCGCTTTGCTTTTCGAGACCCGGACTTGGGGGTGGGGGTCGCTTCGATCCTGGTTCAGTCCGCACCTCCTCGTCCTTCCCCTTCTGTTCGTTCTGGTCCCCCGCCCCTGCTTCCGGCCCCGAAGCGTCTGAGGGTTTCGGGGTCGGAGCAGGGGTTACTTGATCTCGAGACTCGGGCAGCTTCGGGGGTTGCCCCTTCCGGGGGGGCGGCAGAGGCATTCGAGTCTTGTCTCCCGGCCGAAGCTTCAGGGTCTGACCAGTGGGCCCCCCTTCCTCCAGCTTTTCCGGCTGCTCCGTCCTTGTCTTGTGGGGTCGGGGCTTGGGGAGAGGACTCGGCCTCGGGTCCTGTGGTGACGGACCTCGAGGCTGGGGAGGGGCTGACTTGGGGGCCTTGGGCCCCGCTGGACCCCGCCTGGGTTTTTCTTCCCACTGAGCGGGGCTTATTGTTACAAGGAGTGGGGTTTTCTTTCCCCCCCTCTGCGTACGAGTTGGATTTGGTGTCGGCCCCTCCCCGGGTACGGTTCCGTGTTCCCCCGGGTACGTCGGTTCCGTCCTTCAGGAGGTTTTCGGCTTATCGCATCCAACCTGGTGTGGTGCGCGCGGCCTTTGCAGCTTACCTCCTGCGTGACCCGGATTATGCCTCGGAAATGGATCCGTCCACGTTCAGGTTTGGGACTTCGTTCCCTTTCTGGCTCCGTTACGAGGTTCCGGAGTCATCCTGGCTAGCAGACTGCCCCTTGTTTGGTCTGGATTCCTGGCATTCCTTCTGTCGTTCCCGCACGCTGGAGTGGCGGGAAGCTTCCACGGTGCTTCAGGTTTTCCTGGGGGGTGAACTTGAGTACCTGAATGAGTGCTTGTTTGCCCCTGCCCTTCCCCGCGATGTGGGCGTTATTCAGCTCCATGTGCAGGTTCCCTCCCTTTCGGCGGCGCTCGTGGCGGAGGACTTGCGCGCTCGGGGCCTTTTGTGTTCGGCCTTGCGGTTCTTTTCCCTCCTGGAGCTGTCTTCGGATTGGCTCGTGGAGGATGTGGGGACGCTTGGGTCCGTCCCGGGGTCCGGCACCTTGTCCTCGGCTGCGCTTTCGTCGGCTGCCTTGTTGAAGCTGTTCACGCCGATTTTGCGGGATGCGGTTTCCCTGTTCTATGCTTCCCGTCTCGCGTGTCGGCAGGCGGTGCTGGGTTCCTCCGTGGAATCTGCTTGGGCTCTGGCTCTTAGGCGTTCTTCACCTTTTTGTCCTCTCCTGTTTGGGGAGTCGGCCGTGGCGCAGTTTATTCAGGCTGCGTCGGCGGCTTGTCGTCCGATGTCGGACTTGTTGGTTTTCCGGGGGTCCCGGGGTGGGTCTTCCCGGAAAGGTCGTGCCAGGGCTCGGGGTTCCTCTCGTCGTGGTAGGCCTCTGGTGTCAGGTTTGGGGTTGGCTCCTCCTGCGGACCCTCCCTCGTCTGGTCGGCGCGGTGTTCGCGCTGTGCGGGGTTCTGGGTCTCGTAAGGGTCGCCGGCCCTTTCGCGGTTTGCCCCTTTGACGGGGCGATGGGGGGGCGGCTTGCGCTGTTCGCCCGCGCCTGGTCCCACGATTCGTGGGCCTTTCGGGTCGTGTCTCGCGGCCTGCGGTGGCGTTGGGTGGCCCCTCCCCCCTTTGGGGGGTCGGGGCTGGCGGGGCAGGCTTCTTCCCCTGCGCTCTGTCGAGTCGTCTTGGAGTGGGTACGCTTGGGCGTCGTCGAAACGACGTCGTCCCTCAGATGGGTTTCCCGTCTGTTTCCGGTTCCGAAACGGGACTGCGCGGACCTGCGGTTCATTCTGGACTTGTCCCGTCTGAACCCCTGGGTTCATTGCCCCTCCTTTCGGATGACTACGCTGTCTCAGGTTCGGCTCCTCTTGGAGCCGGGTGCTTGGATGGTGTCCCTGGACCTCCGGGACGCTTATTGGCATGTCCCGATTCATCCGCGGTTCAGGGACTGGCTCGGTTTTGTAGTGGGGCGTCTGAGTTACCGCTTTCGTTGTCTCCCGTTCGGTTTGAACCTGGCACCTCGCGTGTTCACACGCCTTACACGGGTTGTGGTGGCTCGTTTGCGTCTCCTAGGTGTTCGGGTGTTGGCCTACCTCGACGACTGGCTGGTTTGGGCTCCCAGCCAGTCAGCTTGCTTGCTAGCCAGGGATTTGGTTCTTTCCCAGCTCGCCGGGTTCGGGTTCTTGGTGAACTGGAGGAAGTCCCATCTGGTTCCCTCTCAGGTTCGGACTTGGCTGGGTCTCGTGTGGGACTCTCGGACCGCCTCCTTGTCTCTCCCTCCGGAGTCTCTCCTGCGGCTGCGGTCCCGCCTTCGTCTGTTTCTGGAGGGCCCTCGGGTCACCCGGCGGTTGCTCGAGGGGCTGTGCGGGAGCCTGAACTTCGCGATGGTGGTCTACCCGCCGGGTCGGGTTTGGCTTCGACGGCTGTTCTGGTTCCTTCGGGGTTCCCCCTTCCGCCTCTCTCGCGATCGCAGAGTTCGACCCCCGGGGGACTTGCGTCGGTTGCTGCGTCACCGGCTTCCTCTTCGGGTTTTTCGGGGTTCAGTGCCTTGGCGCCTACCCGAGCCCTCGCTCGATGTGTACACGGATGCGTCGTCTCTCGGCTGGGGTTTTGTGACCAGTGCTCACCAGGCCGGCCAGGGGCGTTGGGATCCGTCCTTCCGTCGAGCTCACAGTACGGTGCGGGAGTTCGCGGCAGTGTGGTTTGCTCTGGGGAGGATTCGGGTGGCCCGCGGATCGACGATTCGGCTCCATTCGGACTGCTCTCCGGTGGTTCATTGCCTGAACCGCGGGGGTTCGATGCGGTCCTTGTCTCTTTGGGGTTGGTCGCTTCGGGTGACTCGTCTGCTGAGTTCTCGGGGTTTGGCTCTCCTGGCGGTTCACGTACGGGGCGTGTCCAACGTCTTGGCCGACGCCCTGTCTCGCTTCGTTCCCCTCTCCACGGAGTGGACGGTCGACGACGAGTCCTTCCGTTGGCTTTGCCAGACGTTCGGGCGCCCCGAGGTGGACCTCTTCGCGTCGGCGTGGTCGCGGCGTCTTCCCGTTTATGCGGCGCCCTTCCCCGATTGCGAGGCCGTCGGGGTCGATGCCTTTCGGCTCGACTGGTCGAGGTGGGGGTTCCTGTACCTCTTTCCCCCAGTTCGGCTGTTGCTCCAGGTCCTGACTCGCTTAGAGACTTACCGGGGGAGAGTTGTCCTTCTGGCCCCTTGGTGGCCGGCCCAGCCTTGGTTTCAGGCGCTGGTTGCTCGGTGTCCGAACCCGAGGGTTTTCCCGCGGCTCCGCCTCTTTCAGCAGATCGGGCCGGTACGTCACGTAGCTGGTTCGATCTTCTCCTCGAGTCTTCGCGTATGGTTTTTTTGACTCGAGTCTATCATCATCTCTATGGTGATCAGGTGGCCTCCTTGTTGGTGTCCCACCTGAGGGCTTCTTCTCGGCGGCAGTATGAAGTTTCCTGGCGGTCCTTCCGTTTCTTTTTGCGTCTTCGTCGTGTTAGCTCCTTGTCTGTTCGGGTGGTCTTGTCCTTCCTCTCGTGGTTGTTTCAGGACCGTCATCTTATGCCTAACACTGTCGCTTCGTATCGTGCGGCGCTGGCGGAGCCGCTTCAGCTTGCTTTCGGTATCGATGTTACGTCTGCGCCGTTTCGCAAGCTGTCTCGTGCATTGTTTCACCTCCGGCCTGCTCATGCGTCGCCTGAGCCGTCCTGGTCTTTGGACAGAGTGCTCGCTTTCCTTTCATCTCCTCGTTTCGTTGTGGCCCCTTCGGTCCAGGATTGTTTTTCCAAGGCACTTTTCTTGTTGGCTTTGGCCTCTGGGGGTCGGGTAGGGGAGCTTCATGCTCTCCTCCGGCGCAGGGGTTTCTGCTCTTTTGGTCGTGGTGATAGTTTTGTTCGTTTGCAGCCGTCTCCTTCTTTTCTGGCGAAGAATGAGACTGCTGCGTTCCGGAGGGGTCCATGGGTGGTTGATGCTTGGTTGGTCAGGCCGGGGGTGCATCATGTTTTGTGTCCGGTTGCGGCGCTTCGCCGTTATTTGCGCGCCACAGCTTCTGTGTCCGGGGACGCGCTGTGGGTTGATCCGGTTTCCCTTCTTCCCTGTTCGCGGGTTCGGGTCTCTCAGGTCGTCCGCAGGGTTATTAGGTCTAGCCAGCCTGCGGTCTATCCCCGTGCCCATGACGTTCGTAAGTTCGCGGCTCTTGCTGCCGTCTTTGGGAATATGTCTTGGTCTGATATTCGGGCGCGGGGATTTTGGCGGTCGAACAGGGTCCTGGCTGCTCGCTACCTTGTGAATGTCCCTGGCCCTCGTCGGGCCTGTGTTGCTTTGGGTCGGCGGTTGCAGCCAGTTGTCTCGGCTTCGAGTTGAGGGGTGAGCGACGACCGCCTCCCGGGTAAGTCCCTCTTTTTCTGTCTGTGGGTAGTTAGCTCCGGGGAGCCGACGGGGCTCCCCCCAGAAAACCAGCGTTGAATGTAATGAAACGCCATTTTCTGGGTGAGTCCCGGAGGCTCCCCGGCATCCCTCCCTCCCTCCGGTCGGCGGTTTTTCGCGTTTTTGACATCCAGCCTCAAGAACTGAGGTGTGGGTAGCCGGCGCGGGGGGTCTGGGGCTCCCCCTTCCCCCTCCCGGGGAGGGGGGAGCTGCGCAGACAGCGGCGCGGCAGTGTGTGACGTCACACTAATTTGCTTGTTTTCGGTTGGGGAGTTCTATCCACTAGTTCGGTATTAGGTAGCAATTTTAACCAGAATAGGGGTTTGTTTTGGGGCGCTTACCTTTCTGGGTGCCTGTTCCGGTCGATGGCAGACATAGAATGCTTCCAACTACACGGGGGCTTCTATAGGCCATTGCTCCCCTTGCCTCTCTGAGGGGGCCCGGTTCTGGCCGTGGTCCCCGGTAGGCCTAAGAACTCCATACACATGACTGATGCCAAAGTCTGACATTAGCATATCAGCCTGGGATAGCTCCGGGGAGCCTCCGGGACTCACCCAGAAAATGGCGTTTCATTACATTCAACGCTGGTTTTTTTTTTTTTTTTTTTTTCCACACACACACACACACACACACCCCAGGAAGCAGCCCGTGACAGCTGACTAACTCCCAGGTACCTATTTACTGCTAGGTAACAGGGGCACTTAGGGTGAAAGAAACTTTGCCCATTTGTTTCTGCCTCGTGCGGGAATCGAACCCGCGCCACAGAATTACGAGTCCTGCACGCTATCCACCAGGCTACAAGGCCCCATGTGTCGACACGTGGGTGTTGACACTCTGTATGATGACTTTAACATATGTACCTTAAGTTCTGACCAATCCCATTTTATTTTATTGTCAATATTTAAATGAATAAATAGCAAACCAAATACTGTACTATTCAACTATTATAGTGTTATTTAATTAATATTCGTAACTAGATCTCCACAGCAATAAGAAAACAATATAATTTTTGCAACACCCCCAATGCCACCCCCCCTTTGTTAGGCTTAATGCAGTCACATACACACACAACAGTTCTTCCTTCCTCCATGACCAACTTCCTCCCTCCCTCCCTTCCTGACCAACTCCCTCCCTTCCTGACCAACTCCCTCCCTTCCTGACCAACTCCCTCCCTCCCTCCCTTCCTGACCAACTCCCTCCCTCCCTCCCTTCCTGACCAACTCACTCCCTCCCTTCCTGACCAACTCCCTCCCTCCCTTCCTGACCAACTCCCTCCCTCCCCTCCCTCCCTCCCTGACCAACCAACTCCCTCCCTCCCTCCCTCTCTCCAGTCACCACCCACCCACCCTACCCCCTCCTACACCATGAGGCTGAACGGCCGCAAGTTAAACCTCTCCAATTTTTTATCTGGCTCCCATGGACATTTTGGCCGGGATATTGAGAACTTTATCCGGTCACAATTTTGGCCGTATAAGGGCGTTTTCCGGATGTTCGAATCCCAGATAATCGAGTGTCTACTCCAACTCACCCAGTCCACCGAGACTGATATTTGGGTGCAGGCAGCTTTAGCGTTGCATGCATGGTTTAAGTTGCAGCAACGTGCGAGGTTGGTTGCCTTTCTGGATGCTCCACAGCTGCCCCGTTGAATTATACTGGTAGTGAGACTCGGGCAACTTCGGGGGTTGCCCCTTCCGGATTGGCGGCGGAGGCATTTGAGCCTAGTCCTCCTGCTGGAGCTTTTGGGCCCGCCAGCGGGCCCCCCTTCATCCCTGCTTTTCCGGTGGACTCTGCTTTTTCTCCAAAGGCAAAGGGTTTGGAGGACGGCTCGGCTTTGGGTCTTGACATGGAGGATACCGGGGCTGGGGAGGAGTTGACCTGGGGGGGCCTGGGCCCCACTGGTCCCTGCTTGGGTGTTTGGTACCCCTTGATGCGGGGCTTGTTGTTACAGGGGTTATCTTCTTGAGGTCATCTTGAGAGGATTTAGAGGATTTTTAGTGTCCCCGCGGCCCGGTCCTCGACCAGGCCTCCACCCCCAGGAAGCAGCCCGTGACAGCTGACTAACACCCAGGTACCTATTTACTGCTAGGTAACAGGGGCATAGGGTGAAAGAAACTCTGCCCATTGTTTCTCGCCGGCGCCTGGGATCGAACCCAGGACCACAGGATCACAAGTCCAGCGTGCTCCTGGCTCGGCCGACCGGGGGAGGGGTTTTCCTATCCCCCTCCCTGTACGATTTTGTTATGAGTTCGACTGCTCCCCAGGTTCGGTTCTGAGTTCCCTTGGGTTTCTCGGTTTCCTCTTTCTGAAGGTTTTTGACTTTCCACATCCCACCGAGGAAGGTGTGGGAGGCCCCTTGCGGCTTACCGCCTGCAAGACCTGGATTACGCCTCGATATTGAAGCCTTCTTCGTTTTGAGTTTGGCTCCTCTTTTCCTTATTGGGTGCATTACAAGGTACCAGAGTCTTCCTGGCTGGCAGACTGTTTTTTCTTCGTGGAGGGCTTGGCATTCATCCTGTCGGACTAAGCACTTGAATGGCGAGAGTTGCCTACGGTCATTCAGGTTTTCCTGGGGGATGATTTGGAGCACCTCAAGGCGTGCTTGTTTGCCCCCGTCCTTCCTTATGATGTCGGCCAGGTGCGGCTTCACGTGCAGGTTCCCTCCCTTTTGGCAACCCTGGTGGCCGAGGATTTGTGCGCCCATGGGCACTTAGCTTCAGTCTTGTGTTTCTTTTCCCTGCTGGAGCTGTCTTTGGACTGGCTCGTGCTGGGTGTGGAGGAGCTGGGTTCTGGGCCAGGGTCCGGTAGGCTTGCTTCAGCAGCTTGGGTGCAGGCTGCTTTGGTGAAGTTGTGTGCGCCGTTTCTGAGGGAGGCAGTGTCTGTTCTTCGCTTCTCGCCTTGCGTGCTGACAAGTGGTGCTCGTCCAAATTTTTGGAATCGTCTTGAGCCTTGGCTCTTAGATTTTCTTCCCCTTTTCTGGGGGGGAGCCCCTATGGCTCCCCGGAGCTTACTAGGCTGATATGCTAATGTCAGACTTTGGCATCAGTCATATGTATGGAGTTCTTATGGGCCTACTGGAGACCACGAGCCAGAACCTGGCCCCCTCTAGAGAGGCAAGGGGAGCAATGGCCTATAGAAACCCCTGTGTAATTGGAAGCATTCTATGTCTGCCATCAACCGGGTTAGGCACCCAGAAAGGTAGGCATCCCAAAACAAACCCCTATTCTGGTGAAAATTGCAATCAAAAGCCGAACGAGTGGATAGAACTCCCCAAACAAAAACGAGCAAACTAGTATGATGTCATCTGTCGTCGCACCGCTGTCTGCGCAGTCCCCCCCTCCCCGGGAGGGGGAAGGGGCAGCACCAGACCTACCGTGCGGCAATCCACACCCCAGTTCTTAAGGCTGATGCTATCGGCTCGGTTGTGTGCTCTGGCTCCAGTTTTTTCTGAGGGGAGCCCCGTCGGCTCCCTAATAATATCAGACTGCTAATATGTTAATATGATGCTAATATCAGACTTTGGCATCAGTCATGTGTATGGAGTTCTTAGGCCTACTGGGGACCACGGCCAGAACCGGGCCCCCCTCAGAGAGGCAAGGTGAGCAATGGACTATAGAAACCCCCGTGTAGTTGGAAGCATTCTATGTCTGCCATTGACTGGATCAGGCACCCAGCAATGTAAGCGCCCCAAAACAAACCCATATTCTGGTTAAAATTGCTACCAAAAGCCGAATTAGTGGATAGAACTCTCCAACAGAAAACAAGTAAACTAGTGTGACGTCACACGTCCCCGCCCTGCTGTCTGCGCAGCTCTCCCCCCCCCCCCCCCAGGAGGGGAAAGGGGGGAGCCCCAGACCCTTCACCCTGGCTACCCACACCTCAGGTCTTGAGGCTGATGCTATAGGCGAAGGTCGTGTGCTCTGGCTCCAGTGTCGCTACAGCACTGTGCTTCGTGTGTGGTGTTTTTCTGTGGGTGCGAGAGCCAGGAGTTACCTTCAGTACTCGGGCTGCATGCGCCTAGGGCTGCCTTCCCTAGGTGCCCTGTAAGTACTGCCTTTGGGGCTTGGGGCCACCTTCCACAGGCTCCTCTTCTCGTTGAGATACTTTTAGCTCGTCATGGTTTAGTCAGTAGCGAGTGTACCTGGTTAATCCAAGGACATGGAGAACTATGCTTGATTTTTTTTTTTTTTTTTTTCCAGAGTAACAGACTGAGAGGAGGGGGTTACCGTGTTGCAGTCCTCTACTATAAAGAAGGCAACCAAAGATCAAAAAGGGGTATTCTTCCAGGAAGCAGTCTTACAGAAAAGCAAGGCAGTGCACTGGCTAAAATATTTTGTAGTGAGTACTGCATTTTTATCATTGTATAATACAAGTGATTTTTGTACAACATTTATATTGAGATTATCCACTGTTCATATTCAAATGATATAATACTAAGTAGATTAATAACAGACAAAATTTAAATTTGCATTATATATTTGAATACAGTATATTCATCATACACACAGAAGGCAGCTTTTTTTGTTCAATTATTGAATAAAAGGAAGTTTCACATTATTGTGCAAATTTTGAGTCCAACTGTGTCAGTGGGAAATGTTCTCTATGTGAATATAGTTATTAAAGTCTGCAGATTCTGGGACAATAAGCTTGTATTTGTGTCAGTCTGAGAGAGAGAACGGGTGTGAACTCAAGAATGGCATGAGGGTACACCGAGGCATAATGTACGAACTTACGTTATGTGGATGTAAGCAAATGTATGAATTGGTCCACACCTTTGTTGATCTGTTGTTGGATCACTTGGTATACACTATACATCAGCGCTTATGAGACCTTAACCCTTGCATTGAATAAGGATTACTGCAGGGATTATCTGTATGTACACAGAAAAATAGTATTCAAAATAAGAGTTTTTGTCATCCTATATATATATATATTGTTAAAAACCATACCCTAAGCATAGAAAAAATATCAAGTCAGTTTTCAGTATGCAGCCCATCCTCCGAATACGGGGAGGTAAATGTAACGGCACAAGTAAGTGTAATTATGTACTATTTCTAGCAGTCAGGAATTGTACTTATTACACTTGGTATTAAACCGTACTGTCAAATAATCGCCAGAAATGCACCAAAATATTGTGAATACTGTATTTGAGTTTACCTGAAAAGCTCAATCGAAAACTACAACCTAACCTAACCTTCTTAGTGTATGAGGACAAGCATTTTATTGCTTCTTAATTACAATTAGTACTTAACCTATAGCTATATTGATATTACAATTTTATAAAACTAATAAAACGACTAAAGTCTTTCAATAAATTATAAAATAACTCAGGATATTTTCAAATTGTGTATAAAATCTCTATTGTTTAATAAAACTGAAAAATAAATTCTTTATATTTAAAACTTGTGTATATAGAATCGAACATGAAAACTTCATCCTAAAATTCTTAGTGTTTTAACAGAAAACGAGGAGAATATATGGGGCGGTAAATGTAACGGCACAAGTAAGTGTAATTATGTACTATTCCAAGCAGTCACAAATTGTACTTATTACACTTAGTATTAAACCGTACTGTCAATTCGGAGGATGCATTGCAGGATGGCAGGTATTTACCGAAGGCTTCAGATGCCGATTAGAAACGCCATGTACTGTTGCAAAGTACTTAAAATATCCTAGGATATTATGCATTATCCTAGGTATATGCAATTCAGGGTTAATAATTAACCATAGGCACGCAATTCTTGGACTGGTTATTGCATTGAGTCCCCATCAGACAAAATGGTTGGGTATCCTTCCTTCACTCCATCCTATTCCAGATCTTTGTCATCATATCCCTTCCAAGTGCTATATATATTTTCTGGAGGGAATCCTCTGGTGGCTTCCTGAAGATATCTTGCTGAGATTGATATATACTAAAGAGTCACATCAGTCACAGAAGTTCTGTTTAGCCTACTGGGGACCAGAGCCAGACCTGGCCCCCCCTTCACAGAGGCTCAGGAAGTGGGTGACAATCTGGCACCCCACCGGAAGAAGCCTTCAGAAAGTCAGCAAAACTTTACAGACAACTGGAGGGTTCACAGAAAATTAAGCCTCAAAACTGCCAAACAACAATGCAAATGATTTACACAAAACAATGGATTCACTCAAGCTAGCTTGAAACTCATTAGTACCAATTACTGCCACCAGATGGCCCAGTTGCAACCCTCAGTTAACTCTCCACCTCACTTCTGTTGCTGATGCTCTTTCTACTGCTACAGCTTGTTGTGCCTCCCGTTATTCAGATCACAGGCAACACCCCTCCCCCCCCCCCCCAAGAGCCGACCATTCTTGGACTCTGTTGTCCTGCGGGAAACTTTTGTTAGTGGATGCTTCACATGCTTGTTTTGGTTCTGGCTTGTTTGAACTTGGCTATTTTGGCATTTCAAGCTTCATGCACTCAAGGTTTTCTTTCCTGTGTGCTGGCTAATGCTGCTCTTGCATAGTCAGAATTCCCTTCTCTGGTATGTTTAGGATTTTGTCTTTGAGAGACCTGACCACTAGGTTGGGGATGTTCAAATATCAAATATCCTTGATTTGTTATTCAAATATCCTTGATTCTTCTGTTTGGGCTCTTGGCCGGTTCGCATTCTGGTTATGTTGGGGCACACTAAAATTTGTGTGTGCTTGTTTATACAGCACATAATGGTTGATGTTTGTAGTCTTGTAGTTTTGGCTGTGATTGGTGTCTGTTATTTTGGCGAGTGGCCCAGGTGCCTGGTGTGTTTGCTTTGTTACCAACCTTCAGACCCTGGGAATCTCCTGCATGTGTGTGACCTGATCTGTATGGTTCAGCCCATCAAGCCTGCTCTCCTGAGCGAGTTTGAGGGGTGTTCATCATCCTTACTACTGGATGATGATCATTCTTTCTCTCCTACCATGCTGCCTGGTGAGTCAGTAACATCTTTGACTGGTTCCTTGCTTTGATGGATTCCACCTCCCAGTTGGGGGCATTTCTGGCAGCTGCCGCTTTGTAAGCTAGATTTGCTTGTATTTGGCATTCGTGGCATATTGATGGACTGGATGCCCTGGAGTTGGTCTTGATGGTATTTAGAGACCTAGAATTAGAGGTGTTGGTGACCTCCACCTGAACCAAATCCACACCTCATCTTTCTTTCCCTGCAGATTTGGTTCATTCAGCTTCTGAATGAACCTTCTCCTTCCACTTCCCCTGGTTCCAGCTCCGAAGCATCTGAGGGTTTTGGAGCTGGGGTCAGGGGCTCAAGGTCTTGGGGTCTTATCCATGTTGATGGTGGAGGAAGTTGAGCTTTCCGGTATTCCCAGAGTTTGTCTGCTTGCCTTCACAACCACCCCCTTGCCCTAAGCTTTCTCCTTGGAAGGACACATTTCTGTCTCAGGCAAAGACTTTGGCTCTGCTTTTCAACCTTTGTGGCAGGCTTCCGGGGTTGAGGGGAAACCCGAGGAGTGCCCTTGGATGCCTTTCATCTCTTTGTGGTTCTTGGTCCTTTCTGCTAAGGAGTTCTGTATGGAGCCCCGTCGGCTCCCTGATGCTATCCAAACTGACATATGCCATATTAGTTTGGTGTCATCAGTCCCTGGAGTTCTGAATGCCTACTGGAAAACTGCAAACCAACTAGCATCGTCCAATTGGCATCCGCTTGTTAGCACCCCCACCCTCCCTCGATGGGGAAGGGGGAGCCCACTCAGACAAGCGGGCAGCCCATCACCTCAGTACGTGACTGAGTTGCCTGGTGTTTACACGTCTCCTCTGGCCTCGCTTTCCTGTCTGGATTTTACCCTTGTGGCTGTGCCAGCTGTGTGTGGGGTGTCGGCCAAGTGTTCTCTTGTACGCTGGGCTGCGTGCACCAAGGGTTCCCTTTCCTAGGTGCCTGGTAAGTGCTTCCCTTTCATTCTAGAGCTATCTTCTCTGGGACGTTCAGGTTTCTCTCCCATTTGAGGGCTTCGTCGTTTGCTGTTCTTGCCCTTGGGGTACATTGGGGGTCTTGGGCCTCCTGTCTTGCCCCAGGTAGGGAGTGGGTTTTACTGTTTGGGGCGCACTTTAGCCGGCACAGTTTGCATACACGGCAGCCGACAATTCTCTCTGGTGGTTAGTTGTTTGTGTGTGTGTGTTGCTTCAGGGGTATTTGTATTGTTTTGTTTTTAGCATATTCACTTGCTTTGACAGAGGAGGTCTGCCTAACTTCCCATTCGGCCTGCCTAGGTTGTGTTGGTGGCCCTCCTCTGTTGCCCCAAGGTTTCACAGCTACTTCTGGTTGTCAATTTTCCTGCAACTGACAGGGCTTACCAGCTTAGCTAGCCCCAGTACCTGGGCTTCCCGTAGGGCTAATGTACCCTACTGGCCCTGGAAAACCCCATTTGGCTCAGGGGTACTATGGATGCATCTTCCGAGCCCTGTCTCGCCTTGTGCGATGCTGAAGGTTGTTCGTTGCCACTGCGTCATGGTAACGATCGCCCGTCCTGTCTCTGTCGTGCTGCCTGTTATGTGACATCTCCAACCCTGAGTCTTGTGGGTTTGTTATCAGCTTGTCATTTAGTTTCCCTGTTCCTTGTGAGGATGCTATGGGTCAGGCAGCGGCTTCGTTACATGGTAGGCGTTTTGTTGCAACGAGCCAGGTGGGTTACCCAGTTGGAAGCCCTGGAGCTGCCCTGCTTGGGGTTTTAGAACCAGGATTAGGGGCGTTAGTTATTTTCACAGTGGTTCCGTCCGTGCCCTTACTTCCTTCCCAAGTGGGTTCCTGATGAACTGGTGGAAGTCCCATATGGTTCCATCCCAGGTTCGGACCTGGCTGAGTCTTGTGTGGAACTCTCGGACCGCATCCTTGTCTCTCCTTCCGGAGTCTCTCCTTTGGCTGCGGTCCCGCATGTGCTTGTTTCTGGGGGGCTCCCGGATCACCCGGTGGTTGCCCAAGGCCTGTGCGGGAGCATGAACTTTGCGCTGATGGTCTGCTCGGTGGGTCGGGTTTGGCTTTGTCAGCTGTTCTAGTTCCTTCGGGAAAGTCCCTTCTGCCTCTCGCCATTGCTGGGTTCGACCCCCGGGGACCTTATCTCGGCTGCTGCATCGCCAGCTTCCTCTTCCGGTTTTCTCAGGGTTCAGTGCCTTGGCGCCTACCCAAGCCCTCGCTCGATGTGTTTTCGGACGCGTCGTCTCTTGGCTGGGATTTTGTGACCAGTGCTCACCATGCCGGCTAGGGGCAGTGGGATGTGTCCTTCCAAACAACCCTCTTTACGTCGGCATGGTCGAGGCATCTTCCGGTACATGTGGCACCCTCCCCCGACCGTGAGGCTGTCGAGATTGACGCCTTCCTGCAGGACTGGTTGAGGTTGGAGTTTGTATCTCTTTCCCCGGTTCAGCTGTTGTTCCAGGTCCTAGCTCGCTTGGAGACTTTCCAAGCGAGAGTAGGCCTCTTGGCCCCCATGGTGGCTGTCCCAGCCGTGGTTTCAGGCACTGCTTGCCCGGTGTTCGAACCTGGAGATTTTTCTTTGGGGGGGTTAATTAGATTGGGGGGGGTTAATTTGAGCACTTCAATGCGTGTTTGTTTGCCCCTGCCCTTTTGCGGGATGTGGGTGTGATGCAGCTTCATGTGCAGGTTTCCTCCCTTTCGGCTGCCTTGGTTGTGAGGATTTGCGTACTCGTGGCCTGCTGGCTTCGGCCCTGCGTTTCTTTTCCCTCCTCGAACTGTCCTCTGATTGGCTTGAATTCGATGTGGGAGCGCTTGGGGCTGCAGCTGGATTTGGGTGCGCTGCCCTCAGCAGTGAAGGAGTCATCTGCCTTGTTGAAGCTGTTCTCGCCACTCCTACAGGATGCAGTTTCGCGGTTTTATGCTGCTCGCCTCGTGTGTCGGCAGGCGGTGCTTGCTTCTTCATTTGAATCCACTTGGGCCCTGGCTCTTTGGTTGTCTTCACCTTTTTGTCCATTGCTGTTTGCAGAGTCTGCGGTGGTGCAGTGTGTGCAGGCGGCTTCAGTTAGTTGTGGGCCTCTGTCGGATTTGATGGTGCTCCGGGGGGCTCGTGGCGGACCTTCCTCGAAAAGGTCGTGTCAGGGCTCGGGGGTTCATTCCGTCGTGGTAGGCCAGTGGTGTCAGATTCAGGGCAGGCGCAGCCTTTGGTTCCTTCTGTTTCTGTTCGGCGTGGGGATCGCCCTGTATGCCACTTGGGTTCTGGTTAGATGCATCGGCCCTAAAAGCAGTTCGTCCCATTGATGGGGTGATAGGCTTGTTCTGTTTGCTTGCGCCTCGTCTCACGATTCGTGGGCTTTTCGGGTCGTTTCGTGTGGCCTGTGGTGGTGCTGGGTGGCTCCTCCTCCCTCGCGGGGCTTAGGGCTTGCGGGGCAAGCCTCTTCTGCGCTATGTCAAGTCATCTCGTAGTGGGTTCGCTTGGGCGTGGTTGAAATGACCTTGTCCCTCAGGTGGGTTTCCCGCCCGTTTCTGGTCTCGAAACGGGACTGCGCAGACCTCCGGTTCGATCTCCTCCGGTTCGGAACCAGAAAAGCTGGCTTCGCCGGCTGTTCTGGTTCCTTCAGGGATGTCCCTACCGCCTCTCTTGTGATCGCTGGGTTCGACCCCCAGGGGCCTTACGTCGGCTGCTGCGTCACCGACTTCCTCTTCGTTTTTTTGGGGGGGTTCAGTGCCTTGGCGCCTATCTGAGCCTTCGCTAGATGTGTTCACAGACGTGTCGGCTGGGGCATTGTGACCAGTGCTCACTAGGCCGCCCAGGGGCAGTGGAGTCAATCTCTGTCTGGCTCACAGCACTGTGCAGGAGTTTGCGGCGATGTTGATGTCGCTCCGGAGGGTTCGGGTCGCTCGCGGAATGGCAATCAGGCTTCATTCGGACTGCTCTCTGGTGTGTGGGGAACTCTGGTTCTAGATTATACGCTAATAAAATAATGTATAATTCTAATATGCTTGAAGGACCAGAATTCTATTCTAAATGAGAGAACCAATGGCTTATGGATCTCTATGATTAAATACAATTAAATTCTAATAAATACAACAATCCTATTAATATATAATAAGTGAACTGTAGATTCTATAAATTCTAAAGCCTCTTCCCATAACACATTTTGGGGGGTTATTCTATAAAGTTAATTTATATAATGTAAGTAATGTATAATGAATTCAATGTTGATAATAATAAACAAATGAAGGTTGTAGGGTTAGTAGGCTACTCTACTATTGATTAATTTTTCAGCTTAGCTGGACTGAAGATCTCCTCCTACCCCAGCATAACACGAGAGTAGTCATCAGGTAATTTCAGCAGTAAAGGTTGACTCCAGGTCACTGCGTCCTGTATTCTAACCTTGAACTCCGTGTTGGAACCAGTAGATCCTCTTTCACATCGCCAACGTAGATCTGCCAGGGTAATACAAAATACCAAATGCAACAGCCTACTATATTAGCAGTATGGTACAGGAAATAATACCTAATGAAAGGGAGAGAGGCTTACTGGGGTTTGATGGTATATATATGCCTCATAGCCCGGTTGAAATTTCAATGTTACGAGCTCTTAACAAATGAAATGAAAGCTATACAACTGGGATACGTCTTTGGAGACTGCGGCAACTGGATATGCAGAGATCCGTTCAACGGCCTGACTCTGCTGCTCAACTTGCACTTCTGTGTGAGACAATTCTGTGGCTATAAGCACAAATATGGTGCTTTTCTGGGAGCAAGGCGTCAGCTATGTTATCGGAAGCTCAACCACAATTGCGTGGTGGGGCCCACTACTCCTCTCACTTGCTGATAATCACGGCACAAATTTTTGGTGCAAATTTATTATTGAAAGGAGGCAAATGCAAATTTATTCTTCTCGATTACTATGAACATTAGTTAAACCATATCTTAGATAATCAAATGCAAATGAAAGCAGATTGACAACAGAGTTTCTATAAAGTGCTAATCAAAAAAATAGTCACCACGAACATGTGGTGATTATTCCTAGCATGTTCAAGAACTTCGGTTAGTATGGGGGCTGGAAATTTCCAACACGGTGGTTCATTGCCTGCACCGAGGGGGTTCGATGCAGTCCTTGGCTCTTTGGAGCTGGTTGCTTTGGGTGACTTCTGAGTTCTCAGGGTTTGGCTCTCCTGGCGGTTCACGTTCGGGGGTGGGGGGTGGGGGTGTGTCCAATGTCTTGGACTGCCCCTCACGGTTCATTCCACTGTCCACAGAATAGACGGTCAACACCAGCTTGTTCAGTTGGCTCTGCCAGACGTTCGGGCGTCCAGAAGTGGATCTCTTCACGTTGGCGCGGTCGATGCGTCTTCCGGTATACGTGGCGCCCTTACCCGACTGCGAGGCCGTAGGGGTCGATGCCTTTCGGCTGGACTGGACGACATGGGGTTACCTATAACTTTTTCCCCAAGTTCAGCTGTTGCTCCAAGTCCTGGCTCGCTTTGAGACTTACAGGGAAGGGTTTGCCTTCTGGTTCCTTGGTGGCCGGCCCAGCCTTGGTTTCAGGCGCTGCTTGCTTTGTGTCTGAACCCGAGGGTCTTCCCACGCCTCCGCCTCTTTCAGCAGGTCGGTCCAGCCCGGTACAAGTTTGGTTCGGTCTTCTCCTCGTGTCTTCGCTTTTGGAGTTTTTGACTCTAGTTTATCATCACTTGTATGGTGTGCAGGTGGCTTCGTTGTTGGTCTCCCACCTGCATGCTTTGTCTCGGCGACAGTATGAAATTTCATGGCGGTCCTTCCAGTTTTTCCTATCACTGCATAGGTATCCTTCGGTCTCTAATAGGATTGCTTTGTCCTTTGCCTCTTGGTTGTTCCAGGACCGTTATCTTAGGCTAAATACTGTCGCCTCGTATCGTGCAGCGCTGGTGGAGGCGCTTCAGCTTGCTTTCGGTGTTGATGTTACTTCTGCCCCATTCCGCAAACTGTCTTGTGCGTTGTTTCACCTCCGGCCTGCTTGTGCGCCTCCTGAGCCGTCCTGGTCTTTGTACTGGGTGCTCTCGTTTCTCTCTTCTCCTCAGTTTGTTGTGGCCCCTTCTGTTCAGGATTGTTTTTCTAAGGCACTTTCCTGTTGGCATTGGCCTCTGGGGGGTCGGGATAGAGAGCTTCATGCTCTTCTCCGGCACAGGGGTTTCTGCTCTTTCGGTCCTGGTGGTTGTTTTGTTCGGTTGCAGTCATCTCCTTCTTTTCGGGCGAAGAATGAGAAAGCTGCGTTTCGGAGGGGACTTTGGGGGTGTTGATGCTTGGTGCATCATGTGTTGTGTCCAGTTGTGGCTCTCCGCCGTTATTTGCACGCCACAGCTTCGGTGGCCAGGGATGCGCTTTCGGTTGACCCGGTTTCCCTGCTTGCCTATTCCCGGGCTTGGGTCTCGCAGGTCGTCCTCAGGGTTATTAAGTCTAACCTGCCTGCATTCTATCCCCATGCCCACGACGTGCATAAGTTTACTGCTTTGGCTGCCGTCTTTGGCAACATGTCTTGGATTGACATTCGGGCACGGAGATTTTGGAGGTCGAGCAGGGTCCTGGCAGCTTGATACCTGGTGAATGTCCTTGGGCCTGGTCGGGCCTGTGTTGCATTGGGTCGGCGGTTGCAGCCAGTTCTCGACTTAGCGTTGAGGAGTGAGGAAGGACCGCCTCCCGGGTAAGTCCCTGTTTCTCCTTATCATTTAGTAGTTAGCCCCGGGGAACCAACAGAGGTTTCCCCAGAAAACCAGCATTGAATGTAATGAAACTCCATTTTCTGGGTGAGTCCCAGAGGTTCCCCGGCATCCCTCCCACCCTCCAGTCGGTGGTGTTTTTCGTGTTTTTTGACATCCTGCCTAAGAACTGTAGGTTGGGTCGCTGGCGCGAGGGGTTTGGGGCTCCCCTTCCCCCTCCCGGGAAGGGGGGGGATTGCACAGACGGCGGCACAGCAACATGATGACATCATGCTCGTTTGCTAATTTTCGTTTGGGGAGTTCTCTCCACTCATTCGGCTTTCGGTAGCAATAGTTTCACCAGAATAGGGGTTTGTTTTGGGGCACCTACCTTTCTGGGTGCCTGTCCTTGTTGATGGCAGACATAGAATGCTCCCAACCACAGGGGAGGTTTCTATAGGCCATTGCTCCTCGTGCCTCTCTGAGGGGACCAGGTTCTGGCTCGTGGTCCCTGGTAGGCAAGAACTCCATGCACATTGACTGATGCCAGAAAGTTATACATAACCATTCAGCCTGGATAGCTCCGGGGAGCCTCTGGGACTCGCCCAGAAAATGGCGTTTCATTACATTCAACGCTGTTTTTTTTTTTCCATTGGCCTCTGGGGGTCGGGTCAGGGAGCTTCATGCTCTTCTCTGGCATAGGGGTTTCTGCTCTTTCGGTCCTGGTGGTCATTTTCTTCGTTTGCAGCAGTCTCCTTCTTTTCTCATGAAAAATGAGACTGCTGTTTTCCAGATGGGTCCTTGGGTTGTTGATGCTTTCGGGCATGGGGGTTTTGGAGGTCGGACAGAGTCCTGGCCGCCCGTAACTTGGTAAGTGTTCCTGGTCTCTGTCGTTCATGTGTGGCTTTGGGTCGCAGGTTGCAGCCAGTTGTCTTGCCTTCAAGTTGGTGTGTGGGGCAGCTGCCTCCTGGCTAAGTCCCTTTTTTACTTGTCTTTGGTTAGGTAGCTCCTGGGAGCCGGAGGAGATCCATACAGAAAAGCAGCGTTGAATGTAACGAAACGCCATTTTCTTGGTGAGCCCCAGGGCCCCCCTGGCACCCCTCCCTGCCTCCAGTTGGTGATTTTGTTTTTTGATGCTTTTCTGTTCGTTCTTTGGTTGCAGTTTCTTACCAAGTGTGATTTGTTTTGTTATGCCTACCTTTCTGGGTGCCTAACCCAGGTCGATGGCAGATGTGGAATGCTCTCAAACACGGGTTTCCATAGGCCATTGCTCCCTATGCCTCTATGAGGGGGGCCCAGGTTCTGGCTCGTGGTCCCCGGTAGGCAGAACTCCATTGACTGAAGCCCCAGACTATATAGCGTATATCAGTCCAATAGCTCCAGGAAGCCTCCAGCGAGCCTCCAGTGCTCACTCAGAAAATGCCGTTTCATTACATTCAATGCTGGCTTTTTGGCAGAAGTATGTGCAGGACAGTATTGCAAGGATGACAAGAATTTTGAATGATAATATTTATAATTTGGAGGAAAATAATCACAAGGAATGTGCACAGTAAAATCACATGAATGTAATATACTAGTACTGTACCTGAGAAAGTATTGAAGTCTTGTAATGGAATCCAGTCCCCCATCTCTGATCTCTGGACCATCATATGACTTAAATAATTTCTCACAAAGAATGTGTTTTGTAACAGTATTATATTCTTAAAGGTATGTCACGCTCTGTCCCGGGAAGAAAGAAGTCTTCATTGGAAAATGTCTCGGCTATGGACTTTGAATGGAAGCCTGCCACTACTCGAAAATCCCCGAAAACTAGGAGAGTTGGACGATCTGTGGTGAGTGGTAGTAGTCTGGCTTTGTGTGGAGACCTAATTTGTGTTCAATATTGAAGGACCTTATTTTGATTGTAATATGTGAATTAACTTGATGTATAAGGCAATTACCATTCTAGAATAATAAATATATGAAATACCCCGACTTACAAAGCAAACTTGCCTCTCTATAGTAATAAATATGTGAATTAACTTGACTTGTATAGCAAATTTACTTTTCTAGAGCTGTTATTTCTATTAATGCAGTACTGAGCTGGTGAAGAAGACCTCTGGTGACATTGAAGGTCACCCAATGCTGCTAAATTATATTAAGTTAATTATATGAAATGTCCTTCATTTTGTGCTGGTTCTTATTAAATACTCCTAGTGGAGTTAATTTTAATGTTTATTTTTGGAGGTAGCTCCATAGTTGCTTCCTGAAGCTATCTTACCGAGATTGCTCCATTCTAAAAAATCACATCAGTCATGGAAGTTCTATTCAGCCTACCGAGGACCAGGGGTCAGATTCACGAAGCAGTTAAGCAAGCACTTACGAACCTGTACATCTATTCTCAATTTTTGATGGTTTTGTTTACAATTACTAAACAGCTAATAAGCTCCGAAGCACCAGGAGGCTGTTTATACCAATAACAACAGTTGATTGGGAAGTTTTCATGCTTGTAAACTATTCAAGAAATTTAACCAAAGCTGTCAAAGATTGAGGAACGATGTACACGTTCGTAAGTACTTGCATAACCGCTTCGTAAATCTGGCCCCAGAACCAGATCCTATCCCCATCCCTCACTGAGGTGCAAAAAGCAGATCACAATCCTCCCCACTCCACCAGAAAAAGCCTCCCAAAAGTCATTGCATATTTACAGACAACTGGACGCGGTGTTTACAGTAAATGCTTGCGATACCCAGATTGTGCCTCTTTGATGGACCCTGAAGGGACCTGACAGCTGAGTGGACAGTGCTTGGGATTCGTAGTCTTAAGGTTCCGGGTTTGATCCATGGTGGAGGTGGAAACAAATGGGTATGGTGTCTTTCACCCTGATGCTCCTGTTCACCTAGCAGTAAATAGGTACCTGAAAGTTAGACAGCTGCTACAGGCTGCTTCCTGGGGGAATGTAACAAAAAGGAGGCCTGGTCAAGGACCGGGCCATGGGGACGCTAAGCTCTGAAATCATCTCAAGATAACCCAACCTCTCAAGATGACCCTTCTTCTTTTGAGATTGAGTCTTGCTCCCCTTCTTGGATATATTATGAGGTTCCAGAGTTTCCTTGGCTAGCAGACAATCCTTTGTTCTTGCTTGGTGCCTGACAACTTTTGTCATACCAGAGCACTTGAGTGGCATGAGGCGTTGACCATGTTGCAGGTGTTTCCTGTTTGTTCCGGTTCTGTCTTGGGACATGGGTCTCTTTCAGCTCCACGCCCAGGTGCCTTTGTTGTCAGTGGTGCTTGTGGCAAACAAGCACCACTTTGTGATATATTTGACTTGTAACCTAGATTGTCCATGTAATGTATCAATTATACAGTGTATGTATGTGATGTAACTATATAACCTGAGCTTGTAAAAGCACCTTAATCACTTTCAGTGGTTAAGTGCTTAATTACACACTAGTTTCTCTATCAGCTATCTCACCCTGTCAGAGTAAAAGAGACAAATGTATGTGTATATATGTATGCATATATGTATATGCGTGTGTATAAAGTATATGTGGAAGCAGATCAGAATTACATTTCACCTTTGTAAATGCACATTAATGACACTATGTTAAAGACACATCGAGCACTTTATGTAGGACGTACGTAAATCTGTGTATCTATGTATTTACGTATGTAGATTAGCTTAGCATTCTTAAAGCACTATACAATCACCTCTTGTGGTTGAATGTTCAATAAATTCCTGAACTATATGTTTAACACCTCTAACCCTGTCCATGAAGGACAGAAGAAAATGTATATATGCTGGTTAGCATTGTAAATGTGTGGCCACGTCTATGGTAGAAAATAATAATGATAAAAAAAAACACTTTGTGCCTCTTTGTATTTGATTTCCGTAAAGCAGTTTCTGCTTAACGCTTCAGTATGTAGCTTCTGCTTGAGCTACATACTGACTGGCTCTGTGAGGATGTTGAGTTTCTTTGGAAAGGGTTTTGGCCTCTGCTGTAGCTTTGTTGGCTGCTCTCCTCAAGCTGTATGTTCCTGTGCTCCACGAGGCGGTGCCCAGTCTTCCTTGCCTGATTCGTGCATTGGCAAACTGTGTTGGCCCTCTCTTTGGAAGACAGGGCCAACCCTAGTTGCCCTGGCTCTTGTCTGCCTCCCCTTTTTCTCCTCTACTCTTTCCCAAGGAAGTTGTGTCTCGGTTTCTTTCTTCGAGCAGCAGCTGCTTGTCATCCTATTTCGGAACTCCTTTGCTCTCAGGGGTCTCTTTCTCATCCTCAGAGGAAGTAGGGTCGAGTTGAGGCATCGTTTGTTGTGGGTCAACATAGGCCTTCTGTGGAACCAGATTCCGGGTCGCAAGTGCATCCCTTCACCGATCTTTTCCCGTCTGGTCGGTGCGATTTTTGCTCTTCACGGAAGGCACTAATTTCTTGGGGTCCATGCCGGTTCTTTCACAGTTCACCCCTATGACAGGACAGTGGGGTGCTTGACAGGGAGGGCAGCTTGCCCGGTTTGCCAGCTCCTGGCAAACCAGGAGCGACTGAGTGGTCTGTAGTGGAATTGGTCAGTTCCTACCCACTCCAGAGGTTCAGGTCTTTCTGGGCAGGATTTTTCCCATTGCCTCCGTCAGGTCATCTTGGAGTGGGTGGCTTCTGGCTTAGTTGAAATGAATGCATCATTTTTGTGCGCTTCCAACCTTTTTTTTTCTGAAATGGGGCTCGCCAGATCTTTGGTTCATCCACAACCTATTGAGGCTGAACTGGTTCATTCCTTGCCCTTGTTTTAGATGACCACCTTGTCTCTGGTTTGCTTTGTACTATAGGTGGATGCTTGTATGATCTTGTATTGTAACATCCCTATATATCTGTGGTTCATGGATTGGTTAGGTTGGTGGTGGTGCAGCAAACTTACCATGTTCAGGTTTTCTTGTTTGGTCTCAGTCTAGCTCCAGGCATATTTACTCACTTGGCCCGAGTTGTACTGGCTTATCTTTGGTAATTACCTAAGTGTAGTTGCAGGATGAGAGTTACAGGGTGTCCCATCTTCCCAGTACTCTTTGTCATATAACGCTTTGAAACTACAGATAGCCTCCACCACCACCTCACTTAGCTTGTTCCAACAGTCTACCCTTTGATTGCCAAAGAAAACTATCTTCTTGCGGTTGGAGGTTCTCGAGTCTTCCTAGCTGGCAGGCTGCCCATTCTTTTCGTTGGAGGCGTGGCATAGTTTTTGTTGGACCCGCACGCTTGAATGGCGAGAAACTTCTACCATTCTGCAGGTTTACCTGGGGGGGGGGGGGGGTGAGTTTGAGCGCATTAATGCGTGCTTGTCCAATGTGCAAGACCGACTTCAGTCTTGCGCTTCTTTTCCCTTCTCAAGCTGATCTCGGATTGCTTTGAGGAGGATATGGAGGCGTTGAGTGCCGGGCCTTTGTCTGGTTCACTGGCCTCGGCTAGGGCGTTGGCCTCACTGTTGAAGCTGTTTGTGCAGATTCTCATGGAGGTGGTCTCTGTTCTTTGCTACTCGCCTCATGTGCCAGCACATTATGCTCGCTCTTTCTGTGGAATCCACTTAGGCCCTGGCTCTAAGGTTTTCATCACCGTTTTGCTGTTTGCAGAGACTGCTGTCACTCGGTTTCTGCAGACGGTTTCATCTAGTTGTCGTTCCTATGTTGGACTTGTTAGTTCTCTGGAGATGTCCGTTCTCAGGCTTCTCGGAAGGATTGTGCCAGGGCTTGGGGCTCTGCAGGTTGACGTAAACCATTGTGCCAGCTTCTGAGCTTGCGCTTCTTTTGGCGCTAGCGTCATCTGGTCGGCAAGAGGAGGCATTCGTGAACACATCAAGGAGGGCTTGGGTAAGCGCCACGGCACAGAACCCTGAAAAGCCCGAAGAGAAAGCCGGCGACACACCAGCAGATGCAAGGCCCCCTCGAGTTTCAAACGCAGCAATCGCGAATGCGGCGGAAAGGATGTCCCCAAAGGAACCAGAACAGCTGCCGAAACCAGATCCAACCCGACGGGTAGACCAGCTCGGCGCAGTTCAGTCTCCAGCACAGCTGCTCGAACAACCGACACGTGACCCAGGTGCCCTCCAAAATCAGCTGAAGGTAGGACTGCAGCTGCAGCAACACAGCAAGAGGGAGAGACAAGGAACCAGTTTGAGTCCCAAACAAGACCAGCCAGGTCCTAACCTGGGACAGAACCAAATGGGACTTCCTCCAGTTCACCAAGAACCCGAACCCAACGAGCTGGGAAAGAACCAAATCCCCAGCTAGGAGACATGTGGACTGGCTGGGAGCCTAGACCAGCCAGTCGTCAAGGTAACCCAGAACCCAAACCCCCTAATAGACGCAAACGGGTCACCACGACCCCGGTAAGGTGTGTGAACACGTGAGGTGCCAGATTTAAGCTGAAAGGAAGGCAACGAAAAAGGGAATTTTGTCGCCCCACCACGAAACCTAACCAGTCCCTGAACCCTAGATGAATGGGAACATGACAATATGTGTCCCTGAGGTCCAGGGACACCATCCAGGCACCCAGCTCCAACAGAAGCCGGACCTGAGACAGAGTGGTCATCTGAAAGGATGGGCATAGAATCCATGGGTTGAGACGGGCCAAGTCCAGACTGAACCACAGATCCACACAGTCCTGTTTCAACACTGGTAACAGGCAGGAAACCCACTTGAGGGACAGGGTCATTTCGATCATACCCAGGTGCACCCACTCTGAGATGACCTGATGGAGCGCAGGAGAAGAAGCTTGCCCAGCTAGCCCTGAACCCCCCGAAGGGGGAGCTGCTGCCGCCCAACGCCACCACAGGCCAGAGGAGATGACCGAAACGCCCACGTGGGATTGTGGGACCAAGAGTTAGCAAACAGCACGAGCTTCTCCCTACCCCAATGCGAAAGGGCCGACGCCTGCTTGATACCTGCTTGACAGGGTTCTGGGAGTTCTAATACTCCCCAAGCCCGGACTGAGGCCAGGCTTGACTTGTGAGAGTTTGGTCCACCAGGCCGTTGCTTGGAGCGACCCGCAGGCCCACATATCCACCACAGCCCGGTTGGTTCGGCACTCCTTGAAGAAAATTATCTAGTTTTTTCTTGAAGATGTCCACGGTTGTTCCGCCCCTTATGGGAAGCTGGCTGACGAGCAGAGCGATCATTACGCCGACCAGACGCACCTGGCTAGCCAGGGTCATTGGGATCCATCCTTCTGTTGGGCTTACAGCATGGCGCGGGAGTTTGGACTGCTCCAGTGTGGTTCATTGTCTGAACTGCAGGTGTTCGATGCGGTCCTTAGCTCTTTGGGGCTGGTCGCTTCGGGTGACTCATCTGCTGAGTTCTCGGGGTTTGCTTCTCCTGGCAGTGCATGTTCAGGTAGTGTCCAGTGTACTAGTGGATAGCCTGTCCCATTTCATTCTTTTGTCCATGGAATGAACGGTCGACACCAACTTGTTCTGTTGGCTCTGCCAGACGTTCGGGCTTCCGGATGTGAACCTCTTAGCATCGGCTTGGTCGAGGCGGCTTCTGGTATATGAGGCGTCCTTCCCCGACTGTAAGGCCATCGTGGTTGATGCCTTTTGACTGGACTGGTCGAGGTGGGTTACCTATACAGTACAACCTCGATTCAACGCACTATATGGGACCGACCCGACCCCGGTTCGTTGCAGGGTTGGATTCGTTGCAGTAAGTGATCTTCAAGAGAGGTTTGCGTCAGTGTCTTTTTTTTTGTCTTGTAAACAATAAAAATGCATTTTCATATTATATACTGTACCTATATATTATTACTCTACTAAAAAATACTACTAGAGTTGTTATTTACCTTATTGTTGGAGTTATGTCCATCTTGAATTCTCATGGAGTTGTAAATGCTGTACAGTAAATATGTACTGTACTGTATTATGCCGTTAGCACTGTATTGATAAGTAGTTCTGCTGTATGTTGAGTACTACAATACAATTTAGGAAAACTTACATGAAAATGACTACTGCAATCTTACTTTTAACACTAACACTATGTACTTAAATTTAACACTTATTCTAACTGTACACTCCACACACGAAGTTCTTAGATGTTTGCATTAACTTTACTGGTGCTCGCTGCTGCTGTGTTTGCTTCAGCTGCTACTGAGCTGGTGCTGGCTGCTGTTGTACTGGTGCTGGGTACAGCTGTGCTCGTGCTGGGTACGGCTGTGCTAGTGCTGGGCACAGCTGTGCTTGTGCTGGGCACAGCTGTGCTTGTGCTGGGCACAGCTGTGCTTGTGCTGGGCACAGCTGTGCTTGTGCTGGGCACAGCTGTGCTTGTGCTGGGCACAGCTGTGCTTGTGCTGGGTACGGCTGTGCTTGTGCTGGGTACGACTGTGCTCATGCTGGGTATGGCTGTGCTGGTCGATTTTCTGCTACTAGTTCTTGCAAAATATTGATTCATTTTCAGCACTAATAAGGCACTATTAGCAAACCCCTGAGACATCTTGTTGTATAACAATACAGCTGTAGTAAAAAAAAAATGGTAAATTCCACGATTATTCTTCCACCGGCAGACGAACACATCACTCGGAGACAAAGCTAACGGCACTGGGTGCCTACTGTATGAACGCAGACTAGGTCTATATACACCCTACATCAGGCTGGTGTTTAAGCCAGATCCAGTAACATAAATTTCTCTCAAATATTGGATTTACATGAAATTATATATTTTTGTGTTATATATTTAGTTTAGCAACATTATTACAATAATAAGAGCTATAAAAAATACTTCTTTTAGAACTGATTTTATTATTTTTATTATTTAGAAGCCGTAGGTCACTGAACTGTGGTGATGAAATCGAACGAAACACGCCTGGTGTTGGGTGCACTGGATTAGACCCGTCCACTCGTGCTGGAGTTCTTGCACCAATAACATGACTAATATCTCAAATACCAGATGTCTATCATATTACAGTATATTTTTGGTTTTAATTAGTTTAGTTTAGGATAATAAAGAGCTATTAAAATACTGGTTTTAGAAATGATTTATTAATCTGAAACTTTCAAAGTCATGAGTCACTGAGCTATGACAACACAGACAAAAGTGAGTGAAACCTCACTATAAAGTGAGATTTACAGTACAATATTTCCTTATCTGTCCACCCTCACTCATCTTGTTTCATCACAGAAAATGTATAAAAAGATTTCAACACATTAGCTAGCTATTCATGCTTCAGCCTTTAAATTAATCTGCAAAGATACATGTGCCACAAATCGGTGAACAAAAATCATGGAAACAGTTGTTCACTTGTGTGGACCACTCTGGCTGGTGTTTGGTTAATATGCTTCACTTGTTGTGTGGACCATTCTGGCTGGTGTTTGGTTCATTTGGTTCACTTGTTGTGTGGTCCACTTGTGTGATCCAACTTGACATATGAAGGAATTATTAATTGTAACCTGTGATAGAATGGGAAAATTTTCCACCACTCTGTGAACTGGGCCAACATCATAAGCTTGTGGACCACTTGTGTGATCCACTTGCCCACTTGTGTGGTCCACTTGTGTGATACAACTTGTCATATGAAGGAATAATTAATTGTAACCTGTGATAGAATGGAAAAGTTTTCCACCAGTCTGTGAACTCTGTCCCAACATCGTAAGCTTGTGAACCACTTGTGTGATCCACTTGTCCACTTGTGTGGTCTGTGTGTCCACTTGTGTGGTCCACTTGTCCACTTGTGTGGTTTACTTGTCCAACTTGTCCACTTGTGTGTGATCCAACTTGTCACATGAAATAATTATTAATTGTAACCTGTGATAGAATGGGAAAGCTTTCCACCAGTCTGTCAACTCTGTCCCAACAGCATAAACAAATCGGCACATCCCCCGCTTCGATGAACCATTGTTCGTCAAAACAGGTGAGTAAATCTGGCCTGGAAAGTGTGCAACCTAGCTGGAGATTTGTTGAATCGAGGTACGTTGAATCAAGGTTGTATGTTACCTCTTTCCTCCAGTTCGGTTGTTGCTCCAAGTCCTGGCTCGCTTTGAGACTTACCAGGGGACGGTAGTCCTGTTGGTTCCTTGGTGGCTGGCTCAGGCCTGGTTTCAGGCACTGCTTGCTCGGTGTCCAAACCCGAGGGTCTTCCCGCAGCTCCACCTCTTTCAGTAGATCGGTCCAGTACGGTACGTGGCTGGTTCGATCTTCTCCACTCTTCGTGTCTGGTCATTTTGACATAGGTTAATCACCACTTGTATGGTGATCAGGTGGCTTCGTTGATGGTGTTCCACCTGCGAGTTTTGCCTTGTGGCAGTATGAAGTTTCCTGGCAGTCCTTTCGGCACTTTTTGTCTCTTCGTAGGTTGTCTTCGATTTCTGATTGAGTTGTTTTGTCCTCTCTCACTTGGTTGTTTCAGGACCGTCATCATATGCTAAATACTATTGTTTCATATCGTGCGGCACTGATGGAGCTGCTGCTGCTTGCATTAGGGGGTGGATGTTGCTTCTGCTCCATTCTGCAAGCTTTCTTGGGCGTTGTTTCACTTCCGGCCATCCGGCTCATGCACCATCTGAACTGTCCTGGTCTTTAGACTGGGTGCTCTCCTTTTTCTCTTCTCCTTGGTTTGTGGTGGCCTCTATGGTTCAGGAATGCTTTTCTAAGGCTCTTTTTCATGTTGGCATTGGCCTCTGTGGGTTGGGTTGGGGAGCTTCTTGCTCACCTCCAGCACGGGGGCTTCTGCTCTTTCGGTCGTAATGGTCGGTTTGTTCATTTGCAGCCGTCTCCTTCTTTTCTGGCGAAGAATGAGACTGCTGCTTTCCAGAGGGGTCCATCCAGAAAGCATCTGTTCATGCTTAGTTGGTTTGGCCGGGGGTGCATCATGTTTTGTCCAGTTGCGGCTCTTCTTCCCTGACTCAGTTTCCCTTCTTCCCGGTTCTAGGGCGCGGGTTTCCCAGCTCGCCCGCATGATTATTCGATCCATCCAGCCTGCAGCCTATCCTTGTGCCCACGACATTCGGAAGTTCACGGCTTTGGCTGCTGTTTTTAGTAATATGTCCTGGGCTGACATTCAGGCACTTGGTTTTTCGAGGTTGAACAGGGTCCTAGCTGCACGGTTCCTCATTCATGTTCCTTGCCCTTCTCGGGCGTGTGTAGCCTTGGGTTGCAGGTTGCAGCTAGTCTCAACTTTGAGTTGAGGAGCGAGTGGCTGCTGCCTCCCGGGTAAGTCCCTCTTTTCCTTTATCTTTGGTTAGGTAACTCCGGGGAGCCAAAGGGGCTCTCTAAAGAAAACCTCTCCAAAGAAAACCAGCGTTAAATGTAATGAAACACCATTTTCTGGGTGAGGCCTGAAGGCTCCCCGGCATCCCTCCCTCCCTCCCTCTGGTTGGCAGTTTTTTCGCGTTTTTGATATTCAGCCTCTGAACTGGGGTTGGGTAGCCAGTGCGGGAAGTCTGGGACCACCCCCTTCCCAGGGGAGTTGCACAGACAGCTGCATGACGGCTGTGGTGACGTCATGCTTGTTTGCTTGTTTTTGATTGGGGAATTCAGTGTGCTAGTTCGGCTTTTGGTTTGCACTTTTTAACCAGCTGTAGTTTGTTTTGGACTTCCTACCTTTCTTGGTGCCCGACCTGGTAGATGACAGACATAGACTGCTTCCAATTACTCGGGGGAGTCTATAGGCCATTGCTTCTCGTTCTTCTTTGAGGGGGCCAGGTTCTGGTGCTGGTCCCCGTTAGGCCTAGAACTCCATCGACTGACTGTTGCCATGGTCTAATATATATACACATCAGCATGGTATTGCTCCGGGGAGCCTCTGAGTCTCACCCAGAAAATGGAGTTTCATTACATTCAATGCTGGTTTTCTGTGGAGAGCCCCTTCGGCTCCCCGGAGCTATACCGGGCTGATGTGTATACAGTATATTAGATCGTGGCAACAGTCAGTTGAAGGAGTTCTAAGCCTACCGGAGACCAGAGCCAGAATCTGGCCCCCTCAAGAGAGGCATGAGTAGCAATGGCCTAAAGACACCCCCGTGTAATTGGAAGACTGGGTGACTGACCTTTGTCCAGGTCAGTCACCCAGAAAGGTAGGAATCTCAAAACAAATTACTGCTGGTCAAAAATTAGAAACCGAAAGCCGAACTAGCAAACAGAACTCCCCAATTAAAAATAAGGAAAGAAACGTGACGTCATCACAACCGCCGCGCATCCGTCTGCGCAACCCCCCTTTCCCCGGGAGGGGGACAGGGGGTTCCCAGACCTCCACGCCAGCAACTCTCCTCAGTTCAAAAGGCTGTCATGTTGGTGACGGTCGATCGCTCTGGCTCCACTCTTTGCGCAGTGCTTCAGTGCGGTGTTGTTGCTCTGTTTTAATGGCGTGTGAGCTGGAAGTAACACAAGAGTACTGGGGCTGCATGCACCTAGGGCTACCTTCCCTAGGTGCCCTGTAAGTACTGCCTTTGCAGCCTCAGGGTTATCTGCCATGAGCAGTTCAGAAGCAATTACCTCCGTGTGGCTCTGTCGCTGCTCGGGGGGGTGGGGGGGTTCACCTGGAGAGGTTCTTACTCCTGTTTGCCCTTGGGTAGGAGGTAGTTTCGTCGCTGGCTGGGGCGTGAGATACTGTGCAGCTGTCTGATATATGCATAACCACCGGTTCTGTTCACCTGGAGACGTGCTTTTGCGGGGGTTTTCTTTTGTTTTTTATTTGTTTTGCCTGGCGGGGGTCTTCCTGATGTGGCGGTAGGATCACTTGTGGGATTTTGGTGGCTCTCCACGAGGTTCCTGTGCTTGTACACGTCGCAGGGGTTCAGCTTTTAGATGTTTGCTTGGTAGCTCTGGGATAACCGGGTTAGCAATACCTCACCTGGGCTTCCCTTAGCAGTCAGCCTAAAGGCCCTGGAAACCCCCTTTGGGGCTCAGTGGTCCGATGTAGGAGAGCTCCGAGTCCCACCTCACCTTGTGCGAGTTTGATGGTTGCACTGTCCCCTTGTCTCAGGGTGACACTCGCCGTCTGTCTCCGCCTTGCTGCCTGTTAGGGTCATTGACACCTATGACCCGGAGTCCTGCAAGTGGTGTTCCTTGCTTGTACTCCATTCACCCAGTCCACTGAGACTGATATTTGGGTGCAGGCAGCTTTAGCGTTGCATGCGAGGTTTAGGTTGCAGCAACGTGCGAGGTTGGTTGCCTTTCTGGATGCCCCGCAACTGCCCCATTGAATTATACTGGTAGTGAGACTCGGGTGGCTTTGGGGATTGCCCCTTCCGGATCAGAAGCGGAAGCATTCGAGCCTGGTCTTCCTGCCACAGCTTTTGGGTCACACCAGCAGGCCCCCTTTATCCCTTCTTTTCCAGTGGACTCTGCTTTTTCTCAAGAGGCAGAGGGTTTGGAGGGTGGCTGGGCCCTGGGTCCTGACGTGGAGGATTCCGGGGCTGGGGAGGAGTTGTCTTGGGGGGCCCTGGGCCCCACTTGTCCCTGCTTGGGTGATTGGTGCCCTCGGCATTGGGCTTGTTGTTACAGGGGGAGAGGTTTTTCTATCCCCTCCCTGTACGATTTTGTTACGAGTTCGACTCCTTCTCGGGTTCGGTTCCAAGTTCCCTTGGGTTCTTCGGTTTCCTCCTTCTGGAGGTTTTTGGCTTCCCACATTCCACCGAGGAAGGTGTGGGAGGCCCTTGTGGCTTACTTCTTGCGAGACCCGGATTACGCCTTTATAATGAAGCCACCGCCTTTTGAGTTTGGTTCTCTTTTTCCTTAATGGGTGCGTTGCAAGGTGCCGGAGTCTTCTTGGCTGATAGACTGCCTTTTCTTTCGTTGGAGGCTTGGCAATCATCCTGTCGGACTGCGCACTTGAGTTGAATAGCGAGAGTTGACTACGGTCGTTCAGGTTTCCTGGGGGGCGAGTTGGAGCACCTCAGAGCGTGCTTATTTGCCCCCGTCCTTCCTTATGATGTCGGCCAGGTGCGGCTTCACATGTAGGTTCCCTTCTTTTCGGCATCCCTGGTGGCCAAGGATTTGGGCGCCTGTGGGCATTTGGCTTCGTTCTTGCACTTCTTTTCCCTGTGGGTGCTGTCTTCGGACTGGCTCATGGTGGGTGTGGAGGAGCTGGGTTCCGGGCCAGTGTCCGGTATGCTTGCTTAAGCAGCTCGGGCTCCGACTGCCTTGTTGAAGTTGTATGCGCAGTTTCTGAGGGAGGCGGTGTCTGTTCTTCGCTTCTCGTCTCGCGTGCTGACAGGCGGTGCTCGTCCTAATTTTTTAAATCGTTTTGGGCCCTGGCTCTTTGTTTTTCATCCCCTTTTGTCTGTTGCTGTTTGCAGAGTCTGCGGTGGTGCATTTTCTGCAGGCGGCTATGTCTAGTTGATGGCCTATCTCGGACTTGTAGGTTCTTTGGGGGAGGGGGGCATGGAGGTCCTGCCCGGAAGGGTCGCGCCAGGTCTCAGGGTTTCTTCAGTTGTCGTAAGCCAGTAGTGCCAGATTCGAGACTGGCCCTCCTGCGGAGTCGTTGGCTCAGTGATTGCTCCGAGTTTCAGTCGGGCTCTCGTAGGGGTCGTCGGCCCTTTCACGGTTCGCACTGTTGACGGGGTGATGGGGGTGAGGCTCACTCTGTTTGTTCTCGCCTGGTCCCATGATTTGTGGGCAATTCGGGTCCTTTTCCTCCGGCCTGCGGTGGCGTTGCTTCTTTCCTTCTTCTTTGGGGGGATTGGAGCTTGCAGGGCGGGTCTCTTCCCCTGCGCTCTGTCAGGTCATCCTGGAGTTGGTTTCCTGCCTGTCTTCAGTTCCGAAACAGGACTGGGCAGATCTGCGATTCATACTGGACTTGCCCTGTATGATCCCATGGGTCTTTTGCCTTTCCTTTCAGATGACTACTTGGGTCCGGCTGCTTTTGGCACTTGAATGGTGTCTATGGACCTCTGGGACGCGTATTAGCATGTCCTAATTCATCCGATGTTCAGGGACTGGCTCGGTTTCGTCATGGAGTGACACCGCTTTCTTTGCCTTCCTTCCAGTTGGATCTGGCACCTCGCATGTCCACGCGCCTTAACCAGGTCGTGGTGACGCAGTTGCTTCTGGGTTACCTCAACAATTGGCTAGTGTGGCCTCCCAGCCAATCCTTGTGTCTGCTCGCCAGGGATTTGGTTCCCTATCAGCTCGCCGAGTTCGTGTTCTTGGTGTACTGGAAGTCCCAATTGGTTCCCTCTCAGGTTCTGACTGGGCTGGGATTCTTGGACCGCTTCCTTGTCTCTCCCTCTGGCGGCATTGTTATGGCTGAGGTCCCGCTTATGACTGTTTTTGGAGAGCACCCGGGTCACTCATGGGTTGTTTGAGCGGCGGTGTGGGAGCCTGATCTTGGTTGTGCTGGTCTACCCGTCGGGTTGGATCTGACTTCGGCGGATGTTCTGGTTCTTGGGGGCGTCCCTTCCGCCGCTCTCGTGATTGCTGTGTTCGGATCCTGGGAGCCTTGCATCGGCTGCAGTGTCACCGGCTTCCTCTGAGGTTTTTTCTATGGGGAGCCCCTACGGCTTCCTTAGCTTATCGGGCTAATGTATGTTATATTAGACTGGGACATTAGCTAAGGAGTTCAGACCTACCAGGGACCAGCGCCAAAACCTGGTCCCTTCACAGAGGTTTCAGGGTGCAATGACCCTGGAAAACCCCCTTGTGGTTGGGGTTTTCCTTATCTGCCATCGACCGGGGTTTGCACCCAGAAAGGTAGGCATAACAAAACAAACCCCACATGGTAAAAAAACTAAAACAAAAAACCGAACAGAGAGGTAGAAACTCCCTACCAAGGAAACAAGCAAAATCCCAAGGAAACAAGCAAAGAAACAAACAAACATCACACTTTACTGCCGCGCCGATTGTCCGCGCAGCCCTCCCCGCTCCGAGAGGGGGAGGCGGGAGCCCCGGACCTACCGCGCCGGCTGCCTAGCATCAGTTCGTAAGCTAATGTCAACCGGGATAGACGCTTTTCTGGCCTCGGTTTCCTAGGCGGTGTTTGCCTTGTGGCGTTCACTGCCGTGTGTTGTGTTGTGCGGTGGCCAGGAGTACCTCCTCAGTGCCGGGGCTGCATGCGCTTAGGGGCTTCCTTCCCTAAGCACCCTGTGATAAGTACTGCCCCTGCATGACAGGGTTATCTTCCCTGGGGCGTTCGGGAATCATTCCTGTAGAGGTTCTTGCTGCTCGGCATTTGCCTCGCTCTTGGGGCCAGCTGGGGCTTGTGGCCCTTGTTTGGCTCTGGGAAGGGACTGGTATTGTGCTGGTTAAGACATCAAGGTGTTGCACGACCTGCCACCTAAACGGCGACTGGTTCCTGTTGCCTCTGGAGACAGTGTACTTTTGTGGGGGTTTTCTTTTGTTTTTATTTTTATTTGCCTGGTGGGGGTCTGCCTAGTGTGGCTATAGGTCGACTGGTAGTGTTTGGTGGCCCTCTGCTAGGCCCATGTGATTGTACACGTTGCAGGGGTTATCAGTGTTGTCCTCTACCCCTTGTTATTTTTGGGTGTTTAACCGGTTAGCAACACCTTGCCTGGGCTTCCCGTAGTTGTTACCCCTACGGGCCCTGGAAACCCCTGTCGGGCTCAGTGGGCCATTGAATGTGTCTTCTGGGTCCCAACCCGTCTTGTACGGGATCGTTGGTTGCTGTGCCCTTGTCTCTGGGTGACAGTCGCCACTTTTACCTCCGTCATGTTGCCTGTTGGGTCACTGACACCTTGACCCGGAGTCTTGCGAGAGATACTCTGCTTGTTCTCCAGCACTCTCCTCATGTTATTACTGTTCAGAGTACAGGCGGCATCAGTGTTGCAAGCTAGGTTAGGTTGCTGCAACACGCTAGGTTGGTTTCCCACTCGGATGCCCTGAGGCCGCTCCGTTTTGGTTAGGTGCTGTTTGCCCCTTTCCCTCCCTGTTCCCGGCTCCGGACAGTCTGCGGGTTTCAGGGTTGGGGCGGGGTTTAATTGGGGCCGAGACTCTGGTGGTTTTCGGGGGCTGCCCCGTTCGGGTTTGGGACGGAGGTTTTCTAGCCTGTTCCTCCTGCCAAGGCTTCTGGGGCTTACCACCTGCCCTTTCTTGCTGCCTTTCCCATGGACTCTTGCTTTTCTTTAAGGGCGAAGGGCTTGGAGGACGGCTCTGCCCCGGGGCCTCTGTTGTGGGTTCCCGGGGCTGTGGGGGTTGCCTGCTAGCAGTTCTGGGGCAGTTTGCCCCTGTCTGGGTTTTCTGCTTCTGGGCTGAGTTTTTCGCCCATCCAGTCTGTTTGCTTCCCACTTTTGCTGGCGTGTTTTCGTATCTTTTGCGTCCATCACAGCCCTCTGTTCAGGTGGCCATTTTCTTCTGCCGGTTTTCCGGCATGGCTACCAGAGCGGCGTTGCGGTTTGTTTACATGCGCCTGGGTGTGCGAGCGAGCTTCTTGGGCGAGTTTTTCACCTCCTTTCAGGGATTTTATTCTCCTATTGTCGTTTCTTGGCTTTTCTGGTGTTTTCTGCCCGCTTCCTGTTCCCCTGGGAACGATTGAATGTGATTTTACACCGGGTTTCGTCTGTTTTTTGTCTGGGCCCTAGGGTTTGGGCTCAGTGTCCCTGTCTGTTATACTTGCTCCCACACCTTGTCCCTCGGGTTTTCAGTCTGTTTTGACCGTTTCCCTGGGGGTTCTGTCTGGGGCTGTGCTTTGCCTTTTCTGTGGTGTACAGTGGTACCTCGGAATGCGAGTGTCCCTGTATGCGAGGTTTTCGGAAGACGAGCAGTATTTACTCCAAAAATTTGTCTCGGAAGGCGAGGGTTACTTCGGGACGCGAGTTTGTTGATACGCGTACAGGCCGACCTAGCGCGTGGTGGTTCGGCGATCGTCGCCCCTCTGCCCCGCCGCCCCTCAGTTTACCATTGTCTCGCGCTCAGTGACTACCCCCACATCAATTCTTCTCGCGGATTTTCAGTGTTTTGTTGGATTTTTGGTGATTTGTCTATACAATTTGTTATATATCACCATGGGTCCCAAGAAAGCCAGTGGTAAGGATAAAGGCCAGAAAGCTCATGTGAGGATGACAATAGAGGAGAAACAAGAGATCATTCGGAAGCATGAGAACGGTACACGTGTTGTTGAACTTTGTAGGCAGTACAACAAAGCTACATCAACAATATGCACTATACTTAAGAAGAAAAATAAGATTATGAGTGCTAATGTGGCAAAAGGAGTAAGAACATTAACGACACAAAGACCACAAATACTTGAAGTGGAAAAGTTGTTATTAATTTGGATACACGACAAGGAGTTGAGGGGTGATAGTGTTTCGGAGGCCATTATTTGTGAGAAAGCCAGGGTGTTGCACGAAGACCTTCTAAAGAAGACCCCTGCAACGAGTGATGCAGATAAGAAAGAGTTTAAGGCAAGCAGGTGCTGGTTTGAAAAATTTAGAAAGAGAAGTGGTATCCATAGTGTTACAAGGCATGGGGAGGCAGCCAGCTCAGACAAACCAGCCGCTGGACGATTTATTGACGAATTTAAAGAGTTTGCAGAGGCTGAGGGATACCTACCGCAACAAGTGTTTAATTGTGACGAAACATGACTGTTTTGGAAAAGAATGCCTAAGAGGACATACATTACCAAGGAGGAAAAATCCTTGCCTGGACACAAGCCTATGAAAGATAGGTTTACGCTTGTGCTGTGTGGAAATGCGAGTGGCGATTTGAAAATTAAACCCTTGCTAGTGTATCATTCTGAAAATCCAAGGGTTTTCAAACAGTATAATGTGCAGAAAACCCATTTGTGTGTGATGTGGAAGTCTAATAAAAAAGCATGGGTGACCAGGCTTATTTTTTCGGAGTGGGTGAATGAAGTGCTGTGCCCTGCCATAGAAAAATATCTGCAGGAGAAACAATTGCCACTCAAAGCCGTGCTTCTCCTTGACAATGCTCCTGCTCATCCTCCAGGCTTGGAAGATGATTTGTTGCCTAGATACAATAAATTCCTCACAGTTAAATTCCTTCCTCCTAACACCACTCCTCTAATTCAGCCTATGGACCAGAAAATCATAGCGAATTTTAAGAAACTTTATGAAAGGGCACTTTTCCGGAAATGTTTTGAAGTGACTGAAGCCACAAACCTCACCCTCAAAGAGTTCTGGAGAGAGCATTTTAACATTTGTAGTGCTTTAAAACTCGTTGACAAAGCCTGGCAAGAAGTGACTCAAAGAACCCTGATCTCTGGCTGGAGAAAAATGTGGCCTGAAGGTGTGAGAGAACTAGACTTTGAGGGGTTTGAGCCTATAAATGATGCGCCTATTGTTGAGGAAATTGTTAGTCTAGGCCAGCAAATGGGCTTGGAATTGGATGGTGATGATGTGGAGGAGTTGGTGGAAGAACACAACGAAGAACTGACCACCGAAGAACTCCTAGCCCTTCAACAGGAACAGCAAGCCAACGCAGCAGCGAATGATTCTGCAGTGGAGGAGGAGGTGGCAGCAGCACCAGCGAATGTCCCTTCTGCAGTAATTAAGAAGGTGTGTCAGATGTGGGAAGAGATTCAAACAACTATTGAACAGACTCGCCCAGAGAAAGCTGTAGTAGGCCGTTGTCTTAATCTTTTCAATGACAATGTGATGCCTTACTACAGAGAGAGCTTGCGAAGAAGGGAAAAGCAAGCTTCCATGGACAGATTTGTGGTGAGGAAATCGAGCAGTGAGCCTCAACCAGGACCTAGTGGCACTCAGGTAAAACGTCCCAGGGAGAGCACACCAGAAAGGTCCTCACTGCCTGATGTGATTATGGAAGGGGACTCCCCTTCCAAACAGTAACTCCTCTCCTCCTCACCATCTTCCATACGCCTACAGCACTCGACAGCAAGGTAAGTAATAACTGGAACATAGTTTTGTAGGTTTATTTAGATGAATTAGGTAAATTAGGTATAAAAATTTAGTTTGATGTGGGGTTTTTGGGGTAGTCAGGAACGGATTAATTCATTTCCCTTTATTTCTTATGGGGAAATTAACTTCGGAATGCGAGTTTTCGGAATGCGAGGCGTCTCCAGGAACGGATTAAACTCGTATTCTGAGGTACTGTCTCCACTCGATCATCCGGACTATATGGGAAGGACCCCCAGCCAGATTATCACATTTTTCGGATAATGGTACTTTTTCACCTACGAGTCCAAAAGTGACCATTTCCAACTATTTTTATACTACAAACATAATTTGAATTGCCTTGCCACATACAATTATTAAATATTCAACTAGAAACCTCAAGTTACCTTGTTGGTGTTCGTCTTCTTGATTGATGCCACACATCTTGAAGTTAAAAATTCTTAACAATTTACGTAACCTATACTAACACAACACTAAAATTAACACTTAAAATTACTGTAAGTTCATTAAGCTAAGTTAGTTTTGACTGCTAGCTGCTGAAGCCTCACTGATTGAGGGCATTTGGGTTGCCTGTGAGGCCTCACTTGTTGAAGGTGCTTGCTTGCACCTCACTTGTTGAAGCGCTTGCATGCCCTCACTTGTTGAAGGCGCTTGGCTTGCCTGTGACGCCTCACTTGTTGAAGGCGCTTGGCTGCCTGTGACGCCTCACTGTTTGAACAACACGTAACTTGTCTTTAATTGCTAGGACAATCTTCTTCCTCTTAACACTTCCAGAACGATTGATGCTGCTACCAGACATATTCTTGGCCAAAAATGTTCAAAATTACTATGAAAATTAAGAAAGTTATTTAAAAAAATATTTCACTAATGGCGCAGCACTGTGTATAACACGAGGGACGGACGCACATGGGTTGACCAGTGTTGGACAGGTCCACTTGGGGCAGCCATAGCGTTACGTAGGCCGCCAGGAGGAAAAAAAATTCACAATATTTTTGAAGGAAACTTCAGCCTGTGCACAATGCTTTTAGGAAACTTATTTATTTGTTATTACATAATTACTAGTAGTTATTTATTTGTTTTTGGCTATGATTAATTGTTCTAAAATTAATGGTAATTCCTGTACCCAGGTAGTCCCTCCTGACGCACCGCACATCAACCAACCAACCATCAACCAGGTAACCCCTCCCAACACCACCCACCCACCCCACCCCTACCTACACCATGCGCCTCGAGTCTCGGGCAGACGGGATTAATACCGTATGGCCCGCCTCATGTTTTCATATACGGACAAAGGCACGATTATCAGGGGGACTGACCGGATAGTGTAATTTCTGCAGAAAACCTGCTTTAATCCGGTCCCTGTGGCTATTTTGGCCGGATATTGTGATAACTTTATCCGTTCACGATTTTGGCCGTATAAGGGCGTTTTTCGGATGTTCGAATCCCGGATAATCGCGGGGTTACAGTATGCCTGTATCTCCACTGGCAAATGTGGTGGTTTGGGCTCCCCCTGGTTCGATTCCGAGTTCCTTTGGGTTCTTTGGTTTCGTTCTGGAGGTTTCTTCCTCTTGGGCCCCTTTTGTTGGTTCAGGGGGCTTTGTTTCCTCGTGTGTGACCCGGTTCTGCCTTCTGGGGTTCCAGGGTCTTCCTGGCTTGCAGACTGATCTTTTTGGGTCTTGGCACATGTTGTGGTCGTGCTGGGTGTTTTGGGTTTTGTTGTCGAGGTGGGCCTTTTGATGCAGTTTTGTGCCTTCTTCACCTGACCGGCGTGGTGCTCTCTGCCCGCTGGTCGGCGGCTTGTAATTTTCTTTTCATGTGTACACATGTGCATGTACATGTGTACACTGTGTGTGTGTGTGCACATGTGTATGTGCATACGCACGTTTGTGTAACATACCTTGTGTGTATGTGTATGTATATGTATTTGTATGTGTATATACATAATATATGTATGTGTATGTATACTTTTTCTTTCGGAAGGGGCTCTGTTCCCTTCTCTGTTGACGGGGCGCTGGGGAAGCAGCTTGCTCTGCTGACTCTCGCATGGTCCCGCAGTTAGTGGGCGCTTTTGCTTGTCTTCTGGCCTCTGGTGGCGGCGGTGGACAGTTTTTTCCCCTTTAGGGGGTTCAGGGCTGGCAGGGTGGACTTCTTCCCCTGCGCTTCGTCATGTCATCTTCGTGGGTGCATTGGACTTGGTCGATCCGCCCTATTCTTCTGGGGTTCCCGTCTGCTCTATGCAGACATGGGCCTGTCGAATCTGCGGTTTTTCTGGACTTCTTTAGTCTGCGCCCTGGATTCTATGCCCTCATCGGAGGACTGTTGTCTCTTGTCCGGCTTCTGTTGGGGCCAGGTGCCTGGATGGGGGCCCCTGGACCTCCAGGTCAATTCTTGGCATGTTCCTCTCCAGTTTTCTGGAACTGGCACAGTTGGTGGTGGGGCTTCAGGCTTACTGCTTTTGTTGCCTTCCCTATTTTGTAATTGGCACTTGGTGTAATTATGCATCTTTACCGGATCTTGGTGCCCTGTCTGAGTCTGCTTGGGATTGGGTGTTTGGCCTACCTCGACGACTGGCTGGTGTGGGCTCCCAGTCAGTCCGCTTGTCTGCTTGCCAGGGGTGTGGTTCTTTCCTGATCGCCGGGTTTGGTTTCCTGGTGATCCAGAGGCTATTCCATTTGTTTGTCCCGGGTTCTGACCTGCATGGGTCTTGTTTAGGGCTCTTGGGCCGCTCCTTGTCTTTCCTTCCAGAAGTGTTGCTGTAGCTGTGATCCCGCCTTCGGCTGTTCATGACGGGGTCTCGGGTTGCTCGGCGGTTGCTCGAGCAGTTGTGCGGGAGTCTGAACTTCGACATGCTGGTCTGCCCACGGGGTTTGGCTTCGGCATCTGTTTGGTTCCTTCGGAGACTCCCCTTCCACCTCTCTTGCAATCGTTGGGTTCGTTCCTCTGGGGATCTTGTGTTGGTGCTGCGTCACCAGCTTCCTCTTTGGGGTTTTCGGGGTTCCGTGACTTGACACCTCCCCGAGCCTTCGCTCGACGTGTTCACGGACAGGTCATCTCTCGGCTGGGGCTTTGTGACAAGTGCTCGCCAGGTTGGCTGGGGATGGTAGGGTCTGTCAGTCTATCGGGCTAACAGCACGGTTCGAGAGTTTGTGGCTGTCTGGTTTGTGCTTCGGAGGGTTTGGGTCACTCGGTGCTCTACCATTCAGCTCCATTCGGACTGTTCTCTGGTGGTTCTTTTCTGGAACCACAGGGTTTCTCTTAGGTGTTTGACCTGAGTGGCTCGTTTGCTGGATTCTCGGGGTTTGGCTAACCGTGAGGTTCATGTCCGGCGTGTGTCCTGCGTCCTGGCGGACAGCTGTCTCGGTTCATTCCTCTGTTCATGGATTGGCCAGTCATCGCAGACTCATTTCGTTGGCTCTGCTGAACGTATGGACTCCTGGCCACGGACGTCTTCGAGTCGTCATGGTCTAGGCGTCGCCCATTCTATGTGGCTCCTTTACCCGCCTGCGAGGCGTTCACGGTGGATGCCTTTCGGCAGGACTGGTCGAGGTGGGGGTACCTGTTCCTCTTCTCCTGGTTCAAATTGTTGTTTCGGGTTCTGGCTCGGTTGGAGCCCATTCCCACGAGAGTAGTCCTTATGGTCCCTTGGTGGCCGGCCCAGCTTTATTTTCAGACGCTACTTGATAGGTGTCCGAACCCGGGGCATTTTCCCGTGGCTCCGCCTCTTTCGGCAGGTCGGACCGGTCCTGTACGTGACTGGTTCGGCCTTCTCCTCAGCTCTTCGCGTCTGGTATTTTGACACAGGTATCACCATCTCTGTGGCGATCAGGTGGCTTTGTTGATGGTGTCCCACCTGCGAGCTTCGTCTCGGTGACAGTATGACGTTCCTGGTGTTTCTATACACTTTTTCTTGCTCTTCATAGGTTGTCTTCTCTTTTGTATCGGGTTGTCTTGTCCTTTCTTGGGTTTTCAGGACTACAGTTTTTGATGTTTCTTAGCTTGCGTTCGGGGTGAACGTCACATCTGCCCTGTTTCGTAAGCTTTCTCGTGTTTCGTTTCACCTCCGGCCTGCTCATGCGTCGCCTGAATTGTTCTGGTCCTCGATCAGGGTGCCTTCTTATCTTCTCCTCAGTTTGTGGTAGCCTCTTCGGTTATGGTTTCTGCTCTTTGGTACTGGTGGTGGGTTTGTACATTTGCAGCCTTTCTCTGTCCTTCTGTCGACGGTCGAGACGGCTGCTTTCTGGAGGGGTTCTTGGGTAATTGATGCTTGATTGGTTCGGCCGGGGGTGCGTCCTGTATTGTCCGGTTGCCCTTTTTTGCCGTTACCTGCGTACCGTGTCTGCGGATGCGCTTTGGGTTGATCCGGTTCCCCCTCGTTCCCTGTTTCAGGACTCGTCCGCAGAGTTTTTAGGTATTCCAGCCTGCAGTCTGTCTGTGCGCCCGTGCTGTTCGGACGTTTGCAGCTTTGGCTGCTGTGTTGGTGACGTCTAGGGCTATTTTTGGGCACAGGGATTTGAGGGTCGCACAGGTTCTTGGTCGCCCATGCTTTATGCGCATCTGCTCCTGTGCGTTCTTGTTGCCTTGGGTTATAGGTTGCAGCCTGTTGTCTCGGCTTTGCGTTGCGGAGTTTGTGGCAGTCACCTCCCGGGTCAGCCCTTTCTTTTCCTTATCTTTGGGTATGAAGCTCCAGGGAGCCGTAGGGGCTCCCCACAGAAAACCAGTGTTGAATGTAATGAAACGCCGTTTTCTGGGTGACCCCCGGAGGCTCCCTGGCAACCCTCCCTCCCACCGGTCAGCGTTTTTTTCGCGTTGGTTGAAGCTTAGCTTCCGAACTGATGCTAGGCAGCCGGCGCGGTAGGTCCAGGGCTCCCCCCTCCCCCTCTCGGGGCGGGAAGGGCTGCGCGGACGATCGGCGTGGCAGTAAAGTGTGATGTTTGTTTGTTTGCTTGTTTCCTTGGGATTGTAGGGAGTTTCTTCCTCTCTGTTCGTTTTTTTGTTTTAGATTTTTTACCATGTGGGGTTTGTTTTGTTATGCCTACCTTTCTGGGTGCAAACCCCGGTCGATGGCAGATAAGTAAAACCCCAACCACAAGGGGTTTTTCCAGGGCCATTGCTCCCTGAAACCTCTCTGAAGGGGCCAGGTTCTGGCGCTGGTCCCTGGTAGGTCTGAACTCCTTAGCTAATGTCCCGGTCTAATATAACATACATTAGCCCGATAAGCTCCAGGGAGCCTCCGGGGCTCACCCAGAAAATGGGGTGTAATTACATTCAACGCTGGTTTTTTCGGGGTTCTATGCCCTGATTCCTCCCCGAGCCCTCGCTCGATGTGTTCACGGATGCCTCGTCTCTCAGCTGGGGTTCTGTGACCAGTGCTCATCAGTCGGCCAGAGTCGGTGGGGTTTGTCCTTCCGTCGGGCTCACAGCACGGCGTAGGAGTTCGCGGTGGGGTGACATTTGCTTCAGAGGGTTTGTGTTGCTTGTGGAGCAATGATCCAGCTCAATTTGAACTGCTCCTCGGTGGTTCATTGTCTGAACCGCGGGAGTTCGATGCGGTCCTTGGCTCTTTGGGGCTCGTCACTTCAGAAGGTGTCAGACATACTGGCGGATGTCCTGTCTCTGTTCATTCCCCCTATCCATGGAATAGACAATCGACCCAGACTCGTTCAGTTTGCTTTACGGGCATGGGCACCTAGAGGTGGACCTTTTCACATTGATTTGGTTGAGGTGTCTTCCAGTGTATGTGGTGCCCTTCACAGACTGTGTGACCGTCGAGGGCGATGCCTTTCGGCTGGACTGGTAGAGTTGGGGTTACCTGTACCTCTTCCCACCGGTTCAGTTGTTGCTCCGGGTCCTGGTTAGCTTAGAGAGACTTCCAAGGGATGAGTGGTCGTGTTGGCTCTTTGGTGGTCGGCCCAGCCCTGGTTTCAGGCGCCTCTTGCTCAATGTCTGAACCCGAGGGTCTTCCCGCGGCTCCACCTCTTTTAGCAGATTGCACCATTCCAGTACGTGGCTGGTTCGATCTTCTCTGCCTCTCACGTCTGGTGTTTTTGAAGCGTGTTTATCACCACCTGTATGGTGATCAGGTGGCTTAGTTGGTGTCCCACCTGCAAGTTTCGTCTCGACGGCAATATGAAATTTCCCGGCGATGTTTTCAGCACCTGTCTCTTCATAGGTTGTCTTCGATTTCTGGTCGGTTATGTCCTTTCTCTCTTGGTTGTTTCAGGACCGTTTTCTTATGCCAGATACTGTCGCCTTGTTTCGGGTGGCGCTGGCGGAGCCGCTGCAGCTTGCATTTGGGGTGGATGTCACATCTGATCTGTTCCACAAGCTTTCTCGGGCGTTGTTCATCTCCGGCCTGCTCATGCACCGCCGGAGTTGTCCTGGTTGTTGCACCGGGTGCTCTCTGCTCCCTTCTCGGTTTAGGGTGGCCCCCCCCCCCCCTTGGTTCAGGACTGTTTTCTACGACTTTTTTTTTTATGTGGCGTTGGCCTCTGGGGGTCGGGTCGGAGAGTTTCATGCTCTCCTCCTGCACAGGGGGTTTCTGCTCTTTTAGTCCTGGTGGCCCTTTTCTTCGTTTGTAGCTGTCTCCTTCTTTTCTGGCGAAAAATGAGCCGGCTGCTTCCCGGAGAGGTCCTTGGTTTGTTGATGCTTAGTTGGTTCAGCGCTGTTTTGTGTCTGTGGCTCTTCGCTGTTATTTGCATGTTACGGCCTCTGTGGCAGAGGATGCACTTTGGGTTGACCCAGTTTCCCCGTCTTCCCTATTCCAGATCGCGGGTCTCCCAGATTGTCCGCAGGATAATTCGGTTCAGCCAGCCTGCGGTCTTTCCCCATGCCCACGCCGTTCATAAGTTCGGCATTCGGGATACTGTTTTGGTAATGTCCTGGCCTATCTTTTGGGCACGAGGCTATTGGAGGTCAAACAGGGTCCTGGCTGCACGTTCTGTTGTTAATGTTCCTAGTCCTTCTCAGGCGTGTATAGCCTTGGGTCGCAGGTTGCGGCCTGTTATCTCGACTTTGAGTTAAGGAGCGAGTGACGAGCGCCTCCCGGGTTAGTCCCTTTTCTTCTTATCTTTGGTTAGGTAGCTCCAGAGAGCCAAAGGGGTTCTCCACAAAAAACAGCGTTGAATGTAATGAAACGCCATTTTCTGGGTGAGACCTGGAGACTCCCCGGCATCCCTCCCTCCCTCCCTCTGGTCGGCGTTTTTTTTTTGCATTTTTGATACTCGGCCTCTGAACTGAGGAGAGTTGTTGGCGTGGAGGTCTGGGAACCCCCCGTCCCCCTCCAAGGGAGGGGGGTTGTGCAGACGGATGCGCGGCGGTTGTGGTAACGTCATGTTTGTTTCTTGTTTTTAATTGGGGAGTTCTGTTTGTTAGTTCGGCTTTTGGTTTGCAATTTTTGACCAGCAGTAGTTTGTTTTGAGATTCCTACCTTTGTGGGTGCCTGACCTGGTATCTTGAGGTTATCTTGAGATGATTTCGAGGCTTGGTGTCCCTGCGGCTCGGTCATTGACCAAGCCTCCACCCCCCAGGAAGCAGCCCGTAGCAGCTGTCTAGCTCCCAGGTTCTTATTTACTGCTAGGTAACAGGGGCATCAGGGTGAAAAACATTTAGCCCTTTTGTCTCCGTCTCCATCGGGGATCGGACCCGGAACCTTAGGACTACGAATCCGAAGCGCTGTCCACCCAGCTGTCAGGCGGAAAAAGACTGCTTCCAATTACATGGGTTGTCTTTAGGCCATTGCTCCTCGTGCCTCTCTTGAGGGGGCCAGGTTCCGGCTCTGGTCCCCGGTAGGCTTAGAACTCCGATTGACTGTTGCCACGGTCTAATATATACACATCAGCCCGGTATAGCTCCGGGGAGCCTCCGGGTCTCGCTCAGAAAATGGCGTTTCATTACATTCAATGTTTTTTTTTTTTTCATTTTTTTTTTTTTTTTTGATGGATGGGAGTTCTTTTGGCAAATTTGAGGCCTTGATCTTTCCTTATAACCAGCAGTGGTCTGTTTTATTTCACTGACTTTATTGGTGCTTTCCCGGTGGTGGCAGACATGATTAAAATTCACTAACAATTTTATTATAGTGTCACTGCACACTCTGCTTCTCCAGAGGGGGCCAGGGGCTGGCTTGTGTTCTCTGGTAGGACGAAAACAACTCCACAACTGATGGCACTAGTTGTTTGGCACTTTATCAGCATTGTAGCTTCAGAGAGCCACCGGGGCTTGGTCAGAAATTGTCCCTTTATTACATTCAACTCTGCTTTTCTGGGGGGAGCCCCCTTCGGCTCCCCGGAGCTATCCGGCTGATACGTATAAGGTTTGGGCATCAGTAAATGTACATGGAGTTCTAGGCATACCGGGAACCACGAGCAAGAACCTGGCCCCCTCAGAAAGGTGCGAGGAACAATGGTCTCTAGAGACACCTTTTATATATAGTTTAGAAGAACACTATGTCTGCCATCGACCGGGTCGTGCACGCAGAAAAATAGGCACCCTGAAACACCCTCCTTTTCTTTTGAAGAAATGCTACCAAACACCGAACGAGAGGATAAAACTCGCCATGAAGAAAAATGATCAAACGAGCATGACGTCATCTCGTTATCAAAGTCCTGCTGTCTGCGCAACCCCCCTCCCCCTTCCCGGGAGGGGGAAGGGGGAGACCCAGACATCCTGCCGGCTACCCGGGTCTGTCAGTTCTTGGCTGATGTCGGTGGGCTTTGGTTGTGTACCTCCAGCTCCGGCTTCTTTTCTTTGTACGTGTTTGGATCCCTGATTCTGCCCAATGCCGGTGTTTGGTTATAGATCTGTGTTCTTTCATCTTCTTGCATGATCTTATGGGCTGCTCTGTTGACCCCTCGGCAGGTGGAGGTAGTTCTCGTATCACCTACTCTTGCCCTCCTGCTGTATGTTGTCATTAGGACAAGAGGTGCCAGTGTTTCCAGTCATGGCTGCGGACTTTTTTTTTTATTTATTTTACGTACTAAATCTTTGTATTTTCATGCAGTACATGTCCTCTAATGTTCTCCTTCTCCGTACATCAGTGGCAAATGTGTCATCTGCTCTGCTGGAGCTGTTCCCGCCGTTCCTGCGGGATACAGTGTCGCCATTTTTCGCTTCACGTTTTGCATGTTGGCTAGTGATGCTCATTTCCTCGTTGGCTCTTGCCTGGGACCTTACTCTTTGTTTTCTTTCGCCATTTGTCCTAGCTGTTTGCGGAGTCTGCAGTTGGGCAGTTTCTACAAGCAGCTTCTTCTAGTTGTCCGTATCGGATCTTGTTGATTCTTTGGCGGTCCCAGGGGAGGTTTCTCCCGGATGGGGCAGTTCTGCTTGCCAGGGATTTGGTTATTTTCCAGCTCGCCAGGTTCAAATTCCAAGTGACCTAGCGCTGGTTCCATCTGGTTCCCTGAGCCTTAGTTCAGGTGCTGCTTGCTCGGTGCCCGCGACCAGGGGTTTTTCCAAGGGTTTTCCCACAGCTTTACCTCTTTCAGATGCTCGGTCCAGTCCGTTATGTGGCTAGTTCGGTCTTCTCCTCAAGTCTTCGCATTTGGTGCTTTTGACTCGGGTCTCTCACCATCTGTTTGGTGGTCAGGTGGCTTTGTTACTGGTGTCCCACCTGCGTGCTTCGCCGTGTCTTGTGCGGCGCTGGCGGAGCCGCTCAGGCTTGCTTTCAGTTTTGATGTTTCTTCTGCACTGTTTTGCAGGCTGTCTCGGGCGTTGTTTCGCTCCGGGCCAGCTCATGAGCAGCTTGAGCCATTTTCCGGAGGGATCCCTGGGATTGTTGATGCCTGTTTGGCTTGGTCGGGGGTGTATCTTGTGTCTAGTTGTGGCTCTCTGTCATTGCCTGCGTGCCGCAGCCTCTGTGGCCCTGGTTGCTCTTCGCATTGCCTGGGTTCCCTTCATCCTTGTTCCAGGGTTCGGGTCTCCCAGGTTGTCTGCGGGGGTCGTTTGGTGTTGCCAGTTGTCTTGCTTTCGGGTCTCGGGCCCGTGGTTTCCGCCTCCCGGGTTGTCCCTCTTTTGTCCTTGTTTTTGAGCAATTAGCTCCGGGAAGCCGAAGGAGCTCCCTCCAGAAAACCAACGTTGAATGTAATGAAACCCCATTTTCTGGGTGAGACCTGGAGGCTCCCCGGCATCCCTCCCTCCCTCCCTCCAGTCAGCAGTTCTTTTCGCATGTTTTGACATCTAGGCTAAGGACTGACCGGCGGGGCGTCTGGCACTCTCCCTTCACCCTCCCAGGGAGGGGGCGTTGCGAAGACGGCGGCACTTTTGTAACAAGATGACGTCATGCTCGTTTGATCGTTTTTCTTCATGGAGAGTTCTATCCTCTCGTTCGGTATTTAGTAGCATTTCTTCACTAGAATGGGAGGATATTTTGGGGAACCTGTCATTCTGGGTGCCCGATTCAGTTGATGGCAGACATGGAATACTTCTAAACTATATATAAAGTGTCTCTATAGGTCATTGCTCCTTGCACCTCTCTGAGGGGGCCAGGTTCTGGCTCATGGTCCCCCCGGTAGACCTAGAACTCCATGTACATTGACTGATGCCCAAAGCTTATACATCCGTATCAGCCGGATAGCTCCAGGAAACCTCCAGGTCTCGCCCAGAAAATGGCATTTCATTACATTCAACACTGGTTTTTTAACTTTCAGAGAGGTGACGTATGCGATGACTCAGACAGCTGCTTAGACGATTCATTGATAGAGGTGAAAAAAGGTAAATACAATAAATTAAATGTGTTTCATGGAATTAAGTTGCAGGGGAGGTGATGTTCTGTTGTAGTCATTATGTTCATAATCTAAGTTTACCTACTGGATTGTGCTGGCTGAGAAAATTCATTTTGCAAAAAAGCACAGGCCGGGAAAACACCAATTTAGATTTCGTACTATTCAAAATGCACGAGCTGTAGGTTGCGTACGAAATGGACTCCTCGGACCACCAAAGAGAGGCAGCCATCTTGAAAAAAACATTTCCCTAAGGCTGCTGGCTGGATCAGTTCTGAATGAGCAACCATGTGGGTGGCACACTCCCAATCCCCTGTCGGACGCGGTGTTGAAAGATCACTCATCACTGGTGAAATTCAAACCATATTGTTTGAGGAACATAATGGTCATGATATTGATGAAGCTAGGCACAATAAGGACCTAACATAAGGGTCTGATACAAGTGATGCAGCACCAATGAGAACGATACAGCGAGCGAATCCAGTAGTAGCCGAGCGCCACCCATGTCCACTCATGTCATCTCCAATTTATATAGATGATACAATAGATGAATTGTGTTCTGGGTTCATTGATGATGCATCTGATACAAGTAGGATAGATGAACAGTGTGTTAGTGGCTTCCATGTGGTGTTTATTGCCAGCGTTGGTGATGGCAATATAAGGAGCACTGATGAATTCGCGAGGGAGGACTGTGATAATTTTGTAATACACAAACCACAATTAGATGATGTTGATGTTGCACCCACTTTCCCATATACAGGTGAAGATATGAGTGATTCCAGGACAGAATTTTGTCATTGAGCTTTTCCTAGATCTTTCCAAGAATACCTGGATTTTCTCAATGCTACCTTATAAACCGATCTTTTCAAGAATATCTGAATCTCTTCAGAATACTGAGTCTTTTCAATCGTACCTTACAAATTGATCTTTTGTTATAATCTTTTCAAGACTACCTTACACTTCTCAAGCTACATACAGAGCACCACTTGGTTTCCAAACCCCTTGGGGACGAGACCCGTCGGTTAACATGTAAGTTCGTAAACTAGAAATAAATGGGAAAAAATAAACTAGAAATGTAAAAAAAAAAATTACAAAAAATTTATGGAAAAAACTCTAGGTGAAAACATCGACAGGTTCATAGCGTAAATGCAACCGTATTTTGTTTGTACTCACCAATAAGTGAAGTATGAAGTCCTGATCCGCTTTATAAAAGTCCTTAATTGTTCCTAGCTGATTATTAAGATGTCTGGCAAACATCCTCTGGATGTTTCCTGCCAGCCTGCAGGAACATCCTGCCAGCCTGCCAGCCAGCCTGCCTGCATGCCAGCCTGCATGCCAGCCAGTCTGCCAGCCTGCCTGCCAGCCTGCCTGCCTGCCTGCCTGCCTGCCTGCCTCACTCTCTGCCATCCTGCTAACGGGTCGAGTGTGTTAGGCTTAAAATTCAGGAGTGAGCCGGTCTCTCCCCCACCACCCCCACCACCGACAAACCTCCCCCCCCCCCCCCTACATCCCATACTCTCTTCAAGGTCACGCGGTTCAACCACATGACTATCCCTGCCTCCCTCTCTGCCTGCCATCCAGCCTGCCTCCCCCTCTGCCTGCCATCCAGCATGCCTCCCTCTCTGCCTGCTATCCAGCATGCCTCCCTCTCTGCCTGCTATCTAGCCTGCCTCCCTCTCTGCCTGCCTCCCTCTCTGCCTGCCATCCAGCCTGCCTTCCCCTCTGCCTGCCATCCAGCATGCCTCCCTCTCTGCCTGCTATCCAGCATGCCTCCCTCTCTGCCTGCTATCTAGCCTGCCTCCCTCTCTGCCTGCCATCCAGCCTGCCTCCCTCTTTGCCTGCCATCCAGCCTGCCTCCCCCTCTGCCTGCCATCCAGCCTGCCTCCCCCTCTGCCTGCCATCCAGCCTGCCTCCCTCTCTGCCTGCCATCCAGCATGCCTCCCTCTCTGCCTGCCATCCAGCATGCCTCCCTCTCTGCCTGCCATCCAGCCTGCCTCCCTCTGCCTGCTTGCCATCCAGCCTGCCTCCCTCTGCCTGCTTGCCATCCAGCCTGCCTCCCTCTGCCTGCTTGCCATCCAGCCTGCCTCCCTCTGCCTGCCTGCCATATCCAGCTTGCCTCCCTCTCTGCCGGCCATATCCAGCCTGCCTCCCTCTCTGACGGCCATATCCAGCCTGCCTCCCTCTCTGCCGGCCATATCCAGCCTGCCTCCCTCCCTCTCTGCCGGCCATATCCAGCCTGCCTCCCTCTCTGCCGGCCATATCCAGCCTGCCTCCCTCTCTGCCGGCCATATCCAGCCTGCCTCCCTCCCTCTCTGCCGGCCATATCCAGCCTGCCTCCCTCCCTCTCTGCCGGCCATATCCAGCCTGCCTCCCTCTCTGCCGGCCATATCCAGCCTGCCTCCCTCTCTGCCGGCCATATCCAGCCTGCCTCCCCCCTCTCTGCCGGCCAAATCCAGCCTGCCTCCCCCCCTCTCTGCCGGCCATATCCAGCCTGCCTCCCCCCCTCTCTGCCGGCCATATCCAGCCTGCCTCCCTCCCTCTCTGCCGGCCATATCCAGCCTGCCTCCCTCCCTCTCTGCCGGCCATATCCAGCCTGCCTCCCTCCCTCTCTGCCGGCCATATCCAGCCTGCCTCCCTCCCTCTCTGCCGGCCATATCCAGCCTGCCTCCCTCCCTCTCTGCCGGCCATATCCAGCCTGCCTCCCTCCCTCTCTGCCGGCCATATCCAGCCTGCCTCCCTCCCTCTCTGCCGGCCATATCCAGCCTGCCTCCCTCCCTCTCTGCCGGCCATATCCAGCCTGCCTCCCTCCCTCTCTGCCGGCCATATCCAGCCTGCCTCCCTCCCTCTCTGCCGGCCATATCCAGCCTGCCTCCCTCCCTCTCTGCCGGCCATATCCAGCCTGCCTCCCTCCCTCTCTGCCGGCCATATCCAGCCTGCCTCCCTCCCTCTCTGCCGGCCATATCCAGCCTGCCTCCCTCCCTCTCTGCCGGCCATATCCAGCCTGCCTCCCTCCCTCTCTGCCGGCCATATCCAGCCTGCCTCCCTCCCTCTCTGCCGGCCATATCCAGCCTGCCTCCCTCCCTCTCTGCCGGCCATATCCAGCCTGCCTCCCTCCCTCTCTGCCGGCCATATCCAGCCTGCCTCCCTCCCTCTCTGCCGGCCATATCCAGCCTGCCTCCCTCCCTCTCTGCCGGCCATATCCAGCCTGCCTCCCTCCCTCTCTGCCGGCCATATCCAGCCTGCCTCCCTCCCTCTCTGCCGGCCATATCCAGCCTGCCTCCCTCCCTCTCTGCCGGCCATATCCAGCCTGCCTCCCTCCCTCTCTGCCGGCCATATCCAGCCTGCCTCCCTCCCTCTCTGCCGGCCATATCCAGCCTGCCTCCCTCCCTCTCTGCCGGCCATATCCAGCCTGCCTCCCTCCCTCTCTCTCTGCCGGCCATATCCAGCCTGCCTCCCTCCCTCTCTCTCTGCCGGCCATATCCAGCCTGCCTCCCTCCCTCCCTCTCTGCCGGCCATATCCAGCCTGCCTCCCTCCCTCCCTCTCTGCCGGCCATATCCAGCCTGCCTCCCTCCCTCCCTCTCTGCCGGCCATATCCAGCCTGCCTCCCTCCCTCCCTCTCTGCCGGCCATATCCAGCCTGCCTCCCTCCCTCCCTCTCTGCCGGCCATATCCAGCCTGCCTCCCTCCCTCCCTCTCTGCCGGCCATATCCAGCCTGCCTCCCTCCCTCCCTCTCTGCCGGCCATATCCAGCCTGCCTCCCTCCCTCTGCCGGCCATATCCAGCCTGCCTCCCTCCCTCCCTCTCTGCCGGCCATATCCAGCCTGCCTCCCTCCCTCCCTCTCTGCCGGCCATATCCAGCCTGCCTCCCTCCCTCCCTCTCTGCCGGCCATATCCAGCCTGCCTCCCTCCCTCCCTCTCTGCCGGCCATATCCAGCCTGCCTCCCTCCCTCCCTCTCTGCCGGCCATATCCAGCCTGCCTCCCTCCCTCCCTCTCTGCCGGCCATATCCAGCCTGCCTCCCTCCCTCCCTCTCTGCGGTACATTCAAGAAACAAATCTGGGTCACAGGTTTGTCGAGTATGGTTAGGCTTACGGAGTCAGCCGGTCCCTCCCCCACCACCGACACCCCCCCTCCAACCCATTCACACACACACACACACACACACACACACACACACACACACACACACACACAATTATAGACCTGTATCATTGACAAGTGTAATAGTGAAAGTATTGGAAAAGCTAATCAAAACTAAATGGGTAGAACACCTGGAGAGAAATGATATAATATCAGACAGACAGTATGGTTTTCGATCAGGAAGATCCTGTGTATCGAATTTACTCAGTTTCTATGATCGGGCCACAGAGATATTACAGGAAAGAGATGGCTGGGTTGACTGCATCTATCTGGACCTAAAAAAGGCTTTCGACAGAGTTCCACATAAGAGGTTGTTCTGGAAACTGGAAAATATTGGAGGGGTGACAGGTAAGCTTCTATCATGGATGAAAAATTTTCTGACTGATAGAAAAATGAGGGCAGTAATCAGAGGCAATGTATCGGAATGGAGAAATGTCACAAGTGGAGTACCACAGGGTTCAGTTCTTGCACCAGTGATGTTTATTGTGTACATAAATGATCTACCAGTTGGTATACAGAATTATATGAACATGTTTGCTGATGATGCTAAGATAATAGGAAGGATAAGAAATTTAGATGATTGTCATGCCCTTCAAGAAGACCTGGACAAAATAAGTATATGGAGCACCACCTGGCAAATGGAATTTAATGTTAATAAATGTCATGTTATGGAATGTGGAATAGGAGAACATAGACCCCATACAACCTATATATTATGTGAGAAATCTTTAAAGAATTCTGATAAAGAAAGAGATCTAGGGGTGGTTCTAGATAGAAAACTATCACCTGAGGACCACATAAAGAATATTGTGCAAGGAGCCTATGCTATGCTTTCTAACTTCAGAATTGCATTTAAATACATGGATGGCGATATACTAAAGAAATTGTTCATGACTTTTGTTAGGCCAAAGCTAGAATATGCAGCTGTTGTGTGGTGCCCATATCTTAAGAAGCACATCAACAAACTGGAAAAGGTGCAAAGACATGCTACGAAGTGGCTCCCAGAACTGAAGGGCAAGAGCTACGAGGAGAGGTTGGAAGCATTAAACATGCCAAAACTAGAAGACAGAAGAAAAAGAGGTGATATGATCACTACGTACAAAATAGTAACAGGAATTGATAAAATCGACAGACCTGGCACTTCAAGAACAAGAGGTCATAGATTTAAACTAGCTAAACACAGATGCCGAAGAAATATAAGAAAATTCACCTTCGCAAATAGAGTGATAGACGGTTGGAACAAGTTAAGTGAGAAGGTGGTGGAGGCCAAGACCGTCAGTAGTTTCAAAGCGTTATATGACAGAGTGCTGGGAAGACGGGACACCACGAGCGTAGCTCTCATCCTGTAACTACACTTAGGTAATTACACTTAGGTAATTACACACACACACACACACTCTCTCTCTCTCTCTCTCTCAAAGGTCACATGGTTCACCTCAACATCCATACATCCTTTCCTGCCTGCCTGCCTTCTTCCCAGCCTGCCAGCCAGCCAGCCAGCCAGCCAGCCAGCCAGCCAGCCTGCCTGCCTGCCTGCCAGTCAGCCATCCAGCCTGCCTGCCTGCCAGCCTGCCTGCCTGCCTGCCAGCCTGCCTGCCTGCCTGCCTTCATTCCTTCCTTCCTTCCTTCCTTCCTTCCTGCCTGCCTGCCTGCCTGCCTGCCTGCCTGCCTGCCTGCCTGCCTGCCTTCCTGCCTTCCTGCCTGCCTTCCTTCCTTCCTGCCTTCCTTCCTTCCTGCCTGCCTGCCTTCCTTCCTGCCTGCCTGCCTTCCTGCCTGCCTTCCTTCCTTCCTGCCTGCCTTCCTTCCTTCCTTCCTTCCTTCCTGCCTGCCTGCCTGCCTTCCTGCCTGCCTGCCTTCCTGCCTTCCTGCCTGCCTTCCTTCCTGCCTGCCTTCCTTCCTTCCTGCCTTCCTTCCTTCCTGCCTTCCTGCCTTCCTTCCTGCCTGCCTGCCTTCCTGCCTGCCTTCCTTCCTTCCTGCCTGCCTGCCTTCCTTCCTTCCTTCCTTCCTTCCTTCCTTCCTTCCTTCCTTCCTTCCTTCCTGCCTGCCTGCCTGCCTGCCTGCCTGCCAGCCAGCCAGCCAGCCAGCCAGCCAGCCAGCCAGCCAGCCAGCCAGCCAGCCAGCCTCCCTCCCTCCCTCCCTCCCTCCCTCCCTCCCTCCCTCCCTTCCTTCCTTCCTTTCTCACTGATTCTCCCCTCTCTCTCATACTGCCTCCCATCTAAGCTCCCCCATCCATCCAACCACCAGTCAGCCATCACTGATGCAGTGCGTGCATTTGGAGCCAACATGGTGCACAGATGTTTCTTGATTGTGCAGATATGTAAATCAAAAGCACAGAATGAACATTCCAGCCTCATGACAATTCAAAACAATAGAAATAATAGGCCGTGAATCTGTGAAGTCACAGTGGGCAAACTGGACCATCTCCCACCCATCACCACAGGCTGGCCTGACACTTGGCGGACCCCTTGGGTTGGGGAGCATGACTCCCCAACCCCAATCGGGAAACTGGAAGTTTTCGGATAACTAAAGTTCGGAAACCAAGTGGTGCTCTGTACCACCTACAGGTACTAAAGCCAAGGGTGAACATCAGTGCGTGATTTGCAAGCACACAGAACGAAGAAACAGGAAGCGAAAATCTGTTTGTAATTGTTGCATCGTCTTACCCCAGGTGGGGAGTGTTATTGACTAGGGAGGGCGCACTGCAACCGGTACAGCTTGCACACGTGGCGGCCAATGATTCTCTCTGGCTGCCAGTTTATTTGTTGTGTGTCTTCGGGGGTTTTGTTTTTCTTTTCAGAATTTTCACTTTTTAACGGAGTACATCTGCCTAGCTTCTTACTAGGCAAGCCTAGGTTGTGTTGGTCCTCCTCCTCTGTTGCCCCTGAAGTTTCATGGCTGCTACTGGTGGTCAATTTGTCTGATGACAGACAGGGTTCTACCAGCTTAGTTAGTCCCAGTGCCTTGGCTTCCCATAGGGCTTACTCACCCTATGGGCTCCTGAAAAAACCCAGTTGGCTCAGGGGTACTATGGATGTGTGTTCCAAGTCGTCATCTCATCTTGTGCGAAATTGAAAATTGTTCGTGCCCCCTGCCTCAGGGAGACGATCATCCATACTGCCTCCGTCATGCTGCCTGTTGGGTCGGTTAAGTTACACCTACAACCAAGAATTTTGTGCGACTTGTTCCCCGCTTGTGCTTCAGTTTGCCCATTCCTTATCTGATGATCTCAGGGATCAGGTGGCAGCTGTGTTGCATGCTTGATTCTTCTTATTGCAACGGCCCGGGTTGGTTGTCCAGTTGGAGGCCCCGAGGCAGCCCCACTTGAGTTTTAGGGACCAGGATTTGGGGGCATTGGTTGCTTCGACCTTGGTTCAGTCCATGCCCCCGCTTCCTTCCCTGGTGGGCATGGTTTGCCCTGCTCCTTTCCCCCCCCTGCTTCCGGCTTTACACCATCTGAGGGTTTCCGAGTCAGGGCGGGGCTTAGCTTAGGATGAGGCTTGGGTGGCTTCAGGTTTTGCCCCTTCCAATTTGGGTGTGGAGGCGGATGAGCCCGAATTTCCCACCGAGGCTTCTGGGTCGACCCAGCAGACTCCCTTCTTCGAAGCTTTTCCCGTGGACTCTACATTTTCTTCTGGGGTGATGGGTGTCAATGAGGGCTATGCCCCAGGGCCTGTGTCAGGGGTTCCTGGGAATAATGGGGAGTCCTCTTGGAGCGCTTGGGCTCCTTTTGACCCTGCTTGGGCCCCTTGTGTCTTCTGGGCAGGGTATATTGCTGCAAGGGAGGAGGTTTTCATACCTCGTTCTCTTTATGAATTTGAGTTAAGTGCGGCTGCCCCCTGGGTTTGTTTTCAGGTGCCCTTGGGATCCTCGGATTTGTCCTTCCGGAGGTTACCTACTTCTTGGATTTCCCCTGGGGTGGTTCGGGAGGCCCTTGGTGCATACAGGCAGCAAGTGTAGGTGTGGGCATAATGTGTGGCAGCAAGTGTAGGTGTAGATATGATGCCAGGCAACAAGTGAAGATGTAGGAATACCTCCCACGAGACCCAGTTTACACCTCTGTCATGGATCCGACTTTGTTTTGAGTTCAGTTCTTCTCCCTCGTATTGGGTGTGTTATGAGGTTCCAGAGTCTTCCTGGGTGGCAGACTGCCCCTTCTCTCTAGAAGCTTGGTGTGACTATTGTTAAACCTGCACGCTTGAGTGGCAAGATGCCTCTTCGGCGCTGGTCATCTTCTTGAGGCTCGCTCGAGTTCCTCAGTGAGTGCCTCATCGCCCTTGTGCTTCCTCATCATGTAGGTCTGGTGCAGTTGTATGCTCAGGTCCCCACTCTTTCTGCTGCTTTGGCTGATGACCTTCAGACTTGCGGTCATTTGACCTCAGTCTTGCGCTTCTTCAGTCTTCTGGAGCTGTCTTCGGATTGGCTTTCGGAGGATGTGGGATGAAGCCAAAGTCTATCTGTACCTGGTGCAATAATAGCGAAGTTTCATTGTGTACCATGGACTGCTTCGTCGATTATTACTCACTTCCGAAGTACTGAGTGTGTAATATAGTGTGTTACTGTGTAAATAGTGTGTGAACCTGTACATATTGTAATTTTAGTGAATTTTTAACAAGTAATTTTGCGACAATATACATTTATTGTGGACACATTACTGATACATGTATCACAGTTCTATGGAACATTATGAACCTTCTACTATATACATATTGTAAAGGACACAAATACGCATCATATACGACAAAAAAAAAAAACACATTGGAAATACATAGAACAAATAATTTAAAATATAGCTGTGGCAACTCGCGGTGCTTGAATGGTGCACGCGACCGCCTCTGGGAGCTTCACGCACGGGCGACCAGCCCGTGACACCCCCTTCTCCACGTCCCCACAGCCAAAGTAAGTGGAATTTTTTAGTTTTTTTTACATATACATGTTCAGGGAAGGGAATTTATTACTTTACAAAGATTAAACAAATTTGTGAACACTTGATTTTATGAGCACACGGGGAATGTCACAATAAACCTGGCGCATCACAGTGGCTAAGTGGGTAGTCTCGTAAACAGAAGTTGGGTCACCTGTGCCATCAGGAACCATGCGCTCAGTCGACCCATGTATGTATCAACAAAAGTAACAAGTCGAGGCAAAGGTCGTAACCCGGTTTGAATTTTCCAACGAAATTGGGGTCGTAACCCGAAAAATTCATAATTAGGGGCATTCGTAAGTTGAGGTTCCACTGTATTTGCAAAATTTTATTAACTGAAGATACCTATTTTTAATCACAAATGTTTTTCCTATTTAATAACAAAATTTGATTAAAATTTGCATTTCTCATTTTGCAATGTTTTCAACCACAAAGGTGTAATGCATTTCACTTTTATCTTCCAACAGAGGCAATAAAAGTTGAATGTTGGGGAGATAATGATGATGGCTACTATGATATGTGTGTTGGAGATGACAGGGATGATAGCAAAGATTCGCTCCACATTAATGAGAACTCGGCAGGCACGACACAGTAAACAATAACAATTGTAACCAGGTGAGAAGTTATAAAGTTTGAATGTATTCATATACTTTGGTCTGAACTTCCATCTTTTTCATGCATATATTACATCATTAATAGTGTAGTACTGCACTACAGTACTTGAAGGAATTATTGTTGGGTTTGTCTTTCTTGTAAGGGCTGTCTCTTGGGTGGTATAATAGTTTCCTTGAAGAACATGTCATAAAATATGTGAACAGTTCCATGGACTTGGAAAAAATAATGTATTCAATGTAGCGAAATGCCCTTTTCTGGGAGATCCTCAGTCGCTCCGGGAGTTTATCTCTGGTACCACCAAGACTTAGCCCAACACACCAGGCCTCTGAGGCCCATCTGTTACCTGCCAGGAGCCAGAACCAGAATCTGGCTCACTCAATGAGGTGAGGGATGCAGTGGGTTTCATACAAAAAAAAAAAAAAAAAAAAATATTTCTTAAAAGAAAATAGGCACCACTAGGTAAACTTTCTGATAATTTTTACACTCCTGAATATTTTCATGCTCTGTCCATGCTATGTTCTTCAGTAAAATAATGCCAATTTTGATATGAAGGTTTTCTGGAGGAGCTGCTTTTTGGTTCATTTTTCCCATATTTTCTGGGAGGAGCCCCCTTCGGCTCCCCAGAGCTATCCAGGCTGATATGGATATTATTTGACTTTGGCATCAGTCAGTGTGAATGGAGTTCATGGGCCTACCGGGGACCACGAGCCAGAACCAGGCTCTCCTCAGAGAGGGGGCCCAGGTTCCCCTTGGAACCTAACTCCATTGCACCAGGAGCAATGGCCTATAGAAATGTACATGTGATTTGGAGCATTCTATGTCTGCCATCGACCAGGCCAGGGACCCAGACAGGTAAGCGCCCAAAACAACCCTTCCCCCCCCCCCCGTATTCTCGTTAACACAACTACTGAAAGCTAAACGAGTGGACAGAACTCCCCAAATGAAAACGATGTTACACGGCATGTGTGACATGCTCCTTGCCGGGGAGGGAGGCCCAGATTTTTCAGGCCGACTATCCACACCCCAGTTCTCGGCTGATGTGGCTTGGTGTCAGTCGTGTGACTCCAGCTCCTGAATTGTTGTCTTAGTGCTGTGCCTTGGGTTTGGTGCTGTCTCCACGGTGATGCGTGAGCTGGGAGTAAATTCACAGGTGCTCAGGTTGCATGTGCTTAGGGTTCCCTTCCCTAAGTGCCCTGTAAGTACCCCACCTTGGGGCTTGGGGTTATCTTCCACAAGGTACCTTGGGTCTACCTCTGCTGGGTCTTTTGCTGCTTGGTGATTGGTTGCACTAAGTGTGCTTTTTTTTTTTCTCCCTTGTTTACCTTTGGGTAAGAGGTAGGTTGCACTGGTAGGGGCACAGGGTACTGCACAGCTAGTTTTCACCTATCATAGCGGCCGACTCTGTTCCACCTGGGTACGTTGTCCACTTGTGGGGGTTTTTCTTTTGTTTTTGTTTGTGCCTGGTGGGGTGGGGGCTCCAAAGCATCTGATGGCTTCAGGATTGGAGCAGGGTTTAGTTAGTTTTGAGACTCGGGCAGTCTCAGAGGATGCCTCTTCTTTGGTGGCGAGGGAGGTATTCGAGTCGGTTACTCCGGCCATGGCTTCGGGGTCTGACCAGTGGGCTGCTTCTTCTCTTGCCTTTTCAGCTGCCCCGGCTTTTTCTTTTGAAACCGGGGCCTTTGAGGACAACTCGGCCCCGGGTCTTGGTGTGGAGGTTCCCGGTGCCGGGGAGGGGATGGTGTGGGGGGCCTTGGGGCCTCGTTGGACCCCGCCTGGGTTTTTCTACCCTCCGAGCGGGGCTTATTGTTACAAGGAGTGGGGTTTTCACCCCCCCCCCTTCCAGGTACGAGTTGGATATATGGTGTCAGCCCCTCCCCGAGTTCGGTTTCAAGTCCCTTCAGGTCCGTCGGTTCCGTCTTTCTGGGGCGTTTTCGGCTTCCAGCATCCCACTTTTTGAGGTATGGGAGGCCATTACAGCTTACCTCCTGCCTGACCCACATTACACCTCTATTATGAATCCATCTACTTTCAGGTTTGGGTCTTCGTCTCCTTACTGGGTTCAATATGGAGTTCCGGAGTTGTCCTGGCTTGTGGACTGCCCGTTGTTTTCTTTGGATGCTTGGCATACCTTCTGTCGTATCCACACGCACGAGTGGCGCGAGGCGCTGACGGTGGTCCAGGTTTTCATGGGGGCGAATTTGAGCTCCTCAGTGTGTTATTGTGCAATTGCACGTGCAGGTTCCTTCCCTTTTGGCTGCCCTGGTCACCAAGGACTTGCACACTCGTGGCCTGTTGACTTCGGTCTTGCACTTTTTTTCCCTCTTGGTGCTGTCTTCGGATTGGCTTCAGGAGGATGTGGAGGTTCTTGGCACAAGTCTGGTGCCTTGGTCTCAGCGGAACGTACGTTGTGTGTGCTGTTGAATCTGTATGCGCCGATCCTGCGGGATGCAGTTCCCTGTTTTTCGCTTTGCGTCTCGCGTGTCAGCAGGTGTTGCTGGCTTCCTCTATGGAATCCACTTGGGCCCTGGCTCTTAGGATTTTATCGCCTTTTTGTCCTTTGCTGTTTGTGGAGTCTGCGGTTGCGCAGTTTTTGCAGGCAGCTTCATCTACTTGCCGTCCAATATCCGACTTGTTGGTTCTCTGGGGTCCCCTGGGGCTCCTGGGGATTCCTTCTCGAAGTGGTCATGCCAGGGCTTGCAGTTCCGTTCAGCACAAGGCGGGGGGGGGGGAGTAAAGCCTTGGCAAAAAATTATAGGCCAGTTGCACTAACATCACACATAATAAAAGGTTTTGAAAGTGATTAGGAATCAAATTTCTAGTTTTATGGAAAATAATGAGCTACACAACCCAGGACAACATGGATTTAGAGCGGGAAGATCCTGTCTGTCACAGTTACTCAATCACTATGACAAAATCATAGAAGATCTAGAAGAAAAGCAAAATGCAGATGTAGTATACACAGACTTTGCAAAGGCACTCGACAAATGTGATCATGGAGTGATTGCACACAAAATGAGGTCAATGGGAATAACTGGTAAAGTGGGACGCTGGATACTGAATTTCCTGTCGAGCAGAACACAAAGAGTAATAGTCAATCAAATAAAATCAAGTCCAAGCACAGTTAAAAGCTCTGTACCTCAAGGTACAGTCCTTGCACCACTGCTGTTCCTTATTCTCATATCAGATATAGATAAAAATACAAGTCACAGCTTTGTGTCATCCTTTGCAGTTGACACAAAAATATCAGCATGAAAATTACCTCTGCTGAAGACATGGAAAAATTACAAGAAGATATCAACAAAGTTTTCGATTGGGCAGCAGAAAATAAGATGATGTTTAACAGCGATAAATTCCAGGTACAGCAAAAATGAGGACCTGAAACATAATACAGGGTACAAAACACATATCAAATCTGCCCATAATAGGTAAACAGCATGTAAAGGATTTGGGAATAATGATGTCCGACGATGTAACGTTTCAGGAGCATAACCAAGCAAATATTGCGTCGGCCAGAAAAATGATAGGATGGATTACGAGAACTTTCAAATCCAGGGATCCCTTCACGATATTGTACTCTTCAAGTCACTGGTGTTGTCCCGTCTCGAGCACTGCTCAGTACTCACTTCCCCCTTCAGAGCAGGAGAGATTGCTGAAATTGAGGGAATACAGAGAACATATACAGCACGCATAGATGCGATAAAGCACCTAAATTATTGGGATCATCTCACAGCTCTCCAAATGTACTCATTAGAAAGGAGACGAGAGAGATATCAAATAATATACACATGGAAAATACTGGAGGGCCAGGCCCCAAATCTACACAGTAAAATAACAACTTACTGGAGTGATCGATATGGAAGAAAATGCAGAATAGAACCAGTGAAGAGCAGAGGTGCCATAGGCACAATCAGAGAACACTGTATAAACATCAGAGGTCCGCGGCTGTTCAACGTCCTCCCAGCGAGCATCAGAAATATTGCCGGAACAACCGTGGACATCTTCAAAAGAAAACTAGACTTTTTTCTAAAAGACGTTCCGGACCAACTGGGCTAGTGGACCAAACTCTCACAAGTCAAGCCTGGCCTCGAACCGGGCTTGGGGAGTGGAAGAATTTCCAGAATCCCATCAACCAGGTAGGTTGCTGGTACCAGTTTCGGAGCCGGTGCCGCCTTCAGACCCATCTTCATCTGGTCGGCGTAGTGTTCGCTCTGCGCGGAGGGCAGGTTCTCTTAAGGAGGCATCGGGTCTTTTGCGGTTCATCCCATTGATGGAGCGATGGAGGGGAGGTTTGCTCTGTTCACTCACGCCTGGTCTCACAATTTGTGGCCTTTTCAGGTCGTTTCCGAAGACCTGGAGATGGTGTTGGGGGGCCCTGACCTCCTTTGGGGGGTTCAGGACTGGCAGGGCAGGCCTCTTCTCCTGCGCTCTGTCAGGTCATCTCGGAGTGGGTGCGCTTAGGCGTGGTCGAAATGACGACGTCCCTTCGATGGGTTTACCGTCTGTGCGGATCTGAGGGTCATTCTGGACTTGTCCTGTCTGAATCCCTAGGTCTCTTACCCCCCCCTCCTTTCGGATGACTATTCTGTCCCAGGTCCGGATTCTGTTGGAGCCGGGCACTTGGACGGTGTCCCTGGACCTCAAGGACGCATATTGGCATGTTCTGGTTCATCTGGGGTTCAGGGACTGGCTCAGGTTTGTTGTGGGGCATCTCGGTTACCGCTTTCGTTGCCTTCTATTCGGTTTGAATCTGGCCCCTCGCATGTTTGCATGCCTTACTCGGGTCGTGGTGGCCCGCCTGCATCTGTTAGGGGTTCGGTGCTGGCCTACCTCAATGACTGGCTGGTATGGGCTCCGAGCCCGTCCGCGTATCTTTTCGCCAGGGATTTGGTTCTTTCACAGCTCGCCGGGTTCAGATTTCTGGTGAACTGGAGGAAGTCCCATCTGGTTCCCTCCCAGGTTCGAACTTGGTTGGGTTCTTGTAATTATCCAAGTCTAATTACCTAAGTGTAGTTACAGGATGAGAGCTATGCTTGTGGTGTCCCGTCTTCCCAGCACTCTTTGTCATATAACGCTTTGAAACTACCGACGGTCTTGGCCTCCACCACCTTCTCTCCTAACTTGTTCCAACCGTCTACCACTCTGTTTGCGAAAGTGAATTTTCTTATATTTCTTCGGCATCTGTGTTTAGCTAGTTTAAATCTATGACCTCTTGTCTTCCCTATCGATTTTATCAATTCCTGTTACAATTTTGTATGTAGTGATCATATCGCCTCTTTTTTTTCTTCTGTCTTCTAGTTTTGTCATATTTAATACCTCTAACCTCTCCTCGTAACTCTTGGTCTTCAGTTCTGGGAGCCACTTAGTAGCGTGTCTTTGCACCTTTTCCAGTTTGTTGATGTGCTTCTTAAGATATGGGCACCACACAACTGCTGCATATTCTAGATTTGGCCTAACAAAAGTTGTGAACAATTTCTTGAGTATATCGCCATCCATGTATTTAAAAGCAATTCTGAAGTTAGAAAGCGTGGCATAGGCTCCTCGCACAATATTCTTTATGTGGTCCTCAGGTGATAGTTTTCTATCTAGAACCACCCCTAGATCTCTTTCTTTATCAGAATTCTTTAAAGATTTCTCACATAATATATAGGTTGTGTGGGGTCTGTTCTCCTATTTCACATTCCATAACATGGCATTTATTAACATTAACACTTTAGTCCGGGCATGACGCAGCATTGCGTCATCCGTTTACTGTCGGTAATCTCGGTGATGATGCAATGCTGCGTCGTCCACTAAAATAATTGCCAAAAATCAGGTTTTTATCTGATTTTTGGGGGACTGTTTGGTAACTGTCAACAAGCCGAATGCAATCTGTGACTACAATACAAACATGAAAGGTGTTGATCACTTTGACCAAATGATCAAATATTATCACTTCATAAGGAAAACTCACAAATGGACGAAGAAAATGACCTTCTATTTTGTGCAAATGGCTATCTACAATGCTTATGTGATGTACAACTACTACACAAAAAATACTAAACTATAATACTAAATATACTAAAATACTAAATACTAAACATTTGTGGGCAGGAATTGGGAGTGTAGCTGGAAGGCGTCTGGGCGCTCACTCGCGGTTAACGCGTGGCCCGTCTTCAACTCGTCGGCGGGTGGAGCGTGACCAGGTTTTTTATTTTATATGCTAATATTCCTCTAGAGAATTCTATTGCGAACCCATTGATACCAAAATGAAAGACTTAGGACGAAAATTGAGGTGACCAGAGTGAAAAGAGTGAACACATTTTATCGCTTTTGCACGCTCCTGGGTAACTCGTTCGCACTTTCTCTGTTTTTCTGCGGGTAATTAGCCAGCTTTTGGAGTTCATATTCATTTAGTGCTGTAGAGAATTCTATTGCGAACACAATGATACCACCTTACCTTGAGGTGCTTCCAGGGCTTAGCGTCCCCGCGGCCCAGTCATTGACCAGGCCTCCTCCAAATTTAATCTTGTAGGACGAGAATTGAGGTGACAAAGTTGAAGAGAGTATACACTTTTCAGAATTAACGCGCGCTCCCGTGAAACATTGGGACCCAAATCGCACAGTTGAGGGTTGGCGCGCGGGGTACGCCAAAGTGTTAAATTCCATATACTTATGGAATTTATGTGCTCCATATACTTACTTTGTCCAGGTCATCTTGAAGGGCATGACAATCGTCTAAGTTTTTTATCCTTCCTATTATCTTAGCATCATCAGCAAACATGTTCATATAATTCTGTATACCAACTGGTAGATCATTTATGTAGACAATAAATATCACTGGTGCAAGAACTGAACCCTGTGGTACTCCACTTGTGACATTTCTCCAGTCTGATACATTGCCTCTGATCACTGCCCTCATTTTTCTATCAGTCAGAAAATTTTTCATCCATGTTAGAAGCTTACCTGTCACCCCTCCAATATTTTCCAGTTTCCAGAACAACCTCTTATGTGGAACTCTGTCGAAAGCCTTTTTTAGGTCCAGATAGATGCAGTCAACCCAACCATCTCTTTCCTGTAGTATCTCTGTTGCTCGATCATAGAAACTGAGTAAATTCGATACACAGGATCATCCAGATCGAAAACCATACTGTCTGTCTGATATTATATAATTTCTCTCCAGGTGTTCTACCCATTTAGTTTTAATTATTTTTTCCAATATTTTGACTATTACACTTGTCAATGATACAGGTTTATAATTAAAGGGGTCTTCCCTGCTTCCACTTTTGTAGATTGGAACTATGTTAGCCATTTTCCACACATCAGCTACAACTCCTGTAAACAGGGATGCCTGAAAAATCAGTTGAAGTGGAATGCTGAGCTCAGGTGCACATTCTCTCAGAACCCATGGTGAAACTCCATCTGGACCAACTGGTTTGTTCTTATTTAGCTCCTTGAGCATTTTTTCCACTTCGTCTCTAGACACCTCTATGTGCTCTATGTTGTTGTCTGGAATTCTTATTGTCTAGTTCCCTGAAGATTTCATTTTGTACAAACACACTTTGGAACTTTTCGTTTAATGTTTCACACATTTTCTTTTCATTTTCTGTGAATCTATTTCCCATTTTCAACCTCTGAATATTTTCCTTTACTTGCAATTTGTTGTTTATGAATTTATAGAATAGACCTGGTTCTGTTTTACATTTGTCTGCAATCCCTTTTTCAAAATTTCTTTCTGCCTCTCTCCTCACTGCCGTGTAGTTGTTTCTCGCATCTTTGTATCGCTGGTATGTTTGGGGGTTTGGCCTCTTCCTGTATTGATTCCATTTTTGTGTCTTTTGGTCTCTGGCCCTCTCGCAATTTCTGTTGAACCAATCCTGTTTCCTAGTTCTGCATCTCTGTTTTGGTATAAAAATTTTTGTGCCTTTATCATATATTTCACAAAACCTGACATACATCTCATTTACTTCCTTGCCTAGCAACAAGTCTGTCCAATTATACTCACTAAAAAATCTCTAAGGTTGCCATAATGTCCTCCCCTAAAGTCAGGTTTTTCAATTGCATCAACCTTCTTATTTTCTTCCAGATTATAATGCATTGCATACTTTATTCCCAAAAAGACATGGTCACTTTTACCCAAAGGAGGAAGGTACGGAATGTCAAATATTTCTTCCTCCATCCTGGTAAATATAAAATCTAGCATGGAGGGAATGTCCCCTTCCCTCATTGTTTAACATGTTGATACAAGCTTGTTTAACATATTGATACAAGAATGTTTCCAGGATGAGGTCTACAAATTTACAGGTCCAAAAGTCTTTTGTTTTAGCTTCATATGCTTCCCAGTCTTTGGATTTCAAGTTGAAGTCACCGACTATCAACAGTCGTGATCTGTCATTATCCGCTCTCGCCATGATCTCTCTCATTATTGTTATAAGACCTTCTCGTTTACTATTTAGCTCCTCCCTTGACCATGTGCTGCTTGGCAGTAGACTGTATGCATTTATGATCATTAGTTTATCATCCTCATGGCAGATCTCTAGTGCTATTATGTCAACTTCTTGTGGATTGGCAGTCATTATTTCGTTCACCTTTAGGTGAACTGGGAGCCGGGAGCCGGGAGCCGGTTGGCCGAGCAGACAGCACGCTGGACTTGTGATCCTGTGGTCCTGGGTTCGATCCCAGGTGCCGGCGAGAAACAATGGGCAGAGTTTCTTTGACCCTATGCCCCTGTTACCTAGCAGTAAAATAGGTACCTGGGTATTAGTCAGCTGTCACGGGCTGCTTCCTGGGGGTGGAGGCCTGGTCGAGGACCGGGCCGCGGGGACACTAAAAAAGCCCCGAAATCATCTCAAGATAACCTCAAGATAGGTGTTCTTTCACCAGCACAGCAACGCCACCGCCTTTCCTAATTTTTCTGTCCCGTCTCCAAATTGAGTACCCCCTTGGGAATATGACCTCGTTTAAAATAACCTTTTCAAGTTTTGTCTCCGTGAGTGCAACAATGTATGGTGTCTGCAGCTGTATTACATCACTTAACTCCAGTATCTTCGATTTCACTCCATCTATGTTGGTGTATGCAATCTTCAGGAACTGGTTCCCCCTCTTCTTATTCTTCACTTCCCCCTGTCCCTAATGATTTTGATGGTTTGCCTTATGTACCACTTTACTGGTCTGCCTACCCCTATCACTTTGTAGAAAAAAAATTGATTTCTTCTTCATTCCTGCTCTCATTTAAACGTTATGCCTCGGCGAGGTTCAGTTTCAGCTTCTCCCTATCTTCTTTTGAAAGATCTCGTCTTAACGGCCAAACTTTCCCATCCTCATCACTTTGTAATTTTCTAGCATTCCTAAGTACTTCTTCCAGCTGTTTGGCACCATTTAGGGTGATCCTCAAAGGCCGATCTTTCCCTTTTACATATCTGCCTATTTTCCTGTAGTCGCACACATTCTCTATGGTAGTAAGACCTTCCACGAAGCCAGCAATTTTATCTACTACTTTCGCTTCTTCTACAGCTCTTTCTGACCTAGATGTTATCTTCTTTTGCTTTGCACCCAAAAATTATCGGGTACTTACTCCGATCAACTGTGTTTTGCACCAATTTCGGGTTAGATGCCAATTCCTTTCTCACTTCCAGCCTAATTTTTGTTTTATCTTGGTTGCTGCAGTGTTTGACTTCCTTTACTGCTTCTTCAATTTTTCCTTCTCCTTGGCCACTTGTGCATAGGTGAGTTGCATATCTTTCTTGCACTGTTCTATACCCTGTGTAACTTCCCTCATCTGTGCTGACAAAAGCTGTTTCGTATGTTTAATTTCCTTACCTAACCTATTGTAGTCATTTATGTTTAAATTTACTTTAACGTCTTCCAAAGCTATTTTTAAGAGTTTATTTTCTTCTTCCATGGCTTTGCAATTTGTTTCCAATTGATTCTTATCCTTGCACATGTCTTTCACTAAACCCTCAAGACATAAAACTTTGCTATTTAAATGGTCATTACTTTCTTTCAATTTACTAATTATTTCTACATGAGAGTTCACTGTATTATCTAATTTTACCAACTTGTTATGTAGACTGGTTATATCAATGCTTTTTTCATTGAATTCAGCAAAATCAAGCTCTGTTTTGTATTTCCTCTTGCCGGCAGCCATCTTGAATGTTCTTCTTTGCACTGGAAACACTAGGGCAACTTTTTCTCATCCAATTTTTCACTTCAATTGGCACATAATTGTTATCTCACCTATTTTCAAAAGCACTATACCTTTGTTCTCTGGGACACCACTCACTATCATCAACCTGCACTACAATACTTAGGATTGTTGAAATATGCTGGAGCTCCTGTGATGCAAGTGTTGACCCTAGGGGTGTCACCTTTTGAATTCATAAAAATTTAAGAGTGTGAGGGATTTCTCGCGTTTTTCATCAAGCCCTGTTATATGGGAGAACTCGCGTGCATACACACACTCACACATTGTGTGTGTGCACTCGCGCACGGGCGTAGTGTATGCACTAGCTTTCCAATTTGCTTAAAATGTGGTTAGTATGTCTTGTCCAGAGGGTCCGCTTGTTTTCCTTGTACCCGACCAAAGATACCTGCTCTGAAGGGTTGTAGACTCCCTCTTCTATGAGCTGACTTATTGAGTCACCTTGCTTCTGGATAGTGCATGAGATTTATTTTCCCTTACAGGGCCTGTTGATGGGAAGGAAACAGCCATCTCAACTTACAACCATTGAAAAATTTAGATTGCAGTTATGCATGCTGAAGGACCTGCCTATATTTTGATCCTGCTCCTGTGGATGTTAGGGTCCTTGCACTTTAGCTGAAGGTATGCTTGGGTTACTTATGAAAATTTTGTGTCCTGCATTTGCTTACACCCTGCCCTCAGTGGTAATTGGAGGATGGGACTCAGTGTGTGCTTCGCAAAGATGCTTTCCCTGCACTCAACCTGCTTGCCTGTCTGTGTGGTGTTTCAAGTGGCCAGACTCCTTCGCCCCAGTGAGGGTGTATTATCTAGTATGTGTTTTTGTAAAAGTAAAAGCCACCATTGCAACTACAATTATGAGGAATCGTTTTTCATTTTAGGAAAGCACACGGTAGCGTACAAAAAAATACTGTACAGTACATTCATTTCCTTACAAACTGCTTTCACCTAACATCTAAATTCTTGCTTCCTGACTCAGTTGGTATGTCAACCCATCTTCTCATCCCACCTATGCAACCCTGAAATGCATTTGAATATACTCTTCACCAGTCTACATTCATCCAGTCATGCAACATGCCTAATCCATCTCATCATGCTGTCCTCTATCATGCTGTTTATTGATTTTGCAGTCCACATTTTTTTATGACATTTCCAATCCTTACGCAATCCTTAGGATGACTATCTCATTTTCCAAGAAGAAAACAACACTAGGAAAGAATGTATAGAATCTTCAGGCATCAACGACTACAATACCGTCAGAGAGAATGAAGGAAAATTCAATGTTGCTACCCATCTTCCTAAATATATGCTTGAAAAAATACATATTCAAACTCAAAATCCCTCGTGTTCCTGACCTCAATTCACCTTTATCTTCTGTAATGTTTCCTCATCACATTCTATGCAAAAGCTGTAAACATCTTTCAGGTTCTTTCTGTAGTCAAATTACAGTAACTAAAGAATTATTTTTTAAAGGAAATACAGTAGTGGAATACTGTATTGTATTGTATAAATATAAATGATAACAATTGCCTAGTATAATGTTTTGCCCATCACAGTTCATATTTTAACTGGCTATTTTCTTATCTAGGGACTCACCAGTCATCAGATGTCTCAAGCTGATGCTTGATAAATGTATCCTGACTAGAAGGTTGTGCTGGTGGAAGCGATTATCTCTTTGATGATGATTTATCTATTAAGTGAGCAGAAATGTTCTGCAGAAGGAAGCAATGATAACAGTGAACCAGTTATCATTGGTTCAATGGTGACTGGTTCACTGTTATCATTGAACCAATGCTCAGCACCTTCATGTTTATACTGTCATGCTAACTGCTACCATCAATAGTTTGTGGTGGGTTGTTTCTTCCCTCACCCCCCCAAAAAAATTATTATTTTGGTGAATCAATCTTTGGATGTTGAAATAATCAAAGGAATAGATAAATGTACCAAACTGGACATGTTTCATCTCTGGGTCTCATAGTAAAGTTATAGTAACATGTTAGTCATCTCACAACACACATTTTCCTGTCATTAAAAGCAAAGAAGTAGAATGATAGTATAAGACATGTGTAAGTTTTCCCCACATTTCCTGGTTAAATGTCACATAACTATTTATTTATGTCAAATGTCATAATGTCACAAAAAAGAAATGTCACATAACTATTTATTTACAAATCCACTCTGAAATTAGTTTTTTCAATGTTAAAAATAAATTTAATTGAAATCTTTTAACCATACTAAAATGTGAGTCAATAGTATTTCTTACACTACTACTGCTACAGTAGTTTCTCCCTTCCTGTGAGAATTGAGTTACCTCCTGAACCCAGGAATTGCTTGAAAATGATCTTGTATAATAGCAAAGTTGCATTTATTAAAATAATGAAGTGGATTGTGTAGAGGCAAGGCTACTGATAAATATCAATAATAGTCTAATTACTGTGTAAGATATCTTGTCAAGCAAGATGTTGGTGCATAAAATCTTTACTGTGCAAGATATGACATGCTGAATGTTTATGGTGCATAAATTCATTACTGTGTAAGATTCCTCTGTTGCCAAGTGATGATTGTGTTGAATTAGTCTCTGGCAAACATTTAGTTCAAACTGTTAGATTTTATTTAAACAACATAAGAACTTTATTTTTTGCCGATTGATTTTTGTATGGTATAACCTGTTTTGTTATTTGTTAAATATATGAAGTATCATATTCAACACAATACTCTAATTAACCACTGTGCTGCACCGGCTTTAATGGGGACATTTCCCCTGTGCGCCGAAAATAGTGTTCGCAAAAATTTTTATATTTGTAAAATTATCAATTCCCTTCCCTGTGCACATACATGTAAAAAAAATAATAAACAGCACTTACTTTGGATGTAGGGACATGGAGAAGGGGGCGTGTGACGTCATCATTTGCTGTGCACTCATGCGTGAAGCTCCCAGAGGCAGTCGCGCAGTCCATTCAAGCACCGCGGGTTGCCACAATTATATTTTCTACTATTTATTCTATGTACAGTATTTCCAATGCATTTTTTTTGTTTTTATGATCATATATGATGCACATTTGTGTCCTTTACAATCTCTATATAGTAGAACGTTCGTAATGTTCCATGGAACTGTGATACATGTGTCAGTAATGTGTCCACAATAAATGTTTGTCACAATATTACATGTTGAAAATTCACTAAAATTATAATATGTACAGTTTCACACACTACACACCAACATACTGTATTACACACTCGGTACTTGGCAAGTGTGTGATATTCAAAGAAGCAATCCATGAGACCATGACTTTGCACTCAACGCATATGGTACACATAGTAGTAGGCCGCCTCCGGTGGGAGAGACACACGATTAGTGAGGTCCGCGGAAATTCGTCAGTTTCTTGGGGCATTGAAGGAGTATAGAGGCTAGATCATAGTATTTGGCCTTTCGCAGTGTGTAGCTAGCAGAGTGCAACATAGCATAGTCATATCATTAGCGATAGTGCGAAGAAACCAAAGTGGAGCTAGTGGCATCACCGGTGCATATATAGTGTGGAGAACCGCGTGGAGTGACCTGACCTGACGGCCAGCGTGGGACGACCTGCCGTGGAACTGCCTGATTGTGTTTGTTGGGTGGTGACTGTGATCGGTGGTACAGTAAATTAGGGAACTGTAACACAACGATACAGTGACTGACTCCAGAGCTTTGTGTAGATAGAGAAGAACCGCCATCATCAATCTACTAGAACTTAGTGAATCACCAAGTGGGAAGCGACGACGGATCACCATCGTCATCCATACATTGCCATTACTCGTCTAGTTCTGTGAGTGGGAGGCTGTCTGGTAGGTACCCCTCTCTGGTCAATCACTCAGGTGTACATAGTGAGGTAAAATATTATCATTCTTGTTCAGGATATCATATAGATTTAAAATCTCAAAGTGGCTCATGTTAGGTAGAGGTTAACACTTACGGGAACTCGTGACACACGCATGCACGCAGGCACACGCAAAAACACACACACACAAACGTTCATTCAGGGAAGAAAGGATTAACACCTTTTACCAAAGGGGATAAGACCTCACTATACTCCACTCCCTCTCTTACCCCCCATCTGACCTGATCTGACCTGGTCGCCATCTCCGCCTCCCCCCAGTCCCCCGCCTCCCCCTTACACACACTCCCTACTCTCTCTCTTACCCCTCCCCACTCTCTCCCCCTCTCTCCCTCTCTCACTCCCACTCTCTCCCACTCTCTCCCACTCCCACTCGCTCGCTCTCTCTCTCTCTCTCTCTCTCTCTCTCTCTCTCTCTCTCTCTCTCTCTCTCTCTCTCTCTCTCTCTCTCTCTCTCTCTCTCCCCCCCCCCCCTCCCCCCCCCCTCCCCCTCTCCCTCTCCCTCCCCCCTCTCCCTCCCCCCTCTCCCTCCCCCCTCTCCCTCCCCCCTCTCCCTCCCCCCTCTCCCTCCCCCCCTCTCCCTCCCCCCCTCTCCCTCCCCCCCTCTCCCTCCCCCCCTCTCCCTCCCCCCCTCTCCCCCCATCCCCCCCCACCCCGCTCTGCCCTGCTGACAAATCCTATCACGGCACAACTAGGAACATGGTCAAGCATGACAGCCAGAGGTAACAGGGGAACAGGGAAAAGTCCAGGTGATAAAATGAAGGAAATGTTCGCCCAGTTTCTGGAGGACATCAAGAGTGAGATGCAGGAAATGAAGAATTAAATAAGCAACTTAAAAAGAGAGAGCTGACAGCAACAAAGGAGGAGATTAGAGCCCTCAAAGAGAACAGTATCGATGCTGAGACTCGGATGACCACCCAGGGAGCAGGTGGTAATAGTATTTTGGAAGAGAATGGCAATAAAAGCAACATTTGCAGAAATGCTAAAAAAAAAAAAAAAAAAAAAAAAAAAAACTGATGTAATGTCTGCAGTGATGGAGGTAGCCATGAAAGCAGCCACCTCACAGGAAGCGGCATGCTCCACTAGCCAGCTGCTGGAAAGGAAAAGATCAGTGGTAGCTGTGGGTATTAAAGAGCAGGAAGGCTCTAATAGGAAAGAGTGGAATGATAAGGACAAAGTGGCAGTGAATGAAATACTGAAGGCTCTAGACATGGAAGGGGCCGAGCATAGCATTGAGAAGGTTTTCAGGCTAGGCTGGTACAAAAAAGACCGAGACTGTATGTTAAAGATAGTGTTTGCAAACGAAAACACAAAGGAGATGATTCTAACAAAGAAAAGCCACCTGCAACATGTGGGAGAATTCAAAAAAGTATTCCTCCAGAGGGACATGACGAGGGAGGAGAGGGCCATGGCGGCAGAAGCAAGGAAGAAGCGCAGGGCGAGAGGGGAAAACCAGGAAATACAGCTCCCAACACATCACCCCCAGAGGCGAGGGGGGGGGGAACCCACAACCAGCTACCCAGTAACACCAGTGGGGAGGGCAACCCCACCACCCTCCTCTGCATAGAAAGCCCCCCTACTCCAAACCCTCTCTGCCCCCACTCAAATACCCAGCCAAATCTCCCTCCCCCGACACCCAATCCCTACCCTTCTACCCCTCCCCTCCTCCCACCGAGTCCCCCCTCCCTTCCCCCCTTTCCTTCCTGTCCTCCCTTCCCTTTCACCCCATACCCTCCCCCTTCACTTGACCCCCTCATCCCAGTATCCTCTGCAACCCTGTTATCCACCTCACAAATCCTCACACCCATGGAACAGATAACCCCCAACAGCAGAACACTCACCAAGGAGGAGATTTGAGAAGGGACAGAAAAAAGTGAGCCTTAAGGCAATGTACACTAATATAGATGGAATTACAAATAAAGCAAATGAACTTGGAAAATGGGTACTAGAGGAAAACCCAGACATAATAGCTCTCACAGAAACAAAGCTAACAAAAACCATAACAAATGCAGTGTTCCCACAGGACTATTATGTTATGAGGAAAGAGAGAGAAGGAAGAGGTGGTGGTGGTGTAGCCCTGCTGGTAAGAAAAGGCTGGGATTTTGAGGAAATGGTTGTTCAGGGATGTGAAGGTTTCAGTGATTACATAACAGGTACAATAACAACTGGAGGGCAAAAAATTATAGTCGTAGTCATATATAATCCACCACCAAATGACAGAAGACCCAGACAGGAATATGATAGAAACAACATGGCAACCATTAACATAATAGACAGAGCATCTTGAGGTTATCTTGATATGATTTCCGGGCTTTAGTGTCCCCGCGGCCCGGTCCTCGACCAGGCCTCCACCCCCAGGAAGCAGCCCGTGACAGCTGACTAACTCCTACATACCTATTTTACTGCTAGGTAACAGGGACAAAGGGTGAAAGAAACTCTGCCCATTGTTTCTCGCCGGTGCCCGGGACCATAGGATCACGTGCCAGCGTGCTGTCCGCTCGGCCGACCGGCTCCTTTGAGCAGCTTCTGTTGCTAGCAGGAATGGATCTGGACTACTACTCATAGGAGACTTCAACCATGGTGTTACGACCCTGGGGTTCCTCAGTGGAAACCAGAGATCAAAATTGAACTAAATAAGCTACGTTAGATTAGCAAAACGCAAGTCAATGTGTATTTGTTTGTATCTTCCCTGCCAGACGTAAGACTAGTCTTGTTTCTCAAAGAGCATTTAAAGACTGAGCTGGGGGTTGATTATTAAATAATAACATAGGCACCAACTATGTTTACTAATACTTTCTAATCATTTGTAAAGTAACATGTTGCATAGGGGAAGATTTTTAATGTGCTTAGCTGCACGATCAATTAGGCTCCTCCCGGCACCACCACATGCGGGAGGCCTGAGCTGGTCGCTGGGAGCGTTCTTCTTCTGGCTGGCGTTCGTGGGGACGAGACCTACTCTGTGGCTGCACCCCTACTCTCCTCCCTTCTCCTCTTACTTTTTTCCCTTACCTTAAGTTCCTGTACCATTAAGTTAAGTACGGTGTTTTAAGTGTGCCTACTCTGGTAGTAACGATTGGTGAGACCTGGGGGTAGTTTTTGCCAGTGTTTTGGGTACCCCTAAGTGTTGTGTTTAGTATTAGGGTACCATGTGGTCTCACTACCCTAAGCTGCATCCAGCTTCAGTGCTAATCCAGTAGTACTTTACCCTAGCTTGTTCACAGTGTAAACCTTGTATCCTGCCTAAGTGGACCAAGGCTTTTAATGTAAGATAGTGTGGTAAAGTTATTATTATTATTGTTATTGGTGTGAGTGTATATGGGGGGTTGTTAAGGGGTTAATAAATAAGTAAATTAGAACAGAGTATCCCTTCTTCCTGTGTGGGAGTGCATTGATCAACCTCTAGACTGACCTTGTGTGTAGCCAAGTATTCAGCACTGCTTATAGTTTTATTTGGGGGCCGGGCCTTTTAGCTCTCCCATATTTGATAACTCTGTTTTCTAACTACCCTTACCCCTTAATAGTACCAGTTTCCCCATAGCAAGCCCGCCATTTACATAACACATGGGAAGATAGATTGGGAGAACAGAGACCCACATGGAGGACCAGAAACATGGAGAGCTAAGCTGCTGGATATGGAATATAAGGGAAGTCAAGATGGAAGCACCCTTGGGAATGGGTGATCACAGTATATTGAACTTTGAGTACCTGGTAGAGCTAGGAATTATCTCACCCAAAAAAAAGAACTAGAAAACAAAAGACTGGCATACCGAAAGGGAAATTATGGGATGAGAAGCTTCCTAAGGGAAATACCTTGGGACACAGACCTCAGAGATAAGTCTGTACAAGATATGATGGACTATGTCACCCAAAAGTGTCAGGAGGCAGTAGGCAGATACATCCCGGCCCAAAAGGTAAAATCCGAGAAGCAACAGAAGAATCCATGGTATAATAGGGCATGTATGGAAGCAAAGAAACTGAACAAAAGGGCATGGAGGAACTTCCGGAATAACAGAACACCAGAAAGCAGAGAGAGAGATACCAGAGAACCGGGAATGAGTATGTCAGGGTGAGAAGAGAAGCAGAGAAAAGTTATGAAAATGATATAGCAAACAAAGCCAAGACCGAACCAAAGCTACTCCACAGTCACATTTGAAGGAAAACAACAGTGAAAGAACAGGTAGTGAAACTTAGAACAGGCGAGGATAGGTATACAGAGAATGACAAAGAGGTGTGTGAAGAACTCAACAAGAGGTTCCAGGAGGTCTTCACAACAGAACACGGTGAGGTCACTGTGCTAGGAGAAAGGGAAGTAAACCAGGCGGCCTTGGAAGGGTTCGAAATTATGAGAGAGGAGGTCAAGAGACACCTGCTGGATCTGGATGTTAGAAAGGCTGTTGGTCCAGACGGGATCTCGCCATGGGTACTGAAAGAGTGTGCAGAGGCACTTTGCTTGCCACTCTCCATAGTGTGTAGTAGGTCACTGGAGACGGGAGACCTACCAGAAATATGGAAGACGGCGAATGTGGTCCCAATATACAAAAAGGGTGACAGGCAAGAGGCACTGAACTACAGGCCAGTGTCCTTGACTTGTATACCATGCAAAGTGATAGAGAAGATTGTGAGAAAAAACCTGGTATCACATCTGGAGAGAAGGGACTTCGTGACAAATCGCCAACATGGGTTCAGGGAGGGTAAATCTTGCCTGACTGGCTTAATAGAATTGTACGACCAGGTGACAAAGATTAAGCAAGAAAGAGAGGGCTGGGCGCACTGCATTTTCTTGGATTGTCGGAAAGCCTTTGACACTACCGCATAAGAGGCTGGTACATAAGCTGGAGAGACAGGCAGGTGTAGCTGGTAAGGTGCTCCAGTGGATAAGGGAGTACCTAAGCAATAGGAAGCAGAGTTACGGTGAGGGGTGAGACCTCCGAGTGGCGTGAAGTCACCAGTGGAGTCCCACAGGGCTCTACTCGGTCCTATCTTGTTTCTGATATATGTAAATGATGTCCCATAGGATATAGATTCATTTCTCTCTATGTTTGCGGACGATGCCAAAATTATGAGAAGGATTAAGACAGAAGAGGACTGTTTGAGGCTTCAAGAAGACCTAGACAAGCTGAAGGAATGGTCGAACAAATGGTTGTTAGAGTTTAACCCAGCCAAATGTAATGTAATGAAGATAGGTGTAGGGAGCAGGAGGCCAGATACAAGGTATCATCTGGGAGAGGAAATTCTTCAGGAGTCACAGAAAGAAAAAGAATTGGGGGTTGATATCACGCCAGACCTGTCTCCTGCAGCCCATATCAAGAGGATAACATCAGAGGCATATGCCAGGCTGGCCAACATACGAACGGCATTCAGAAACTCTTGTAAAGAATCATTCAGAAATTTGTATACCACATATGCTAGGCCAATCCTGGAGTATGCAGCCCCAGCATGGAGTCCATATCTAGTCAAGGATAAGACTAAACTGGAAAAGGTTCAAAGGTTTGCCACCAGACTAGTACCCGAGCTGAGAGGTATGAGCTACGAGGAGAGACTATGGGAATTAAATCTCACTTCGCTGGAAGACAGAAGAGTTAGGGGGGACATGATCACCACATTCAAGATTCTGAAGGGAATTGATTGGGTAGATAAAGACAGTCTATTTAACACACGGGGCACACACACTAGGGGACACAGGTGGAAACTGAGTGCCCAAATGAACCACAGAGATATTAGAAAGAACTTTTTTAGTGTCAGAGTGGTTGACAAATAGAATGCATTAGGAAGTGATGTGGTGGAGGCTGACTCCATACACATCACTGCCACCTGACTGGCAGTAGTTCTCCTTGACCCACCACCTCACAGGCAGTAGGTCCCTTTGACCCACCGCCTGACAGGTAGTAGGTCTCCTTGACCGACCACCTGACAGGCAGTAGGACTTCTTGACCCACCATCTGAAAGGTAGAAGGTTTCCTTGACCTACCACCTGAGAGGCAGTAGGTCTCCTTGTCCCACCACCTGACAGGAAGTAGGTCTCCTTGACCCACCACCTGACAGGCAGTATGTCTCCTTGACCCACCACCTGACAGGCAGTAGGTCTCTTTGACCCACCACCTGACAGGCAATAGGTCTCCTTGACCCACCACCTGACAGGCAATAGGTCTCCTTGACCCACCACCTGACAGGCAATAGGTCTCCTTGACCCACCACCTGACAGGCAGTAGGTCTCCTTGACCCACCACCTGACAGGCAATAGGTCTCCTTGACCCACCACCTGACAGGCAATAGGTCTCCTTGACCCACCACCTGACAGGCAATATGTCTCTTTGACCCACCACCTGACAGGCAATAGGTCTCCTTGACCCACCACCTGACAGGCAATATGTCTCTTTGACCCACCACCTGACAGGTAGTAGGTCTCCTTGACCCACCACCTGACAGGTAGTAGGTCTCCTTGACCCACCACCTGACAGGCAATATGTCTCTTTGACCCACCACCTGACAGGTAGTAGGTCTCCTTGACCCACCACCTGACAGGCAATATGTCTCTTTGACCCACCACCTGACAGGTAGTAGGTCTCCTTGACCCACCACCTGACAGGCAATAGGTCTCCTTGACCCACCACCTGACAGGTAGTAGGTCTCCTTGACCCACCACCTGACAGGCAATAGGTCTCCTTGACCCACCACCTGACAGGCAATAGGTCTCCTTAACTCACCACCTGACAGGCAGTAGGTCTCCTTAACTCACCACCTGACAGGCAGTAGGTCTCCTTGACCCACCACCTGACAGGCAGTAGGTCTCCTTGACCCACCACCTGACAGGCAATAGGTCTCCTTGACCCACCACCTGACAGGTAGTAGGTCTCCTTGACCCACCACCTGACAGGCAATAGGTCTCCTTGACCCACCACCTGACAGGTAGTAGGTCTCCTTGACCCACCACCTGACAGGCAATAGGTCTCCTTAACTCACCACCTGACAGGCAGTAGGTCTCCTTGACCCACCACCTGACAGGCAGTAGGTCTCCTTGACTCACTACCTGACAGGCAGTAGGTCTCTTTGACCCACCACCTGACAGGCAATATGTCTCCTTGACCCACCACCTGACAGGTAGAAGGACTCCTTGACCCACCACCTGACAGGTAGAAGGACTCCTTGACCCACCACCTGACAGGCAGTAGGTCTCCTTGACTCACTACCTGACAGGTAGTAGGTCTCCTTCACCCACCACCTGACAGGCAGTAGGTCTCCTTGACTCACTACCTGACAGGCAATAGGTCTCCTTGACCCACCACCTGACAGGCAGTAGGTCTCCTTGACTCACTACCTGACAGGCAATAGGTCTCCTTGACCCACCACCTGACAGGCAATAGGTCTCCTTGACCCACCACCTGACAGGCAGTAGGTCTCCTTGACCCACCACCTGACAGGCAATAGGTCTCCTTGACCCACCACCTGACAGGCAGTAGGTCTCCTTGACCCACCACCTGACAGGCAATAGGTCTCCTTGACCCACTACCTGACAGGCTGTAGGTGTTGATTACTGTATGTGTTGATCACTGTAGGTGTTGATCACTGTACGTGTTGATCACTGTAGGTGTTGATCACTGTAGATGTTGATCACTGTACGTGTTGATCACTGTATGTGTTGATCACTGTACGTGTTGATCACTGTAGGTGTTGATCACTGTAGATGTTGATCACTGTAGATGTTGATCACTGTAGATGTTGATCACTGTAGGTGTTGATCACTGTAGGTGTTGATCACTGTAGGTGTTGATCACTGTAGGTGTTGATCACTGTAGGTGTTGATCACTGTAGGTGTTGATCACTGTAGATGTTGATCACTGTAGATGTTGATTACTGTAGGTGTTGATCACTGTAGGTGTTGATCACTGTAGGTGTTGATCACTGTAGGTGTTGATCACTGTAGGTGTTGATCACTGTAGGTGTTGATCACTGTAGGTGTTGATCACTGTAGGTGTTGATCACTGTAGGTGTTGAGCACTGTAGGTGTTGAGCACTAGGTGTTGATCACTGTAGGTGTTGATCACTGTAGGTGTTGATCACTGTAGATGTTGATCACTGTAGGTGTTGATCACTGTAGGTGTTGGTCACTGTAGGTGTTGATCACTGTAGGTGTTGATCACTGTAGGTGTTAATCACTGTAGGTGTTTGTCACTGTAGGTGTTGAGCGCAGGCTTATACCCTCCGCCATCCAACACTGCCTTGAATCGAACGCTTTCATTTGACAGCCGACCTCACTGTGGCCTGCACTCACACCTCACTGTGGCCTACCCTCACACGTCACTGTGGCCTGCACTCACACCTCACTGTGGCCCTGCACTCACACCTCACTGTGGCCTGCACTCACACCTCACTGTGGCCTACCCTCACACGTCACTGTGACCTGCACTCACACCTCACTGTGGCCCTGCACTCACACCTCACTGTGGCCTGCACTCACACTTCACTGTGGCCTGCACTCACACCTCACTGTGGCCTGCACTCACACCTCACTGTGGCCTGCACTCACACGTCACTGTGGCCTGCCCTCACACGTCACTGTGGCCTGCCCTCACACGTCACTGTGGCCTGCCCTCACACGTCACTGTGGCCTGCCCTCACACGTCACTGTGGCCTGCACTCACACCTCACTGTGGCCTGCACTCACACCTCACTGTGGCCTGCACTCACACCTCACTGTGGCCTGCCCTCACACGTCACTGTGGCTTGCTCTTACACCTCACTGTGGCCTGCACTCACACGTCACTGTGGCCTGCACTCACACGTCACTGTGGCTTGCTCTTACACCTCACTGTGGCCTGCACTCACACCTCACTGTGGCCTGCACTCACACGTCACTGTGGCCTGCCCTCACACGTCACTGTGGCTTGCTCTTACACCTCACTGTGGCCTGCACTCACACGTCACTGTGGCCTGCACTCACACCTCACTGTGGCCTGCTCTTACACCTCACTGTGGCCTGCACTCACACCTCACTGTGGCCTGCACTCACACGTCACTGTGGCCTGCACTCACACGTTACTGTGGCCTGCACTCACACCTCACTGTGGCCTGCCCTCACACGTCACTGTGGTCTGCACTCACACCTCACTGTGGCCTGCCCTCACACGTCACTGTGGCCTGCACTCACACCTCACTGTGGCCTTCCCTGACACGTCACTGTGGCCTGCACTCACACGTCACTGTGGCCTGCCCTCACACGTCACTGTGGCCTGCACTCACACCTCACTGTGGCCTGCACTCACACCTCACTGTGGCCTGCACTCACACTTCACTGTGATTATCTCAGTTTCTGTTAAAATTAGATAACAAAAAATCACTTAGTTTCCACTAGGATATATTAGATAAATTTTGAGTAATTTTAATATGATTATAATGGTGAGAGTGGCATCACTTGCGGTGTTGTGGTTGTTAGCGGAGGTGGCGTGCAGCGGCCTGCGTCGTGAGGTGGAGCGCCTGCAGGACACGCGGGGCGCCACCATCACTCGGATCCTCTTTGGTATAGAGACCAGCTGCGAGAGAAGCTCCTGGACCCGGCTGCCCCTCGTCGGCACTCTCCCCCACCTGTACGAACTCTACAGCCGGCGGCGCCTGCTGGTGGCCGGTTACTTCCCGGCCGTCGGGGCCTCCTGCGGCGACGGTGTCACGAAGGTCGCTCTGGCCCTCGGTGCCCTCATCCTGCTAGCGTGGGGCTTCCTGCCCCGCTGCTTCCACGAGCTCACGCAGGAGGACGAGGCCCTCCAGCAGCCAAGTTTGAGGTGCCGCTGCTGGGCCTCCCGCAGGAGGCTGGCACCCTCGCTGGGGGTCCTGGAGAGGCACACGTCCTTACTGAGGCTGGCACCCTCGCTGGGGGCCCTGGTGAGGTACACGTCCCGGTGGAGGCTGGAATTTCTTGGAAAATGGTGTCTGACGCTGAGGGCCTTTGAGGAGCTGTTGCGGAGGCTGGGGCACATAACCTTCTGGTACGTCTACCAGGTGGAAGGTCAGGTCTTGGAAGGGCTCGAGTCCTCCCAGACCACAAGGCTCCAGTACCAGTGGTTTGGTGCACCTCCTCCTTCCTCGGAGAATACCTCGGACCCTGAGGCTAAGCTCACACTCCTGCTCAAGAAAAGAGAGGAAAAGGAGAAGGAAGAGAACGGATTGCAGGAGGAGAAGATACTAGCCAAAGATAAGAATATACTAGCCAAAGATAAGAATATACTAGCCAAGGACGAGAAACTAGCTAAGGAGGTAATGAAACAAGCCAAGGAGGATGAGGCACTGAAAATGAAGAAAACCAGAAAAGAAACGAATGGTGTTATGTTCCGCCTAGGCGTGTGTTTCACCAACATAATCTGCTCCCTGATATTCATCCTTTTGGTCCTGTGGACCGGCAGCGTCCTGTTGTCCATCTTCCCCCTCCTTATTCTGGCCTACATTCTTGGGGCCATGTTCCCGGGCGTGGCCACCTTGCTCTTCAACATTGTTATGGTAATATTGATAGCTTCGATTGCCTTGGTTTTCATCGTGTTATTACCATTTATATTATTTGCGATGATTTTGGTTCACTTCTTCCCCATCGAGACGTTGTCGCCCGCCGTGGAGAAGATGGAGAGGTGGGCAGACAGGTGCAGACGGCCACTGGAGCGCGCGTCCTCCTAGCGGTCCGGTGCTCGGGCAGGGTGACAGTGAAGGTCGCTCTGGTCCTTCTTAGCGGTCCGGTGCTCGGGCAGGGTGACAGTGAAGGTCGCTCTGGTCCCCGCTGCAGTTCTACCTCTGGCTGCTCCCTTAAGCACTACTACGTCTGGTGGGAGAGGTAGTGGAATCGGTTATTGAACCGGGGATGGTATTGGAACCGGTTATGTCTGGGAAACAGGTTGTGAATCAAGTCAGTATTTTGGGACAGGAGCTGTAACCATTATAGCTGGAAGTTAGATATTTGTGCATGCTTGAATATATATATTTTTTTTAATGTGTTATCAATCATTGCTATAGATCAATATGTTTGCCTCAATAAATTTGAAGCAGGACGACGGGATCGATGTACCATATTGTGGTCCAATGGGCACCCAACCCACGGACCACAATATGGTAAAGGTTGTACAGCCTAAAGTCCGCCCGTTAATAAGGCGCAGGTCTCGGATGCGCGCTCCATCCCACTGTTCTGCTCCAAACATTTTTCCAGTGAAATATCACAGGCCATCCTCCTCTTTTGGTAGTACTTATTGTAACGATAAGGACCATAGTATATATACCCACCTACAACTCTGCTTTCAAGACCAAGCAGAAGGAAGAGTGATAATTATTAATTAGTTATACTATTATTATAATAATTATTAAAATAATAATTGTTGTATTAAACAATTAACACTCTTCCTTCTGCTTGGTCTTGAAGGAAGCCGGCCTCGGCTTGGGGGATGGGCAATGTTCTGAGGGCTACAAGCATTGGTACCTGAGTGAGGCTGAAGAGAAGACTGACTAGTTCTAGATAGTAGGCATCGATCAGTCTATGGTGTTGCGCTCTGGTTGTCGGTCTGGAGTGGCCTCTCCAGGGCACAAAGCCAGGGTAAGTTGATACGGGGGAGAAGTTGTTACCCAAGAAGCAGGTCCCCACCCCCTACCCACGGCGCCGAAAGTTTCCAATGGAAAGGCAAACACAAGTACAATTGGTTCCAGCCCCATCGCAGGAGTTGTCAGAACGAGGTTGAAGGCAACAACGAATTGCCTTAGGGGGCTCCAGCTCTGGAAGTTGCTCCGAAGTTGGTAAAAGAGGGCACAGGGACTCCAAGCCCAGAGACTGGTTCTACTGAGAAATAATTAGTTACTGCGACGAGACAGGAAAAGAGTCAACAGATCAGTGAGCAGAGAAAGGAAGCCGAGAGTGGTGATAGCCTGCTGTGTCCTCAACGTGTACACGGAGGAGGAGCTGCAAGTGACAGACGAGCACGGAGACGACGAGCCATCCTACGCGTCAGTGTGGATCTATAACGAGCGGGACACCACCTGTCATCGCAGAGCAGATTTACTAGGAACCAAACCCCGTCTGCCATCGCGACATGGAATCTACGAATAATATAGCAGACTGATAAGGGAGATAATCTTTATTTTCCCATTGTCCCTTGAGTCAGGTTTAGTTTCTCTAATAGGGAGTGATAACATTAGATTTAATGCAAAGAGATGTTCAGACTCATTGATGTGCGTAAGGATATAAATTAATGACTAGGTTTTCTTATGTATATGTGCAAGAAGGTAAAAAAAATGCTTGGGTGATAGTCACGAGCAGTTTTGAATGTGACTGAAAAAGTGGGAGTTTTTCACCTGTGGCCAATGTAGATATTATTCAGTAAACCTTCATTTTTTTATACTACTAGCGTGTTTGTTTTCTATCCTCCATTGTCACTATGGTTTTAACGAGTGAGCTGTTGCACACCATACCCTTTCAGAAAGTACTATACTGGGACCTCGTTCTGACAGTTCCTGCGACGGAGCTGGAACCAATCGTATCGGCGTTTGCCTTTCTATTGGAGACTTTCGGCGCCGTGGAGAGGAGGGACATGGGTAAAAGGGTAAAAGCTTTTCCCCTGTATCAACCTACCCTGGCTTTGAGCCCTGGAGAGCCCACTCCAGACCGACAACCAGAGCGTAACTCGATAGTCTCCTGAGACTGATGGGTGCTTACAAAAAATGGGAAATTTATGATACTGCCACTGAGATTAGAGTATTACTTAGTATCACTGGGCCAAGAACCTGAGCGGACCCAGTTGGCGACCTGGTTTTGACGGTTTATGCAGGACGGCTCGGTCAGAGTGGACTTAAGTTTTCGCGTTTATGGACGCACCTGCAGAAGGAGACTATAAGAGGACTGAGTCCCTTCACTTGATTTGGGTGAATGGCCGGGTTTGAGAAGGAACCCAACCCCGTAGTGAACTGAGATGCTTCCCGGTGGTGATCAGTGGCTCCCAGTAGGACGGGGTGCTAAGACCCACAACACGAACGATAGGAAAGTTGGCGAACGATAGGGAAGGTAGATGATGGCTGGAAAGATAGTAAGTGGTATGGAAGTAGTAGTAATAGTAGGCATCCATCACGCTCAGGAGACTAAGGAGTTGCGCTCTGATGTCAGCCTGGACTGGAGTGGCCTCACCAGGGCGCAAAGCCAGGGTAGGTTGATTCGGGGGAGAAGCTGTTACCCAGGCAGCAGGTCCCCCCTCTCCACGGGGCTGAAAGTCTCCAATGGAAAGGCATACGCCAATACGATTGGTTCCAGCGCCGTCGCAGGAATTGTGAGTTCCGGGGATGACCTTGGTGAAGAAGGGCACAAGGACCTCCAACCCCGGAGACCGCCGTGGTCGGGGCCGGAGAAGAACCACCCCATCAAGGGTTATGAACGACCCCAGCCTCTTGAAGCAGAGCCTGGGCCGCACGACCCTCGGGAGGTGGACGTCCCGGTCCCGCACCTACGGGTTCCAGTGTACCGGTAAAGAATAACGAAGGTCAGGTAATTATTAGCAGCACTAAACCACAGTGATGAAAGGTAAGAAAGATTGTGAAAGATGGTGGAGGGTTGGGAAGATGGTGAAGGGTTGGGGAGATGGTGAAGGGTTGGGAAGATGGTGAAGGGTTGGGGAGATGGTGAAGGGTTGGGAAGATGGTGAAGGGCTGGGAAGATGGTGAAGGGTTGAGAAGATGGTGAAGGGTTGGGAAGATGGTGAAGGGTTGGGAAGATGGTGAAGGGTTGGGAAGATGGTGAAGGGCTGAGAAGATGGTGAAGGGTTGGGAAGATGGTGAAGGGTTGGGAAGATGGTGAAGGGTTGGGGAGATGGTGAAGGGTTGGGGAGATGGTGAAGGGCTGGGAAGATGGTGAAGGGTTGAGAAGATGGTGAAGGGTTGGGAAGATGGTGAAGGGTTGGGAAGATGGTGAAGGGTTGGGAAGATGGTGAAGGGCTGGGAAGATGGTGAAGGGTTGAGAAGATGGTGAAGGGTTGGGAAGATGGTGAAGGGTTGGGAAGATGGTGAAGGGTTGGGGAGATGGTGAAGGGTTGGGGAGATGGTGAAGAGCTGGGAAGATGGTGAAGGGTTGAGAAGATGGTGAAGGGTTGGGAAGATGGTGAAGGGTTGGGAAGATGGTGAAGGGTTGGGAAGATGGTGAAGGGCTGGGAAGATGGTGAAGGGTTGAGAAGATGGTGAAGGGTTGGGAAGATGGTGAAGGGTTGGGGAGATGGTGAAGGGCTGAGAAGATGGTGAAGGGTTGGGAAGATGGTGAAGGGCTGAGAAGATGGTGAAGGGTTGGGAAGATGGTGAAGGGTTGGGAAGATGGTGAAGGGTTGGGGAGATGGTGAAGGGTTGGGGAGATGGTGAAGAGTTGGGAAGATGATGAAGGGTTGGGAAGATGGTGAAGGGTTGGGAAGATGGTGAAGGGTTGGGGAGATGGTGAAGGGTTGGGAAGATGGTGAAGGGTTGGGGAGATGGTGAAGGGTTGGGGAGATGGTGAAGGGTTGGGAAGATGGTGAAGGGTTGGGAAGATGGTGAAGGGTTGGGGAGATGGTGAAGGGTTGGGAAGATGGTGAAGGGTTGGGGAGATGGTGAAGGGTTGGGAAGATGGTGAAGGGTTGGGAAGATGGTGAAGGGTTGGGGAGATGGTGAAGGGTTGGGAAGATGGTGAAGGGTTGGGAAGATGGTGAAGGGTTGGGAAGATGGTGAAGGGTTGGGGAGATGGTGAAGGGTTGGGAAGATGGTGAAGGGTTGGGAAGATGGTGAAGGGTTGGGGAGATGGTGAAGGGTTGGGAAGATGGTGAAGGGTTGGGAAGATGGTGAAGGGTTGGGAAGATGGTGAAGGGTTGGGAAGATGGTGAAGGGTTGGGGAGATGGTGAAGGGTTGGGAAGATGGTGAAGGGTTGGGAAGATGGTGAAGGGTTGGGAAGATGGTGAAGGGTTGGGGAGATGGTGAAGGGTTGGGAAGATGGTGTAGGGTTGGGGAGATGGTGAAGGTTATGGAACGGGATGAAAAAATAGAGAAGGTATTGAAGGGTAGTGAAGATGGTGAAGGGCAGAGAAGATGACGAAGCAAACGGGAAGGGAATTATCATGGGAAAGCGCCAAGCTATTAACACTATTAACCACTTGGAAGGGGTTTGGATAAGGATATAGGATGAGACGAGGGAAAGGAATGGTCCCCAACCACTTGGACGGTCGGGGATTGAACGTCGACCTACATGAAGCGAGACCGTCGCTCTACCGTCCTGCCTAAGTCCAAGTGAGCAGTGAAGAGAGGATGTAGTGAACATTCGGCGTCCGTGACCCGAGCCACGCCGGGTACTCTCTCAACTAACATAATATAAGGAAATAGTTGCAGTGGAAAACCGGTCAGACACGGTGTGCCTTCTAGTGTAACCAGTCAGGTCTGGGTAACAGGTTGTGAAACTGGTTAGGTCTGGGGTGAGAAATAGTGGAATCGGTTAGGCCTCTTAGGGAGATATGTAGTACAATGGGTTAGACCTGGTTGGGTAAGTAGGGAAACCGTTTAGTGCTGCTCTAATTGTTGCTTATTTTGGGTATTACGTTGTGCCGTGTTGACGTCCTGATGGGTTCGCTTATAAAACTGGCTCGCGGCTCGTCTTTGTGTTCAAACTTACTACATCATTTTGATGTAAGCTTGAAATCCAGCCCACCCTCCGAATAGACAGTACATTTTAATACTAAATATAATAAGTACATTCCTGACTATCGGCATAGTTCACAAATACACTTAATCGCCAGCAACGCACCAAAATATTGTGAATATTAGACTTTACCTGAAAAGCTGTATAGAAAACAACGACCTAACCTAACCTTTTTAGTGTAGGAGGACAAGCATGTAAATAGCATTTATTGCTTCTTAATTACAATTAGTACTTAACCTATAGCTATATTGATATAATTTAATATATACAATTTTATAAAACTAATAAAACAAAACTAAAGTCTTTCAATAAATTATATAGTAACTAAGGATATTTTCAAATTTTGTATAAAATCTCTATTATTTAATAAAACTGAAAAATAAATTCTTTATATTTAAAACTTATGTGCATAGAAGTTAACACGAAAACTTCATCCTAAAATTTTGAGTGTATTAACAGAAAATGAGGAAAATATATGGGGGAGGTAAATGTAATGGCACAATTAAGTGTATTTATGTACTATGTAGACAGGTAATGAATGTACTTGTTATATTTAGTATTAAAACGTACTGTCTAATCGGAGGATGGGTTGTGAAATCATACCCCAAATCAAAACCTTTATTCCTAAATGGATTTACACAAATACCGTACAATAATTACATAAAAGCCACCATAATGATTAGTACGTAAACATTATCATTATTTACTAAACAATTTGTTTTTACGTTTTATTTATCAGGGATTTACATAAAAGTAACATTTTGTATTTATATTATATAGATTTTGGAGTTAGGCTGCTTGTTGAAATTGGTGGTCGTGTGCATTTTACGGCTCTGTGTGAACGTCTGTCTACGTTCTCAGCATATATTTTGCATTAGTTAAATTGAGTTTAGTTTTGTATTATTATTATTCTGGCAGAGGTTCCATTTTAACATAGGTTTCGTAAGAAGGGAGAGTTTGCTTTGGGTGATGCTATATTCCTGGTTTATTAGTTCGGTTCTTCTTTAATTTTTCCCCCAATGGTGGTAATGTGGTTTTGAGTCCGAGTGAAGGACTTTTTCTGTTTGGGGGAAAAAGTTTAGTTCCCTTGATTTTATTTGTCTACTGTGAAAATTTGTCCTTAATTGATCATTAGTCGATACACCAAGGAACATTTTCAACTAGAATATTTACGCTACTACCGGTACAATCATCAATCAGTACAATCACCTGTACAAAACATTTACTTGCAACACCAAAATTTACCAAATGTTACTTATTAATGATTTCTTCTATTCAAAACAATAAATAACTGACATAGAGGTAGCAGTAGTAGGCATCCTGCAGACTTGGGAGACTATGGAGCTGTGCTATGGTTGCCAAGGCTCAAGTTGTGTTCTCTCCATGGCATACCTCAAGAGGCACGGTGATGTTTAAGTCATCAAGGATCAGAGTATTTAGGAGTTGGGTGATGTTCACGTCTGCAGTTCTTACACCTGGAGTCAGGTCATGTTCACGTCTGCAGTTCTTACAGCTGGTGTAATGTCATGTTCACGTCTGCAGTTCTGACTCCTGGAGTCAGGCCATGTTCACGTCTGCAGTTCTTACACTTGGAGTAATGTCATGTTCACGTGTGCAGTTGTGACTCCTGGAGTCAGGTCATGTTTAACAAACAACACAGAAAAAAATCGATGGATACAGCGATAGCAGGCGGCTTGACATCTTTGAGGCACTACACATTAAAAAGTCAACACCAGCAATCAACAGCCAATTAATGCACAACTATTAATGCGCATCCATCAGTATACTGAGACTGATGGATGCCTACTACTACTACTATTCTACTTACTTTATGACTCCGTACCAATATAGAAGCATCAAGAGGAAGTATGGCCAATAGGCCCTTTGCAGTTACTTCCATTCTTCCCTCTCATTTATCCAATTTATACCCATTGCACCGTGTTCTGTCTTATGTTGGTCAAAACTTTGTTCACCTCATCCAAAACTGTTGCAACATATCACTTCACCCAAATGCGAGTATATAAGACAAGCTGTTCAATGTTAGCATTAAGTAAAACTCTGTTTAGTGTTTTCAGGTTACAGTTGTGTGTGTGTAAACTAAAGTCTTTGAAAATGTAATAAGCTATTATGAAACGTGTTCAAGCGTCGCATCAGACTGGAAATATAAAGGAATTTTGGAGAATTGATTTTCAATTACCATCGACAGTAAAAAGAAACATAAGAAATATTGAGAAAATTCGTATTAGAATTTATATATATTAGTATATATAAATATATATATATATATTATTAGTTTATATATTATATATATAATTATATATATAATTATATATATATATATATATATATATATATATATATATATATATATATATATATATATATATATATATATATATATATATATATATATATATATATATATATTAACATTAGTATATTTTGGTAGCAGTCTTTCCTGTAGACATATTTTATTAAATATGACCGAAAAAGTAAGATTACTTTTTATAGTAAGATTACTTTTTAAAGATTAAAAAGATTTTAAAGATTTTTTTTAAGATTAAAAGTAAGATTACTTTTTTTACTTTTTTTAATTTTAAGATTAGAAAAGTAAAATCTCTTCCCATAACCAAACCATCGCCAGAGAAATCCTAGTAAACAACACAGAAATCATCGATAGATACAGCGATAGCAGGCGGCTCGACGTTTGCGAGGCACTACACATCAAGAAGTCAACACCAGCAATCAACAGCCAATTATTGCACAACTATATTCTACCCACCTCAAGACTCCGCTCCAATATAGAAGCATCAAGAAATATGGACCAATAGGCTTTCTACAAACACTTCTATTCAATATCCATTGTTTCGTGTTCTGTCTTGTGTTGATACTTTTAATACCCTATTAATATCCTCTAATGCCACATCATCCTTCCCACCTTACTCAAATGTAATGCCACATCACCCTTCCCACCTCACTCAAATGTAGATATAAAATCAGGGAAACGCAAGTTCTAATCAGTTGTGTATTTGTGAAGTCTTTGAAAATGTAATAAGTTTTACGAAACGCGCCCGTGTCGCGTCAGACTAGAAATAAAAATGAATTTTGGAGAAGTGATTTTTGATTTACCTCCAACAGTGAAGCATAATGTACGAAAGATTGAGAAAATTCGTGTTAGAATTATTAATCTTACTTTTTCGGTCATATTTAATAAAATATATATATATTAGTATATTTTGGTAGCAGTCTTTCCTGTAGACATATATTATTAAATATGACCGAAAAAGTAAGATTAATAATTCTAACACGAATTTTCTCAATCTTTCGTACATTTCTTTTCACTGTTGGAGGTAATTCAAAAATCAATTCTCCAAAATTCATTTTTATTTCTAGTCTGACGCGACACTTGAGCGCGTTTCGTAAAACTTATTACATTTTCAAAGACTTTAGTTAACACATACACAACTGAATAGAACTTACACATCTCCGATTTTGTTTATATCTACATTTGAGTGAGGTGGATGGGGTGAGGTGGTATTTAATAAGGTATTAATTTCATCAACACAAGCCAGAACATGAAACAATGGGTATTGAATAGAAGTGATTGTAGAAAGCCTATTGGTCCATATTTCTTGATGCTTCTGTATTGGAGCGGAGTCTTGAGGTGAGTAGAATATAGTTGTGCATTAATTGGCTGTTGATTGCTGGTGTTGACTTCTTGATGTGTAATGCCTCGCAAACGTCAAGCCGCCTGCTATCGCTGTATCTATCGATGATTTCTGTGTTGTTTACTAGGATTTCTCTGGCGATGGTTTGGTTGTGGGAAGAGATTATATGTTCCTTAATGGAGCCCTGTTGCTTATGCATCGTTAAACGCCTAGAAAGAGATGTTGTTGTCTTGCCTATATACTGGGTTTTTTGGAGCTTACAGTCCCCAAGAGGGCATTTGAAGGCATAGACGACGTTAGTCTCTTTTAAAGCGTTCTGTTTTGTGTCTGGAGAGTTTCTCATGAGTAGGCTGGCCGTTTTTCTGGTTTTATAGTAAATCGTCAGTTGTATCCTCTGATTTTTGTCTGTAGGGATAACGTTTCTATTAACAATATCTTTCAGGACCCTTTCCTCCGTTTTATGAGCTGTGGAAAAGAAGTTCCTGTAAAATAGTCTAATAGGTGTTGTGTTGGTTGTCTCTTCAGAGGTTGCATGGCGTTTCACTTTCCTTCTTATGATGTCTTCGACGAAACCATTGGAGAAGCCGTTGTTGACTAGGACCTGCCTTACCCTACAGAGTTCTTCGTCGACTTGCTTCCATTCTGAGCTGTGGCTGAGAGCACGGTCGACATATGCGTTAACAACACTCCTCTTGTACCTATCTGGGCAGTCGCTTTTGGCATTTAGGCACATTCCTATGTTCGTTTCCTTAGTGTAGACTGCAGTGTGGAAACCTCTGCTCTTTTCCATGACTGTTACATCTAGAAAGGGCAGCTTCCCATCCTTTTCCATCTCGTAAGTGAAACGCAGCACGGAACTCGGCTCAAATGCCTCCTTCAACTCCTGCAGATGTCTGACATCAGGTACCTGTGTAAAAATATCGTCAACATACCTGCAGTATATGGCCGGTTTCATGTTCATGTCGACTTAGACTTTTTGCTCGATGGTACCCATGTAGAAGTTTGCAAACAGGACACCTAGGGGAGAACCCATGGCGACCCCATCTACTTGCTTATACATGTGCCCATCAGGGCTCAAGAAGGGTGCCTCTTTAGTAAAAGCTTGGAGTAGTTTCCTTAGGATATTTTCTGGTATGTCAAGAGGAGTACAGGCTGGATCACGATACACTCTGTCGGCTATCATCCCGATTGTCTCATCCACTGGTACGTTAGTGAACAGCGATTCTACGTCCAACGAGGCTCTTATCCCTGTGGCCCGTGTGCCTCGCAGTAAGTCGACAAATTCCTTTGGAGACTTCAGGCTGAAGGCGCAAGGAACATAAGGAGTCAGCAGGCCGTTGAGTCGCTTCACCAGTCTGTACGTGGGTGTGGGTATCTGGCTAATGATTGGCCGAAGTGGGTTTCCAGGCTTGTGTGTCTTGACATTTCCATACGCATATCCAGGTTTATATTCCCCAATGATCTTTGGCAGGTGGAGTCCGGATTTCTTGGCGTTCACAGTTTCGATCAGTTTGTTGACCTTTGCTTTCAATTCGGCTGTAGTGTCCTTCGTTACCCTTTGGAACTTAGTTTGGTCAGAGAGTACGAGGTTCATTTTCGCCAGATATTCGTCTTTTTTAAGAATGACATATATTGGCGACTTGTCACCTCTCCTGACAACTATCTCCTTGTTCTCACGAAGGCTTTTAGCTGCCGCTTTGAGCTCGGGGGACAGTATGGTGCTTCTGTAATTGCCTCGATTCTTTCCTCCTTCTGCAATAAGTTCTGCTTGTAAGGTATCTTTGGTAGTGACCTTCTTTTGTGTCTCGAGGTCGAATATGTCGTCCAACAGAATTTCCAACTCTACTTTCCGGGCCATCTCACTCGGTCTGGACATAACGTGACAGTTTATGCCCAGATTTAGGAGAGTGACTTGGTCCTCAGTGAGGTTAATTCCTGCAAGGTTCAGGAAGCCATCTCTTGGTCGTGGAATTGCCATAGGTCCTCCATATAATGTTGTTAGTTTCTTGATAATCCTTGTTTCAGTGCTGAGGTGATGTCGGTCTGTGAGGATGTCGAGGTGTTGTTCAATGCGGGTACGGATACTTTCGTCGATGTTGCTATTTCTCCACTCGTTTGTAGCATGAAGTAGTTACGTTTTGTTGTCTTTGATTTCATGTGACCAAACTAACCAAACTAACTACTGACCAGTAGTTAGTTTTTCCTTTGTTGTGTATTTAAAGGTTACAAAACATACAAGACAAATGCCTAAAGGTTATGGATCTCTTGAAGCCCCTCCGCTTCTGGACAGGAACCGAGGACGCAGCAAGCATTTCCCCTCTGGATCTCCACACTGAGACGCTGAAACAAAAAACTGGAAGCCCTTGGGTCTCTGGTGACGTCAATGAGCTTGGAACCCAATTCCTTGAGAAATCCCAAGGCACTCTTGCCCCAGGGGCCATGCGTCTCAGACGCTATGGGAACAAAGAGGTATTGACCTTCCAGTCGCCTGTACTTGAGTGATTTAGCTGTTTCCCTGTGGTTGGCCGCCCCACCTGCTTGATCAGCTCCGAAGTGTACATAGGTGTCAGCCAGGGTGGATACACATGTGTACTCCCACACCAACTGTCTACCCTCCTTCCATGAGTATATGGTGATGCCATCAGGGCGAAGTGCGGGGAAATCCGGGTTTTGGACCCCTAGGATGCGAGGTTCTCTCTCCGCTGGGCACCTAGCTGAGACGAGGCTTCTCTTGATGATGCCATTGACCTCGTTGTGTCTTGCATGCCAGCCCTTTGTGCTTCCGCAATGCAACCCATGCAGTCCGTATTGGTCTGCTTCCACCCTGTTGCAAATACACTTGTATTCAGTGTGAATTGGGGCACCAAGGCGGAGGGCCACTGCTACACGAAGGGATTCTGGATCTATGCGCGTGCCCATTGCTGACATGGGTACTGCCAGGAGGAAGTCTCCTGCACGGGGGCACGCACAGCTCTGAGGCGGGCTTTCTCCTTGTCTGATGTTGCGACGCTGAGCATGGCATCAGCTACTTTTTCCACTAGAGGGTGGTCCCAGCCGGACTGTTTGTGTTGTTTTGTTGGCTCTATAATGGTTGCTGGGGCTGCAAGAACATCCCACTGATTTGAACATTCAGTGAAAGCAGGATCGTGTATTCCTGCTGAATCTCTCAGGGTTGCAGGTAAAATATCTCTGACGAGGTCGTGCGATGCATGAGAGGAGGAAAGGAAGGCTGGTAGAGCAATTTGGGAGGCTGTGCGGACACCAAGGACGCCGAGTCTTACAGGAAGGGTTGTTTGATCCCACTGAGAGTCGTCCAATGGCAAGTTCAGGACTTTCACCAGCAAGGACCTCAGAAGGGTGTCATACACATTTAACTTAGGGCTGCTGTAGGATGGCGAACATCTCAGAAAGTAGGTCAACTTAGGGAGAGACAGACATCTTGTGAGGAGAAAGAGAGCATCATGGGCATCAATCTTGTCAATATATATATATATATATATATATATATATATATATATATATATATATATATATATATATATATATATATATATATATATATATATATATATTAGTATATTTTGGTAGCAGTCTTTCCTGTAGACATATATTATTAAATATGACCGAAAAAGTAAGATTAATAATTCTAACACGAATTTTCTCAATCTTTCGTACATTACGCTTCACTGTTGGAGGTAAATAAAAAATTAATTCTCCAAAATTCATTTTTATTTCTAGTCTGACGCGACACGGGCGCGTTTCGTAAAACTTATTACATTTTCAAAGACTTTAGTTCACAAATACACAACTGAATAGAACTTACGTATCTCAGATTTTATATCTACGTTTGAGTGAGGTGGGAGGGGTGATGTGGCATTAACACAAGACAGAACAAGAGGGGATATTAATAGGGTATTAAAAGTATCAACACAAGACAGAACACAAACAATGGGTATTGAATAGAAGTGTTTGTAGAAAGCCTATTGGTCCATATTTCTTGATGCTTCTATATTGGAGCGGAGTCTTGAGGTGGGTAGAATATAGTTGTGCAATAATTGGCTGTTGATTGCTGGTGTTGACTTCTTGATGTGTAGTGCCTCACAAACGTCAAGCCGCCTGCTATCGCTGTATCTATCGATGATTTCTGTGTTGTTTACTAGGATTTCTCTGGCGATGGTTTGGTTGTGGGAAGAGATTATATGTTCCTTAATGGAGCCCTGTTGCTTATGCATCGTTAAACGCCTAGAAAGAGATGTTGTTGTCTTGCCTATATACTGTTTTTTTTGGAGCTTACAGTCCCCAAGTGGGCATTTGAAGGCATAGACGACGTTAGTCTCTTTTAAAGCGTTCTGTTTTGTGTCTGGAGAGTTTCTCATGAGTAGGCTGGCCGTTTTTCTGGTTTTATAGTAAATCGTCAGTTGTATCCTCTGATTTTTGTCTGTAGGGATAACGTTTCTATTAACAATATCTTTCAGGACCCTTTCCTCCGTTTTATGAGCTGTGGAAAAGAAGTTCCTGTAAAATAGTCTAATAGGGGGTATAGGTGTTGTGTTAGTTGTCTCTTCAGAGGTTGCATGGCTTTTCACTTTCCTTCTTATGATGTCTTTGACGAAACCATTGGAGAAGCCGTTATTGACTAGGACCTGCCTTACCCTACAGAGTTCTTCGTCGACTTGCTTCCATTCTGAGCTGTGGCTGAGAGCACGGTCGACATATGCGTTAACAACACTCCTCTTGTACCTGTCAGGGCAGTCGCTGTTGGCATTTAGGCACATTCCTATGTTTGTTTCCTTAGTGTAGACTGCAGTGTGGAAACCTCCGCCCTTTTCCATGACTGTTACATCTAGAAAGGGCAGCTTCCCATCCTTTTCCCCCTCCCCGCTCAGCTCGTTGTCGCCGTGTGGGGGCTTAGTGGGCGGCTGCCGGAGTGTGATGCTCCTTGGGACAGTCCTCTGTCCTTTTCTAGCCTTGTGCTCCTGCTGCCATCCTCTCCAATTCTGCTGGGCATCTTTTCCTTTTTCTTCTGTTTCGTTTTTCTCCCCCCTCTTCTCCTATCTGCTTGCCGTTTCCTGCCGACCTTTTGCTCGTTCTGGTTCTTCCCTTGGACTTCTTCTATTTTGACGCCCGGGTGCTTGAGGAGGCATACTCATGCACCCGTAGAACTGCAGTACCCGACGTCGAGAGCGAGGGGAACCTTTTATTGTGAATCCCCACTTCGTCACTGAACCCGATCTCGACGGACTGTCGGTTTCTTAAGGTGGCGTTTGTGGGGCGTATACTCGCGACGCACCCCTAGGAGGCCCCGACAAGATCGGCGATAGCTTCTTGTTGGGTGTCCTGCCTCTAATTGTGGCTCCATGGTGGGTGTGGGGGCACATTCGTGAGTGAATTCTTCTTTCGTCAAGATGATTACCCCTGCTTCGGCTTCTTCTGGTTTACCTTCTCAGGCTCGTGGGGTGGGCGACCAAGCCCCCGAGTCGGTCCGTATTGGAAGACCGGGCTCTGTAGCCTCCGCTGCATTGGGCCCCGACCTTGCTCCTCCTTTGGCCTCTCTGACTCCTTCCTCTGGCTCCCCTCCCTCCTCTGTGGTTGGGTCGAGCCCCAAGCCCCCAGTGGTGACTACCTCGTCCCCTGGCGCGGCTCCTTCTCTAGTTGTAACTACTGCGCCTTTTAACCCCTCTCTCTCTGGGGGTTCTCACCGCCGTCCTCGTCACGGCCGCCCTCGCTCGATTCCTTCCAGTTCTGCTACCTATCAAGCCTTGTTTGGTCCCGCTTCATGGGCCAAATATTTTGATATCCTCCCTCTTGATTCTGCGCCTCCTGACGATTTCTCCCTCCATCGACATCTCATTGATTCCGTGGATGCCTCCATTACTTTCAACCCCACTCGTCTCGGTACACGTGTCGTTGCTGCTCCTTCTCAGGATGCTGCTTCCCGCTTGGCTGCCTTATCCTGCCTTGGCGAGACCCCCGTTCGGGTCTCGAAGAACGCTCAGTTGAATGCCAGTGTTGGCACTATTTTGCTCCCGCCCCATGTTGCGACCGGTGTTCGGGACCTGCGCGACTGTCACGACGATATTCGACATATCCTCGCTGCCCAGGGCCATTCTATTCTCCAGGTGGACACGTTTACTCGTCCCCCTCGTGGTAGTCGCCGTCAACCCCTCCGGGTTGTGAAGATTACCTTTGATGGTAGGACCCTTCCACCCTCTGTCATTCTTGCTGGTGCCAGGTGCTCTGTCCAGGAGTACATTCCTTCTCCTCGGCTCTGCAACAAGTGCTGGAGGTTTGGGCATGGTGCCCTCCGCTGCTCCGGGACTGTCTCTCTCTGTCCTTTGTGTGGTGGCGAAGGTCACTCTAAGTCGGAGTGCGCTTCTCCCCAGGCTCGTTGCCTCAACTGCGGTGAGGCCCATCCTACCTTCTCCTGTGCGTGTGTCCATTACAAGCTTGAGGCAGCCGTCCTCAACTTGAAGCACCGGGAGCGTTTATCTTTTCCTGAGGCGAGGCGCCAGGTTCGCCGGCTCCCGCCTTATGCTAATATCTCTTATGCTCGCATGTTGCGCTCTTCCTCTCCTCGTCCTTCCCACCTTCCTCAGACTCACAACCGTTTCCGGGCCTTGGACCCTGATGCGCCCACTGCCCCCCTCCTCTGTCCCTTTGGGTTCTCTCCCGAAGGATCCTCCTACTGGTCCTCTGTCTGGGGTTCCCCTTCCTTCTACCCGGTCTGTCGTGTCTTCTGTGTCTTCTTCCTCGTCCCCCTCCGATCCTCCTTCCCATCCTCTTCCTCCATCTATCGGCTCTCCCCACCGCCTGTCGGTGCGGGCGGATGTCCATCGCTCTCCTAACGGCCGTCGTGTGTGCTCTCGTTCGGCTTCTCCTGTTGAGGCACTGGAATCCGTTGCCCGGTACGTGGTTGCTGGGACACCGGTCTCTTTACGTCAGAAGCGTAAGCCTGGCTCCTCTCCTTCCTCTTCCCCGGCGGGTAAGAAGGCTTCGCTTTCTTCCTCAGCTCCTCCTTCTGGCTCTGTTGCTCCTTCCCCTCCCGTTTCAGTGCTTGCGCCCCCTGTTCCTGCTATGGAGGTTTCTTTGGCCCCTGCTTCCCTTTCGGTTGCTGCTCTTGCTGGGGTGCGCTCCCCTCTTTCTACTCCCCCTCTTCCTGCTGCTGTCCTTGACTGCTCCTCTCCGTTGTCTCCTCCTCCTCCTCCTCCGGACCCTGCCCGCCCACCTCTGATCTGTTCTCCCGTTTCCTTCCCTCCGTCTTTGCTCAGTTTACCCATGCCCCCTAACCCTGACTTTGGTGACCCTGATCCCGACCCTGATATTCTTTAACGTGCTCTGTTGGTCTTTTGCCTTTGTTTCTTCCTTGTTCTCTGTTTTTGTCCTTTCTCTTCTCGTCGTTGTCCAATCTTCAATGGAACGTTCGAGGTTATTACGCCAATTTCCTCGAACTCCAACTTCTGGTTTCGCGGTTTTCGCCCCTTTGTGTCTGTCTCCAGGAGCCAATGCTTGGTGCTCGTCCTGGTCGTTTTCGTGGCTATTCCTTTCTCTCCCCCCCCCCCAGCCATTGCTGGGGCTTCTAATTCTTCTGCTCTCTTGATTCGGGCTGATGTTCCCTTTGTTCCTTTACTTTTTCCTTCGCCTCTCCATTGTTCTGCTGCTCGTATCTTTGTGGGGAAATGGTACACAGTTTGTTCCATTTATCTCCCCCCGAGTGTCCCGCTCTCTCTTCCTGATTTGAAACACCTCCTAGACTCCTTGCCGGAGCCTGTGCTCCTGCTGGGTGACTTCAATTGTCGTCATTCTCTTTGGGGTGACGTTCTGACGAATACCCGGGGTCGCCTCCTTGAGCCGTTTCTCCTCTCTTCTTCCCTGTCTCTTCTGAATTCTGGTGAGCCCACTCATTTGGACTCTCGAACTCGCACCCTTTCTTGTCTTGATCTTTCTCTCTGCTCTTCTTCTCTTTACTTAGATTTCACGTGGCAGGTTCTTGATGACCTCCATGGAAGTGATCATTTCCCCATCCTTGTTTCCTTTTTCTCTTTTCGCCCTTCCCTCTCTTTCCCTAGGTGGCAGTTTGCTAAGGCGGACTGGACCCTATTTTCCCTCAGTGCTACTCTCTCTGACCTCTCCCTTCTGCCCCTCTCTCGCGCTCTCCTCCTTTTTCATGACACTGTCTTCGACGCTGCCCTCCGCTCTATCCCTCGCTCTTCCTCTCGGGGTCCACGGAAGTGCGTTCCCTGGTGGAATGTGGACTGTGCTCGGGCTGTCCGCTGTAAGCGTGCAGCCTGGAAGAAGCACCGCCGTAGGCAGACGACCGATTCTTTTCTTTTCTTTCGGAAAGCGAGTGCGGTGGCCCGTAGGGCCATCCGTACGGCTAAACGTGAATGTTGGGCATCTTACGTCTCAACAATTACGTCCGAAACCCCTCTGGCCCAGATCTGGAAGCGTATCCGCAAGATAGCGGGTAAGTTCGTTCCCGATGTTTCACCGGTCCTTCACCTCCATGATACTCTTGTGGCGGACCCGTTGCAGGTCGCTTCCGAACTGGGTTCCCACTTTTCTTCTGTTAGCTCTGGTCTTCATCTTCCCCAATCTTTCCTTCTTCGTAAACCTGTCCTTGAGTCTCGTCCTTTAGATTTCTGCACTCATCTTCAGCTTCCCTATAATGATCCCTTCTCTCTCTCTGAACTTCGTTCTGCCCTGGCCCTCTGCGGTTCTACGGCGGCGGGCTCCGATGGTATTCATTATGAGATGCTTCGCCATCTCCCTCCGAGCACGTCTCAGTATTTACTGAGTCTGTATAATCGGATCTGGGAGTCGTCGTCAGTCCCTGAGGACTGGCTCGATGCCGTTGTCCTCCCTGTTCGCAAACCGGGGTCTCTGGGTACTTCCCCTAAGGACTTTCGCCCTGTTGCTCTCACAAGTTGTGTCTGCAAACTCTTTGAACGTATGGTTAACGTTCGTCTGATGTGGTTCCTGGAACACCATCACCTCCTCTCCCCTTCTCAATTTGGTTTCCGCAAGTGCCGCAGCACGACAGATGTCCTGGTGAACTTGGAGGTCTATATTCGTACTGCTTTTGCTGCGAAGACCTCCGTTGTTGCCGTCCTTTTTGACCTAGAAAAGGCTTACGACACCACTTGGCGTTATCATATCCTATCTCAACTTCATTCTTTTGGCCTTCGTGGTCATCTCCCTCTCTTTCTCCGCAGCTTCCTCTCTCGTCGTTCCTTTCGGGTGCGCCTTGGTACCGCTCTCTCTCCCTCTTTTCAGCAATACGAAGGTGTGCCCCAGGGTAGTGTTCTGAGCACTACTCTTTTTCTGGTTGCCCTCAATGGTCTTCTTTCCTCTCTTCCTTCTGGTGTATTCTCCGCTCTCTATGTCGATGATCTTACCCTTTGTTGTCAGGGTGATGATTCGCCTTTCCTTCAACGCCGGCTTCAACTTGCCATTGATGCCGTGTCGTCTTGGGCCACAGGTCATGGCTTCAAGTTCTCTACTTCTAAGACTTGTGCCATGACTTTTACGCGGAAACGGGTTGTTCTTCGTCCCTCTTTGTCACTTTATGGTCATCCCCTTGAATACAAAGATTCCGCGAAGCTTTTGGGGTTATTCCTTGACACTCGTTTGTCTTGGTCTCCCCATATCTCTTACCTCCGTGTTGAGTGCTCTAAGGCCCTTACCCTCCTTCGGGTCTTGTCCCATACTTCTTGGGGGGCAGATAGGCGCACTCTCCTTGCTTTACATTCCTCTCTCGTCCTGTCTAAGCTCGATTATGGTTGCCCTGCTTACTCGTCTGCTTCTCCTTCTACTCTTCGCCGTCTTGATGCTTTGCACCATACTGGGTTGCGTCTCAGTTCTGGTGCCTTTCGTTCGACTCCCATCCTTAGCTTGTATGTTGACACTGGCTTCCTGTCTCTCCAGGACCGCCGTGATCGCTACTGTCTTCGCTATCTTGCGCGGTCCTTGCAACATCCTTCCTCTCGCCTCTGTCGTGCTTTAACTTTTACCCCTCCTGCGGTTCCTGTTCCTCTTCACCACCCTCTTTCTGTCCGGTTATCTCGCCTACAGGATTCTCTTTCCGTTCGTATTTCTGATGTTTCTCCTCGTGTTGTTCCTTCTTTGCCCCCGTGGAGGGTCCCTCTTCCGCGGTTTTGTACATCCTTGACCCGTATCACTAAAGCTTTTACCCCTCCTACGGTTCTAAAACGCCTTTTCCTCGAGCACTTTTCTTCTCACTCCCGCTCCGTTTCTGTCTTCACCGATGGGTCTAAGTCAGCGGACGGTGTTGGCTACTCTGTTGTTTTTCCTGATCGCACTTATATGTGTCGCTTGCCTCCGGAGACTAGCATCTTTACAGCGGAACTTTATGCTATTCTCTATGCTCTTCGTCTCCTGCTTTCTCGTTGTCAGTTTTCCTTTGTGGTTGTTGTTGACTCTCGTAGTGCCCTCATGGCTCTCGGGTCCTTTAATCCGGTTCATCCAGTAGTTGTCGAGATCCAGCATTGGCTGTTTCTCGTTCACAGTAAATTTAAGTCGGTTGAGTTTTGTTGGGTTCCCAGCCATATTGGTGTGTCTTTAAATGAGCGTGCGGATGCTGCTGCCAAGGAAGCTGTCCGCTCTTGTCCCATCTCTCGCAAGGGCATTCCGTATTCCGACTTTTACCCGGTTATCCATTCCTCAGTCCTTTCCCGTTGGCAGGCTTCTTGGTTGTCTGTTACTGGTAACAAGCTCCGTACTCTTAAATGTTGTGTTTCCTCGTGGCCGTCCTCCTTCCACCGTAACCGGCGGTGGGAAACAGCTCTGGCGAGGTTGCGTATTGGCCATACTCGCTTAACCCATGGTCACTTGATGGAGCGCCGCCCTGCTCCTTATTGTCCTAGTTGCATTGTCCCTCTTACGGTCGTGCATGTCCTTCTTGAATGTCCTGACTTCCAGGACGAGCGTGTGTCTTGCTTTCCGACCGCCCCTCGCGGTCACCTGTCCCTCGATAGAATTCTTGGTGACTCGGATACTTTTGATATCGTTCGCCTTATGCGTTTTTGTTCTCGTATTGGCATCCTTGGTGATATTTAGCGCCCTCTGATTATTTTGCGTACTTGATGGTGCTACATAGCCTTCCCGGTTTGGTGCCTTCTTTTGATAATTACTTACTTCCCATCCTTTTCCATCTCGTAAGTGAAACGCAGCACGGAACTCTGCTCAAATGCCTCCTTCAGCTCCTGCAGATGTCTGACATCAGGTACCTGTGTAAAAATGTCGTCAACATACCTGCAGTATATGGCCGGTTTCAAGTTCATGTCGACTAAGACTTTTTGCTCGATGGTACCCATATAGAAGTTTGCAAACAGGACACCTAGGGGAGAACCCATGGCGACCCCATCTACTTGCTTATACATGTGCCCATCCGGGCTCAAGAAGGGTGCCTCTTTAGTACAAGCTTGGAGTAGTTTCCTCAGAATATTTTCTGGTATGTCAAGAGGAGTACAGGCTGGATCACGATACACTCTGTCGGCTATCATTCCGATTGTCTCGTCCACAGGTACGTTGGTAAACAGCGATTCTACGTCCAACGAGGCTCTTATCCCTGTGGCCCGTGTGCCCCGCAGTAAGTCAACAAATTCCTTTGGAGACTTCAGGCTGAAGGCGCAAGGAACATAAGGAGTCAGCAGGCCGTTGAGTCGCTTCGCCAGTCTGTACGTGGGTGTGGGTATCTGGCTAATGATTGGCCGAAGTGGGTTTCCAGGCTTGTGCGTCTTGACATTTCCATACGCATATCCAGGTTTATATTCCCCAATGATCTTTGGCAGGTGGAGTCCGGATTTCTTGGCGTTCACAGTTTCGATCAGTTTGTTGACCTTTGCTTTTAATTCGGCTGTAGTGTCCTTCGTTACCCTTTGGAACTTAGTTTGGTCAGAGAGTATGATGTTCATTTTCGCCAGATATTCGTCTTTTTTAAGAATGACATATATTGGCGACTTGTCACCTCTCCTGACAACTATCTCCTTGTTCTCACGAAGGCTTTTAGCTGCCGCTTTAAGCTCGGGGGACAGTATGGTGCTTCTGTAGTTGCCTCGATTCTTTCCTCCTTCTGCAATAAGTTCTGCTTGTCCAAAGATGCCTTACAAGCAGAACTTATTGCAGAAGGAGGAAAGAATCGAGGCAACTACAGAAGCACCATACTGTCCCCCGAGCTTAAAGCGGCAGCTAAAAGCCTTCGTGAGAACAAGGAGATAGTTGTAAGGAGAGGTGACAAGTCGCCAATATATGTCATTCTTAAAAAAGACGAATATCTGGCGAAAATGAACATCATACTCTCTGACCAAACTAAGTTCCAAAGGGTAACGAAGGACACTACAGCCAAATTAAAAGCAAAGGTCAACAAACTGATCGAAACTGTGAACGCCAAGAAATCCGGACTCCACCTGCCAAAGATCATTGGGGAATATAAACCTGGATATGCGTATGGAAATGTCAAGACGCACAAGCCTGGAAACCCACTTCGGCCAATCATTAGCCAGATACCCACACCCACGTACAGACTGGCGAAGCGACTCAACGGCCTGCTGACTCCTTATGTTCCTTGCGCCTTCAGCCTGAAGTCTCCAAAGGAATTTGTTGACTTACTGCGGGGCACACGGGCCACAGGGATAAGAGCCTCATTGGACGTAGAATCGCTGTTTACCAACGTACCTGTGGACGAGACAATCGGAATGATAGCCGACAGAGTGTATCGTGATCCAGCCTGTACTCCTCTTGACATACCAGAAAATATTCTGAGGAAACTACTCCAAGCTTGTACTAAAGAGGCACCCTTCTTGAGCCCGGATGGGCACATGTATAAGCAAGTAGATGGGGTCGCCATGGGTTCTCCCCTAGGTGTCCTGTTTGCAAACTTCTATATGGGTACCATCAAGCAAAAAGTCTTAGTCGACATGAACTTGAAACCGGCCATATACTGCAGGTATGTTGACGACATTTTTACACAGGTACCTGATGTCAGACATCTGCAGGAGCTGAAGGAGGCATTTGAGCAGAGTTCCGTGCTGCGTTTCACTTACGAGATGGAAAAGGATGGGAAGCTGCCCTTTCTAGATGTAACAGTCATGGAAAAGGGCGGAGGTTTCCACACTGCAGTCTACACTAAGGAAACAAACATAGGAATGTGCCTAAATGCCAACAGCGACTGCCCTGACAGGTACAAGAGGAGTGTTGTTAACGCATATGTCGACCGTGCTCTCAGCCACAGCTCAGAATGGAAGCAAGTCGACGAAGAACTCTGTAGGGTAAGGCAGGTCCTAGTCAATAACGGCTTCTCCAATGGTTTCGTCGAAGACATCATAAGAAGGAAAGTGAAAAGCCATGCAACCTCTGAAGAGACAACTAACACAACACCTATACCCCCTATTAGACTATTTTACAGGAACTTCTTTTCCACAGCTCATAAAACGGAGGAAAGGGTCCTGAAAGATATTGTTAATAGAAACGTTATCCCTACAGACAAAAATCAGAGGATACAACTGACGATTTACTATAAAACCAGAAAAACGGCCAGCCTACTCATGAGAAACTCTCCAGACACAAAACAGAACGCTTTAAAAGAGACTAACGTCGTCTATGCCTTCAAATGCCCACTTGGGGACTGTAAGCTCCAAAAAACCCAGTATATAGGCAAGACAACAACATCTCTTTCTAGGCGTTTAACGATGCATAAGCAACAGGGCTCCATTAAGGAACATATAATCTCTTCCCACAACCAAACCATCGCCAGAGAAATCCTAGTAAACAACACAGAAATCATCGATAGATACAGCGATAGCAGGCGGCTTGACGTTTGCGAGGCACTACACATCAAGAAGTCAACACCAGCAATCAACAGCCAATTATTGCACAACTATATTCTACCCACCTCAAGAGTCCGCTCCAATATAGAAGCATCAAGAAATATGGACCAATAGGCTTTCTACAAACACTTCTATTCAATACCCATTGTTTGTGTTCTGTCTTGTGTTGATACTTTTAATACCCTATTAATATCCCCTCTTGTTCTGTCTTGTGTTAATGCCACATCACCCCTCCCACCTCACTCAAATGTAGATATAAAATCTGAGATACGTAAGTTCTATTCAGTTGAGTATTTGTGAACTAAAGTCTTTGAAAATGTAATAAGTTTTACGAAACGCGCCCGTGTCGCGTCAGACTAGAAATAAAAATGAATTTTGGAGAATTAATTTTTGATTTACCTCCAACAGTGAAGCGTAATGTACGAAAGATTGAGAAAATTCGTGTTAGAATTATTAATCTTACTTTTTCGGTCATATTTAATAATATATATATATATATATATATATATATATATATATATATATATATATATATATATATATATATATATATATATGCGAACAAGCCTGAATGGTCCCCAGGACAATATGCAACTGAAAACTCACACCCCAGAAGTGACTCGAACCCATACTCCCAGATGCCACGCAACTGGTATGTACAAGACGCCTTAATCCAATTGACCATCACGACCGGACATAATGAGGTGATAGCCGAGGCTATTTGAACCACCCCACCGCCGGCACTCGGATAGTAATCTTGGGCATAGCATTTTACCAAATCACCTCATTCTTTGGGGCACACGTGAGGAACACAAATGCGAACAAGCCTGAATGGTCCCCAGGACAATATGCAACTGAAAACTCACACCCCAGAAGTGACTCGAACCCATACTCCCAGATGCCACGCAACTGGTATGTACAAGACACCTTAATCCACTTGACCATCACGACCGGACATAATGAGGTGATAGCCGAGGCTATTTGAACCACCCCACCGCCGGCACTCGGATACTTAAGGCGTCTTGTACATACCAGTTGCGTGGCATCTGGGAGTATGGGTTCGAGTCACTTCTGGGGTGTGAGTTTTCAGTTGCATATTGTCCTGGGGACCATTCAGGCTTGTTCGCATTTGTGTTCCTCACGTGTGCCCCAAAGAATGAGGTGATTTGGTAAAATGCTATGCCCAAGATTACTATCCGAGTGCCGGCGGTGGGGTGGTTCAAATAGCCTCGGCTATCACTTCATTATGTCCGGTCGTGATGGTCAAGTGGATTAAGGCGTCTTGTACATACCAGTTGCGTGGCATCTGGGAGTATGGGTTCGAGTCACTTCTGGGGTGTGAGTTTTCAGTTGCATATTGTCCTGGGGACCATTCAGGCTTGTTCGCATTTGTGTTCCTCACGTGTGCCCCAAAGAATGAGGTGATTCGGTAAAATGCTATGCCCAAGATTACTATCCGAGTGCCGGCGGTGGGGTGGTTCAAATAGCCTCGGCTATCACCTCATTATGTCCGGTCGTGATGGTCAAGTGGATTAAGGCGTCTTGTACATACCAGTTGCGTGGCATCTGGGAGTATGGGTTCGAGTCATTTCTGGGGTGTGAGTTTTCAGTTATATATATATATATATATATATATATATATATATATATATATATATATATATATATATATATATATATATATATATATATATATATATATATATATATATATATAGGGGGTACCATCTCTGGTGCAATTATAGGGACCCACAGCCTCAGAGAAGGGAACACAGAGCATTCAGGAAAAACCTTCCCTTTAACTCTGAATACGTAAGAGTGTTCGCTTCACCTACCACCTCCCTTTTTTATGGTTTACACTTTATTATTAAGCTCCACGAGGAATATCCTGGTGGAGCAGGTAGTGGAAGAGAGCCCAGCTCCAGCCCAGTGGAGGAATGTCCTGGTGGAGCAGGTAGTGGAAGAGAGCCCAGCACCAGCCCAGTGGAGGAATGTCCTGGTGGAGCAGGTAGTGGAAGAGAGCCCAGCACCAGCCCAGTGGAGGAATGTCCTGGTGGAGCAGGTAGTGGAAGAGCCTCTCAATGTTTGCCGACGATGCAAAAAATTATGAGGAGGATTGAAACAGAGGATGATAGTAGGAGGCTAACAAGATGACCTGGATAGACTGAGTGAATGGTCCAAACAAATGGCTGTTTGAAGTTTCAACCCGAAGTAAATGCAAAGTAATGAAACTAGGCAGTGGAAAACAGGAGGCCCAGGCACAGGATACAGAATAGGAGATGAAGTACTTAATGAAACAGACAGAGAGAAAGATCTAGGAGTTGATATCACACCAAACCTGTCTCCTGAAGCCCCACATAAAGAGAATAACGTCCTGCGGGCATATGCGAGGCTGGCTAACATCAGAACGGCGTTCAGGGAAACCTGTGTAAGGAATCATTCAGAATCTTGTACACCACATATGTAAGACCAATCCTGGAGTATGCGGGCCCCAGCATGGAGCCCGTACCTTGTCAAGCACAAGACGAAGCTGGAAAAAGTCCAAAGGTATGCTACTAGACTAGTCCCCCAGAACTAAGAGGCATGAGTTTATGAGGAAAGGGCTGCGGGAAAATGCACCTCACGACACTGGAAGACAGAAGAGTAAGGGGGGACATGATCACAACCTACAAAAATCCTCAGGGGAATCGACCGGGTAAACAAGGATGAACTTTTCAACACTGGTGGGACGCGAACAAGGGGAACACAGGTGGAAGCTGAGTACCCAAATGAGCCACAGAGACGTTAGAAAGAACTTTTTCAGTGTCCAGAGTAGTTAGGCAAATGGAATGCATTAGGAAGTGATGTGGTGGAGGCCTGACTCCATTCACAGTTTCAAATGTAGATATGATAGAGCCCAATAGGCTCAGGAATCTGTACACCAGTTGATTGACGGTTGAGAGGCGGGACCAAAGAGCCAGAGCTCAACCCCCGCAAGCACAATTAGGTGAGTACAATTAGGTGAGTACACACACAGACACACACACACACAGACACACACACACACACACACACACACACACACACACACACACACACACACACACACACACACACACCTATAAACACCGGCTAACGATGCACATACATTTTGTTCATAGAGTAATTCATTGTGTGAATGTCGCAACATCAAGTTTTTCACATTCCTTTCAGTGGTAAATTTCCCTAAAATATGTGATAATTGTTGGTAATGACTGCTGAACCTCACATGATTGCCGCGCGCGGTACCTGTTTGACCCAATATATTATTATGGCTGGCCTGAAAAGTTCTGACAGGATTATATATATATATATATATATATATATATATATATATATATATATATATATATATATATATATATATATATATATATATATATATATAAAAGTATAAGTATATAAATATAATATATAATATAAGTATATAAAAGGCTGTACCACAACGTTTTGGCGTCGGGGGGACCAAACCTAACAGCAAAAGGTTGGCCTGGGGTTCGAGGACCTTAGAAATGTAACTCTGCCATCCTACAATGCTGTTTGTATGTACATATAAGTAAGGGGAGCATTGGGAGTCGACAATTTTCAAAGTACTGAAAAAACTGCTGATTAACTCTACGGAAACCACAACCACAGTTTCAGTTATATCTTGAAAGCTGAAAGAGGAGTTCTCCAAAACTCATTTTCGTTATTTCAAGGTGAAGAAAAAAGTGAATTACTATAGAATGTATTACACTTATTTATACAATTTGCACAACGTTTCGAACCTCCATGGTTCATTCTCAAGTGAAAAGAAATTACAGGACTCGTTGATTTATACCCGCACTGGGTCAGGTGATAAGACAAGTACAATAAAGGTAAAAGCAAGAGGGATACTTAAGGGATAAATGGGAGATGAAGCACATAAGCACATAAGAATAAAGGTAACTGTGGAAGGCCTATTGGCACATACGAGGCAGCTCCTATCTACATACAAAGATTAATCAGGTGTAATTGGCCTGTTATGTTAAACATTGTCTTCTGTGTTGGCATCGTTATGTTCTGGTCTTGTCCTTACTCTCATGATGGGTAGAGTAAATAGTTCCATCATTTGGAACTATTTACTCTACCCACCATGAGAGTAAGGACAAGACCAGAACATAACGATGTTCGGGATGATAGCGGACAGAGTGTATCGTGATCCGGCCTGTACTCCTCTTGACATACCAGAAAACATTCTAAGGAAACTACTCCAAGCTTGTACTAAAGAGGCACCCTTCTTGAGCCCGGATGGGCACATGTATAGACAAGTAGATGGGGTCGCCATGGGTTCTCCCCTAGGTGTCCTGTCTGCAAACTTCTACATGGGTACCATCGAGCAAAAGGTCTTAGTCGACATGAACTTGAAACCGGCCATATAATGCAGGTATGTTGACGACATTTTTACACAGGTACCTGATGTCAGACATCTGCAGGAGCTGAAGGAGGCATCTGAGCGGAATTCTGTGTTGCGTTTCACTTACGAGATGGAGAAGGATGGGAAGCTGCCCTTTCTAGATGTAACAGTCATGGAAAGGAGCGGAGTTTTCCACACTGCAGTCCTACACTAAGGAAACAAACATAGGAATGTGCCTGAATGCCAACAGTGACTGCCCAGACAGGTACAAGAGGAGTGTTGTTAACGCTTATGTCGACCGTGCTCTCAGCCACAGTTCAGGATGGAAGCAAGTCGATGAAGAACTCTGTAGGGTAAGGCAGGTCCTAGTCAACAACGGCTTCTCCAATGGTTTCGTTGAAGACATCATAAGAAGGAAAGTGAAACGCCATGCAACCTCTGAAGAGACAACTAACACAACACCTGTACCCCCTATTAGACTATTTTACAGGAACTTCTTTTAGATGGCTCATAAAACGGAGGAAGGGGTCCTGAAATATATTGTTGATAGGAACGTTATCCCTACAGATAAAAATCAGAAAATACAATTGATAAATTATTATAAAACCAAAAAAAACGGCCAATCTACTCATGAAAAACTCGCCAGGCGCAAAGCAGAACGCTTTGAAGGAGACCAACGTCGTCTATGCCTTTAAATGCCCACTTGGGGACTGTAAGCCCCGAAGAACTCAGTATATATGCAAGACAACAACGTCTCTTCCAGGCGACTAACAATGCATAAGCAACAGGGCTCCATTAAGGAACATGTAATCTCTTCCCACAACCAGACCATCACCAGAGAAGTCTTAACAAACAACACAGAAATTATCGATAGGTACAGCGATAGCAGGCGGCTTGACATCTTTTGAGGCACTACACATCAAGACGTCAACACCAGCAATCAACAGCCAATTAATGCACAACTATATTCTACCCACTTCAAGACTCCGCTCCAATATAGAAGCATCAAGAAATATGGACCAATAAACCTTCTGCAGTTACTTCCATTCATATGTTCATTTATCCAATTTATACCCATTGTTTCGTGTTCTGTCTTGTGTTTGTCACCCTCACCCAAAACTTTTGTACCATATCACCTCATCCAGTAGAGAATAAGTACGAAGAATTTGTGTGTAAATTAAGTCTTTGAAAATGTAATACGAATTACGAAACGCGTTCAGGCGTCAGACAATTAAAAAACGAATTTCGGAGAATTGTTATTTCAATTACCACCGACAGTGAAGAAAAACATAAGAAATATTGAGAAGATTCGTGTTAGAATTATTAATCTTACCTTTTCGGTCATATTCAACAACATAATTGTTATATATATATATATATATATATATATATATATATATATATATATATATATATATATATATATATTATTAAATATGACCGAAAAAGTAAGATTAATAATTCTAACACGAATTTCCTCAATCTTTCGTACATTTCTTTTCACTGTTGGAGGTAAATCAAAAATCAATTCTTCAAAATTCATTTTTATTTCTAGTCTGACGCGACACGAGCGCGTTTCATAAAACTTATTACATTTTCAAAGACTTTAGTTTACAAATACACAACTGAATAGAACTTACGCATCTCCGATTTTATATCTACATTTTAGTGAGGTGGATGGGGTGAGGTGGCATTAATAGGGTATTAATTTCATCAACACAAGACAGAACAAGAGGTGGCATTAATAGGGTATTAATTTCATCAACACAAGACAGAACACGAAACAATGGGTATTGAATAGAAGTGTTTGTAGAAAGCCTATTGGTCCATATTTCTTGATGCTTCTATACTAAAGAGGCACCCTTCTTGAGCCCGGATGGGCACATGTATAAGCAAGTAGATGGGGTCGCCATGGGTTCTCCCCTAGGTGTCCTGTTTGCAAACTTCTACATGGGTACCATCGAGCAAAAAGTCTTAGTCGACATGAACTTGAAACCGGCCATATACTGCAGGTATGTTGACGACATTTTTACACAGGTACCTGATGTCAGACATCTGCAGGAGCTGAAGGAGGCATTTGAGCAGAGTTCCGTGCTGCGTTTCACTTACGAGATGGAAAAGGATGGGAAGCTGCCCTTTCTAGATGTAACAGTCATGGAAAAGAGCGGAGGTTTCCACACTGCAGTCTACACTAAGGGAACGAACATAGGAATGTGCCTAAATGCCAACAGCGACTGCCCAGACAGGTAAATTCGAAAAATTGTTTCCTATTGGCTTATTTTAAGTATTATAAATACTTTTAAATAATTAATACACCTGACTCACTAACTTGACCAGTTACACACCTGACTCACTAATGTCCAGTTACACACCTGACTCACTAAAGTCCAGTTACATACCTGACTCACTAATATCCAGTTACACACCTGATTCACTAACATGACCAGTTACACACCTGACTCACTAATGTCCAGTTACACACCTGACTCAATAACTTGACCAGTTACACACCTGATTCACTAACATGACCAGTTACACACCTGACTCACTAATGTCCAGTTACACACCTGACTCACTAACTTGACCAGTTACACACCTGATTCACTAACATGACCAGTTACACACCTGACTCACTAATGTCCAGTTACACACCTGACTCACTAAAGTCCAGTTACATACCTGACTCACTAATATCCAGTTACACACCTGATTCACTAACATGACCAGTTACACACCTGACTCACTAATGTCCAGTTACACACCTGACTCAATAACTTGACCAGTTACACACCTGACTCAATAACTTGACCAGTTACACACCTGACTCACTAATGTCCAGTTACACACCTGACTCACTAATGACCAGTTACACACCTGACTCACTAACATGACCAGTTACACACCTGACTCACTAACATGTCCAGTTACACACCTGACTCACCAACATGTCGAGTTACACACCTAACTCACTAACATGTCCAGTTACACACCAGACTCACTAACATGACCAGTTACACACCTGACTCACTAACATGTCCAGTAACACACCTGACTCACCAACATGTCGAGTTACACACCTGACTCACTAACATGACCAGTTACACACCTGACTCACTAACATGTCCAGTTACACACCTGACTCACTAACATGACCAGTTACACACCTGACTCACTAATGACCAGTTCTCAGACGTGACTCCCTGCAGGTGTGGTGATGGTGGCCGAGGGTTGTTCACTCATTATTTTTAACAAGTTCATGAGTGTGAGTGTTGTCACGTGTGTGTGTGTGTGTGTGTGTGTGTGTGTGTGTGTGTGTGTGTGTGTGTGTGTGTGTGTGTGTGTGTGTGTGTGTGTGTGTGTGTGTGTGTACTCTCCTATTTGTACTCACCTAGTTGTGTCTGCAGGATCGAGCATTGACTCTTGGATCCCGCCTTTCGAGCATCGGTTGTTTACAGCAATGACTCCTGTCCTATTTCCCTATCATACCTGGTTTTAAAATTAGTAATAGTATTTGCTTCCACAACCTGTTCCTGAAGTGCATTCCATTTTCCCACTACTCTCACGCTAAAAGAAAACTTCCTAACATCTCTGTGACTCATCTGAGTGTCCAGCTTCCACCCATGTCCCCTCGTTCTGTTATTATTCCGTGTGAACATTTCGTCTATGTCCACTCTGTCAATCCCTCTGAGTATTTTATATGTTTCTATCATATCTCCTCTCTCCCTCCTTTTTTCTAGTGTCGTAAGGTTCAGTTCCCTCAGACGCTCTTCATATCCCATCCCTCGTAGCTCTGGGACAAGCCTCGTCGCAAACCTCTGAACCTTCTCCAGGTTCCTTATGTGTTTCTTCAGGTGGGGGCTCCATGATGGCGCGGCATACTCTAAGACTGGCCTCACGTAGGCAGTGTAAAGCGCCCTAAAAGCCTCCTCACTTAGGCTTTCTGAATGAAGTTCTAATTTTCGCCAGTGTAGAGTACGCTGCTGTCGTTATCCTATTTATATGTGCCTCAGGAGATAGATTAGGTGTTACGTCCACACCCAGGTCTCTTTCTCGAATCGTTACAGGTAGGCAGTTCCCCTTCATTGTGTACTGTCCTTTTTGTCGCCTGTCACCTGATCCTATTTCCATGACTTTACATTTAATCGTGTTGAACTCCAGTAACCATTTCTCTGACCATCTCTGCAGCCTGTTTAAGTCCTCTTGGAGGATCCTACAATCCTCGTCTGTCACAACTCTTCTCATTAATTTTGCGTCATCCGCAAACATTGACATGTATGATTCCACTCCTGTAAACATATCATTTACGTAAATTAGAAAGAGGATTGATCCCAGCACCGATCCTTGAGGTACTCCACTTGTTAACTGTTCGCCAGTCCGACTTCTCGCCCCTTACCATTACCCTCTGGCTCCTTCCTGTTAGGTAGTTCTTCACCCATACTAGGGCCTTTCCGCTTACTCCTGCCTGCCTCTCAAGTTTGTATAGCAGTCTCATGTGCGGTACCGTATCAAAGGCCTTTTGGCAGTCAAGAAATATGCAGTCTGCCCAGCCTTCTCTGTCCTGCCTTATCCTTGTTACTTTGTCATAGAATTCTAAAAGGTTTGTTAGGCATGATTTCCCTGTCCAGAACCCATGTTGGTGCTTGTTTACAAACCCAATGCTCTCCAGGTGCTCAACAAGTCTTAGCCTAATTATTCTTTCCAGTATATTACAGGGGATGCTTGTCAGTGATACGGGTCTGTAGTTAAGTGCCTCCTCCCTATCACCTTTCTTGAAGATCGGCACGACATTTGCCTTCTTCCAGCAACTGGGCAATTCTCCCGACATAAGTGACTCATTAAAGATCATTGCCAGAGGCACGCTGAGGGCCTGCGCTGCTTCTTTTAGTATCCACGGTGATACTTTGTCTGGTCCAACTGCTTTAGTTGCATCTAGAGTTGTCAACTGTTTCATTACCTCCTCTGCTGTCATCTCTATATCTAATAGTCTTTCATCTAGGGTAACCCCTTCCAACAATGGGAGCTGCTCAGGCTCGGTTGTGAACACTCCATGGAAACTGGCATTCAGTGCCTCGCAGATTTCCTTGTCACTTTCTGTATATGCCCCCTCTGTCTTCCTTAGTCTTGTCACTTGGTCGTTCACCGACATGTGTGTGTGTGTGTATGGGGTGTGTGTGTGTGTGTGTGTGTGTGTGTGTGTGTGTGTGTGTGTGTGTGTGTGTGTGTGTGTGTGTGTGTGTGTGTGTGTGAGTATGGGGGTGTGTGTGTGTACTCACCTAGTTGTACTCACCTAGTTGTGCTTGCGGGGGTTGAGCTCTGGCTCTTTGGTCCCGCCTCTCAACTGTCAATCAACAGGTGTACAGGTTCCTGAGCCTATTGGGCTCTATCATATCTACACTTGAAACTGTGTATGGAGTCAGCCTCCACCACATCACTTCCTAATGCATTCCATTTGTCAACCACTCTGACACTAAAAAAGTTCTTTCTAATATCTCTGTGGGTCATTTGGGCACTCAGTTTCCACCTGTGTCCCCTAGTGCGTGTGCCCCTTGTGTTAAACAGCCTGTCTTTATCAACCCTGTCAATTCCCTTGAGGATCTTGAATGTGGTGATCATGTCCCCCCTAACTCTTCTGTCTTCCAACGAAGTGAGGTTTAATTCCCGTAGTCTCTCCTCGTAGCTCATACCTCTCAGCTCGGGTACTAGTCTGGTGGCAAACCTTTGAACCTTTTCCATTTTAGTCTTATGCTTGACTAGATATGGACTCCATGCTGGTGCCGCATACTCCAGGATTGGTCTGACATATGTGGTATATAGTGTTCTGAAAGATTCCTTACACAAGTTTCTAAAGGCCGTTCTTATGTTAGCCAATCTGGCATATGCTGCTGCTGTTATCCTCTTGATATGAGCATCAGTGGACAGGTCTGGCGTGATATCAACCCCCAGGTCTTTCTCTCTCTCGGACTCTTGAAGTATTTCATCTCCCAAGTGATACCTTGTATCTGGTCTCCTGCTTCCTACCCCTATCTTCATTACATTACATTTGCTTGGATTAAACTCTAACAGCCATTTGTTCGACCATTCCTGCAGCTTGTCCAGGTCTTCTTGAAGCCTCAAGCTGTCCTCCTCTGTCTTAATCCTTCTCATAATTTTGGCGTCGTCAGCAAACATTGAGAGGAATGAGTCTATACCCTCTGGGAGATCATTTACGTATATCAGAAACAGGATAGGTCCAAGTACAGAGCCCTGTGGGACTCCACTGGTGACTTCACGCCAGTCTGAGGTCTCACCCCTCACTGTAACTCTCTGCTTCCTATTGTTTAGGTACTCCCTTATCCACTGGAGCGCCCTACCAGTTACTCCTGCCTGTTTCTCTAGCTTATGCATCAACCTTTTATGGGGTACTGTGTCAAAGGCTTTCCGACAGTCCAAAAAAATGCAGTCCGCCCACCCTTCTCTTTCTTGTTTAATCTTTGTCACCTGATCGTAGAATTCTATCAATCCTGTAAGGCAAGATTTACCCTCCCTGAACCCATGTTGATGGGTTGTCACGAAGTCTCTTCTCTCCAGATGTGTTACTAGGTTTTTTTCTCACAATCTTCTCCATCACCTTGCATGGTATACAAGTTAAGGACACTGGCCTGTAGTTCAGTGCCTCTTGTCTGTCACCCTTTTTGTATATTGGTACTACATTAGCAGTCTTCCATATTCTGGTAGGTCCCCCGTTTCCAGTGACCTACTATACACTATGGAGAGTGGTAGGCGTGTGTGTGTGTGTGTGTGTGTGTGTGCGTGCGTGTGTGTGTGTGTACTCACTTAGTTGTGCTTGCGGGGGTTGAGCTCTGGCTATTTGGTCCCGCCTCTCAACTGTCAATCAACTGGTGTACAGATTCCTGAGCCTATTGGCCTCTATCATATCTACATTTGAAACTGTGTATGGAGTCAGCCTCCACCACATTACTGCCTAATGCATTCCATCTGTTAACTACTCTGACACTGAAAAAGTTCCTTCTAACGTCCCTGTGGGTACTTAGTTTCCACCTGTGTCCCCTTGTTCGCGTCCCACCAGTCTTGAATAGTTTATCCTTGTTTACCCTTTCGATTCCCCTGAGAATTTTGTAGGTTGTGATCATGTCTCTACTTACTCTATTCTGTTTTCCAGTGTCGTAAGGTGCATTTCCCGCAGCCTTTCCTCGTAACTCATGCCTGTTAGTTCTGGGACTAGTCTAGTGGCATACCTTTGGACTTTTTCAAGCTTCGTCTTGTACTTGACAAGGTACGGGCTCCATGCTGGGGCCGCATACTCCAGGATTGGTCTTACATATGTGGTATACAAGGTTCTGAATGATTCCTTACACAGGTTCCTGAACGCCGTTCTGATGTTAGCCCTGTGGGAACCGACCTGTGAGATTTATATTTATTTAATTTATATGAATTTATATTTACGTTAATTTATATACTTCGATAGCAATTTGTATAATGATAAGTGGACTGTATTTCTGCAATAATCTCATAATCTCACAAATCGATCCTCTACACATTAGGGGGGTTTATTAAATTAATATATATGCAGCCAATCAAACTACAGTATTAGACTACATACATTGAAGAGGTTCCTTATCTTATTTGTACAGCAGGCCTTAGTCCACCAGGTATAACCAGGATGTAGACACCACATTTTCCCTCTTTGAGGTAGCTTCCATCACCCTGGTAACTGATGTACAAAGCATGCTTCCTCGTCTTGACCTGTCAAAAGGGCGCTAGCTGTAAAGCCAGATACCTATATATGACAAGCTATATCAGAGAAAACACTGTACATGGAACAATGAAGACCTGGCTTAATTACCTTTAGTATGAGGCGATTTCGTGATCTAACTGGATCACCCTACCCAATGACATTAATGGCCACTAATGATAGATATACGGGTTTCGGAAAGACACTTAACTTGAATTTGTTGACAGCGTGTGATAATGGTACACCTTTGGTTTCCATAACACTTCGTCCAAGTAAAATTAACAGGAGCCGAATTGCTCCCTGCGCCTCTGGTCTAGTATAAACAATGGCTGTGTCTAACACTCCATACTATTGACGCTACTGGCTGACATTGTCCAGACATAATAGGAGCCGAATTTGCTCCACGCGTCTCGGAGGTGACAACAACAATGGCTGACCCTCCTTCCTCACTCACTGACGCCTGGCCTACATTGTCCAGATGTCAATAAGTGATAGAAGGGTCACATTTACTCTACTTTAATATTGATAATTAAGTTAATTTATATGAGATGTTTTTATAATGGTAAAGTCCAAAGACTAATGTATTTAAGAATAATTCCCACCATAATAGGTGAAGAATTTAAAATAGTATGTGGTGATGATATCCCGTTTTCTATAGACGGTAATTCCACTACAAGTTACGTTTTCTATGGGTAACTTGTTGGTAATACAGCAGCAATTATTATCTGTCTGTATGATATATTAAATGGTGTCGGATTTTCCGACAAGCCAGCCTCGCATATGCCACAGACGTTATTATTTTTTATGTGGGCTTCAGGAGACAGGTTTGGTGTGATATCAACTCCTAGATCTTTCTCTCTGTCCGTTTCATTAAGTACTTCATCTCCTATTCTGTATCCTGTGCCTGGCCTCCTGTTTCCACTGCCTAGTTTCATTACTTTGCATTTACTCGGGTTGAACTTCAACAGCCAATTGTTGGACCATTCACTCAGTCTGTCTAGGTCATCTTGTAGCCTCCTACTATCATTCTCTGTTTCAATCCTCCTGTGGGGACTCCACTGGTGACTTCACGCCAATCTGAGATCCGAGTACACCTGTTCCACATCATCTCTGTCTCCAGCCTCCACCCGTGTCCTCTGGTCCTGCCTGGACGGTCACCACCACAGGTGCTGGACGGTCACCACAGGTGCTGGACGGTCACCACCACAGGTGCTGGACGGTCACCACCACAGGTGCTGGACGGTCACCACCACAGGTGCTGGACGGTCACCACAGGTGCTGGACAGTCACCACAGGTGCTGGACGGTCACCACAGGTGCTGGACGGTCACCACAGGTGCTGGACGGTCACCACAGGTGCTAGACGGTCACCACAGGTGCTAGACGGTCACCACAGGTGCTAGACGGTCACCACCACAGGTGCTGGACGGTCACCACCACAGGTGCTGGACAGTCACCACCACAGGTGCTGGACGGTCACCACAGGTGCTAGACAGTCACCACAGGTGCTGGACGGTCACCACAGGTGCTGGACGGTCACCACAGGTGCTAGACGGTCACCACAGGTGCTAGACAGTCACCACAGGTGCTAGACAGTCACCACAGGTGCTAGACAGTCACCACAGGTGCTGGACAGTCACCACAGGTGCTGGACAGTCACCACAGGTGCTAGACGGTCACCACAGGTGCTAGACAGTCACCACAGGTGCTAGACGGTCACCACAGGTGCTGGACGGTCACCACCACAGGTGCTGGACGGTCACCACAGGTGCTAGACGGTCACCACAGGTGCTAGACGGTCACCACAGGTGCTGGACGGTCACCACAGGTGCTAGACTCTCACCACAGGTGCTAGACGGTCACCACAGGTGCTAGACGGTCACCACAGGTGCTGGACAGTCACCACAGGTGCTGGACGGTCACCACAGGTGCTAGACAGTCACCACAGGTGCTGGACGGTCACCACAGGTGCTGGACGGTCACCACAGGTGCTAGACGGTCACCACAGGTGCTGGACGGTCACCACCACAGGTGCTAGACAGTCACCACAGGTGCTAGACGGTCACCACAGGTGCTGGACAGTCACCACAGGTGCTTGACGGGACAGATCGCTGCCATAATCGAGAGTGTTGACAGCAATTCGTCAAGACCGTCGGGGTGGCGGGAAGCATCTCTCACTCGTGTCAATGTGCAGTAAAAGTGACGACTTTTACTCTCAATATGGCGGGTTTCCCCTCGTAAAATGTCGCCGTTTTGGCTGTAATATGACGGCTTTTCCCTTATAATTTGGCATGAATTTCGTTTTGATGTGGAGTTTTTTGTTTTCAGAGTGTCTTTATGTACACACACTCACACACACTCACACTCACACACTCACACTCACACTCACACTCACACACACAGGTGTGGAGGCTGACTCCATACACAGTTTCAAATGTAGATATGATAGAGCCCAATAGGCTCAGGAATCTGTACACCAGTTGATTGACGGTTGAGAGGCGGGACCAAAGAGCCAGAGCTCAACCCCCGCAAGCACAATTAGGTGAGTACACACACACACACACACACACACACTAGTTGCACACCTGGAGAACGTCAGGTTTGTGAACAAACATCAACATGGGTTCTGGACAGGGAAATTATGCCTAACAAACCTTCTGGAATTCTATGATAAAATAACGAGGATAAGACAGGACAGAGATGGTTGGGCAGACTGCATATTTCTGGACTGCCAAAAAACCTTTGATACAGGACCTCACATGAGACTGCTGTTCAAGCTCGAGAGGCAGGCGGGGGTGGGGGAAAGGTCCTAGAATGGGTGAGGAACTACCTAACAGGAAGGAGCCAAAGAGTTACGGTAAAGGGCGAGAAGTCGGACTGGCGAACAGTAACAAGTGGAGTACCACAAGAATCGGTGCTGGGACCTATTCTATTTCTAACTAGCAGTACCCGGCAACGCGTTACTGTGGGTCAGCAACCTTCCCTGTCCTCCAGTCCTCCCCACCATTCCCCACTCCCTCGTCCGATGCCTTCCCAAATGGTCTGATGTTCCCATCAGAAAATTGGGAACATCAAGTGATCTGATGTTCCCATCACTGAAATATAAGTAAAAGTTAAAAAATGAAATGAAAATATGAAAAAATAAAAAATTTAACTATACTCATGAAATGAACGGAATGGTAAACAACACAGCTCAACTCCAATGCAATTCACACAAAATAATTATATCGAAATGAAAATAAATCAAAATCTATGAAAATTAAATTTATCAATGAAATGAGAAACATTGAAATTAAATTATAACATATTTAGTATAGCAAGTGTGTTGCACTTACATGCAACAGATGGCGCTGTTTGTCAAGAAAAGCATAGTTTTACCTGTCACAGGTGTGGCATCTATACTTATACTTACAAAATGAACGGTATGGTAAACAACACAGCTCAATTCCAACACAATATCACACAAAATAAATAACAAATAAAATAAATCGAAATCTATGAAAATAAAATTTATCAATGCAATTGGAAACATTGAAATGGAATTCGTGACTTATTTAGTATATCTTGTTTGTTGCCATTTTGTGCAACAGATGGCGTGGTTTTTCAAAAACGCATGTTTTTACCTGTCACAGGTGTGGCATCTATATAGTAGGCATATAAAAAGATGCGCCTATTCGAATGCAACGTTGTGTTAAAATTTCAAAGCAATTGGTGAAGAACTTTCGGAGATTACAGCATGTGTTCCTCTTACGTCCAACAGATGACACTGTTTTTAAAATTTACTAGAGATAAGAATTTAAATTTACTAGAGATAACAAACAGCCAATGTTGAATCTCGACGATCACTGGATGGACCAGATTAAAGAACCCTAGAGCCATGAGGGCACTACGAGAGTCAACTACAACCACAAAAGAGGAATGACAACTAAAAAGCAGGAGACGAGTAGCATAGAGAATAGCATAAAGTTTCGCTGTGAAGATGCTAGTCTCCGGAGGCAGGTGACACATATAAGTGCGGTCAGGAAAAACAACAGAGTAGCCAACACCGTCCGCTGACTTAGACCCATCGGTGAAGATGGAAGCGGAGCGGGAGTGAGAAGAAAAGTGCTCAAGGTAAAGGCGTGTCAGAACCGAAGGAGGGGTAAAAGTTTCAGTGATGCGGGCCAAGGATGTACAAAATTTTGGAAGGGGGGACTCTCCACGGGGGCAAAGAAGGAACAATACGAGGAGAAATATTAGAAATATGAACTGACAAAGAATCTTGTTAGCGAGATAACCGGACAGAGAGAGGGAGGTGGTGAAGAGGCACAGGAACTAGAGGAGGGGTAAAATTCAAAACACGACTGAGGCGAGAGGAAGAATGTTGCAAGGACTTTGCAAGATAACGAAGACAGTAGCGATCACGGCGGTCCTGGAGAGATAAGAAGCCAGTGTCAACATACAAGCTCAGGGCGGGAGTCGAACGAAAGGCACCAGAACTGAGGCGCAACCCAGTATGGTGCAAAGCATCAAGACGGCGAAGAGTAGAAGGAGAAGCAGACGAGTAAGGAGGGCAACCATAATCGAATTTAGACAGGACGAGAGAGCAATGCAAATAGAGGAGCGTGCGCCTATCCGCTCCCCAATGGGGCAACCATAAAGCCACAAAGAGGGACGAAGAACGACATGCTTCCGAGTAAAAGTCATAGCACAAGTCTTAGTTGCAGAGAACTTGATGCCATGATCGGTGGCCCAAGACGACACGGCATCAATCGCAAGTTGAAGCCGCCATTGAAGGAGAGGCGAATCATCGCCCTGACAGCAAAGGGTAAGATCATCGACTTAAAGAGCGGAGAAGATGCCAGAAGGACGGCAGGAAAGAAGACCATAGAGGGCAACCAGGAAAAGAGTAGAGCTCAGAGTACCTTGGGGCACAATACGAAGGTGTACCTTGGGGCACACCTTCGTATTGCTGAAAAGATGCAGAGAGAGTGGGGTACCAAGCCTCACCCGAAAGGAACGACGAGAGAGGAAGCTGCGGAGAAAGAGAGGGAGATGACCACGAAGGCCAAAAGAATGAAGTTGGGACAGCATATTGTATCTCCAGGTGGTGTCGTAAGCCTTTTCCAGGCAAAAAAGGACGGCAAAGCAGTACGAATATAGACCTCCAAGATCACCAGGACATCTGTCGTGCTGCGGCACTTGCGGAAACCAAATTGAGAAGGAGAGAGATGGTGATGGTGCTCTAAGAACCACATCAGACGAACGTTAACCATACGTTCAAAGAAAGAGTTTGCAGACACAACTTGTGAGAGCAATAGGGCAAAAGTCCTTAGGGGAAGTACCCAGAGACCCTGGTTTGCGAACAGGGAGGACAACGGCATCGAGCCAGTCCTCAGGGACTGACGACGACTCCCAGATCCGATTATACAGACTCAGTAAATACTGAGACGTGCACGGAGGGAGATGACGAAGCATCTCATAATGAATACCATCGGAGCCCGCCGCCGTAGAACTACAGATGGTCAGAGCAGAACGAAGTTCAGAGAGAGAAGGGGTCATTATAGGGAAGGTAGAGATGCGTACCTATCGTTAGGTGCGACACTTAATTCTCCGAGATCTGACTGAGGACAAGAAATAATTTTGGAGTAGACTAACGGATATATTCAGCTATATCACTAAAACACGGTGGTACATTATATGTACAGTTAAAGATATAATATATATATATATATATATATATATATATATATATATATATATATATATATATATAGATATATATATATCGTACCTAGTAGCCAGAACTCACTTCTCAGCCTACTATTCAAGGCCCGATTTGCCTAATAAGCCAAGTTTTCCTGAATTAATATATTTACTATAATTTTTTTCTTATCTTATTTCTTATTATTTCTTATTTTTTTCTTAAATGATAAAGCAACCCTTTTCTCTATGTATGAGGTCAATTTTTTTTATTGGAGTTAAAATTAACGTAGATATATGACCGAACCTAACCAACCAAACCTAACCTAACCTAACCTATATTTATAGGTAAGGTTAGGTTAGGTAGCCAAAAAAAGCTAGGTTAGGTTAGGTAGGTTAGGTAGACGAAAAAACATCAATTCATGAAAACTTGGCTTATTAGGCAAATCGGGCCTTGAATAGTAGGCTGAGAAGTGCGTTCTGGCTATTAGGTACGACATATATATATATATATATATATATATATATATATATATATATATATATATATATATATATATATATATATATATATATATATATATATATATATATATATATATATATATATATATACACACACACTAAGACACTGTACTTGTATGTACAGTAATATATACACCAAAACCTTATGTATATGCCAATGAGATGGCCGCCACTCGTCAGTCGGTTCAACTCTTAAGGACCATCTACTTCTCAGAATGGGTCCAATAATCCAGAACATCGGTAGATTTCTGAGACGTCATACGGAGTCGACCATGCCGCTACGTCCTAAGGTCCGTGTCGCTGGAGATGTGGAACACACTGTCACAGTTGGGGCAAACTGGTCACACACACACACACGACAACATGTCGACCGAATGAGAGTGAGTAGAGTACTGTTCAGTTCATGCTCTGACCAGCACTCATTGCCTCGCCCGGTGATTCTGATTGGCTAACAGAATTCCCGCCACCAGACGAGCCACACCCTGCTGACCGTTAACGACCTTCACGGTCGTTAACCTTGTTCTCCCTGTAATATTGAAAGTATTACTATTAAATAACAGTGCAATTTTTTATGCGACGCAATAACACGATAAGGCATTCCGTAACAAGGCTTTGAAAGAAAGAAATCATAAAGAAATCGTAAAGAAATCATCAGGAGGTGTAGAATCCAGAGGGAGGAGATCAAAGTATTGGCCCATGAAGCGGGACCAAACAAGGCTTTGGTACGTATTAGTACGGAAAGGGATCGTGCGAGTGCGGCCGTGGCGGGGACGTTGTTGAGAAACCCCAGAGAGCGAGTTGTTAAAAGGCGCAATGGTCACAATGAGAGACGGAGCCTTGCCATTGGACGAGATGGTCACCACTGGGGGCTTGTTGCTCAACCCAACCACAGAGGAGGGAGAGGAGCCCAGGGGAGTAGTCAGGAGAGTCAAAGGAGGAGCAGGGTCGGGGCCCAATGCAGCGGGGGCTACAGAGCCCGGTCCTCCAACACAGTCTGACTCGGGGGCTTGGTCGCCCACCCCACGAGCCCGAGAAGGTACAAGAGGAACCAAATTCAACATAAAAACGAGAGGAAAAACTTTCATTCACGAATGTGCCCCCACACCCACCACGGAGCCACAATTACAGGCAGGACACCCAACAAGAGAGACATGTTGCCAGTCTTGCCGGGGCCTCCTAGGGGTGCGTCGCGAGTATACTTCCCATAAACGCCACCTTAAGAACTGTTAGTCCGTCGAGATCGGGTTCAGTGACAAAAGAAAGATTGACAATAAAACGTTCCCCTCGTTCGAGACATCGGGACGCCTGGAGACAGTAGGTAAGTTGACGCTAGGAGACAGTAGGTAAGTTGGCGCCTGGAGACAGTAGGTAAGTTGACGCCTGGAGACAGTAGGTAAGTTGACGCCTGGAGACAGTATGTAAGTTGACGCCGGGAGACAGTAGGTAAGTTGACGCCGGGAGACAGTAGGTAAGTTGACGCCAGGAGACAGTAGGTAAGTTGACGCCGGGAGACAGTAGGTAAGTTGACGCCAGGAAACAGCAGGTAAGTTGATGACGGTACCTGTGTAGAATCCAATGGCTATCAGGACCCTGCTGGCATTAGCAGAGCCCAAACAAGCAGGTTGTTAGTGGTGTAGTCCGGGACATCATTACTCCAGTGGAGTTGAGTTTCCTGGCTGTTATTTGTGGTCTTGCTAGTTCTGTTGTTTCAGGAACAGTCGGCTCAACAGGCTCTGATTGGCTTCATTTATTATCATGTACAAATATATCTGATTTCGTGTCGCCTGGGTACAATGTTTCTCCCACGTGATGTCTCGCCCATGGCAGCACTCCCATGGTAAGTTAGAGATGGGGGTTGACAGTGCCTGTCTCCCATGCACACCAAGGCTCCCAGGTAGGTACAGAGAGGCAGTACAGTGTGCCAGGGCCTCCCAGGTAGACACATGGAGGCCGTACAGAGTGCCAGTGACTCCCAGTTAGACACAGGAAAGCAGTACAGAGTGCCTGGGTCTCCCAGGTAGACACAGAGAGGCAGTACAGAGTGCCAGTGCCTGCCTGGTAGACACAGAGAGGCAGTACAGAGTGCCAGGGTCTCCCAGGTAGACACAGGGAGGCAGTACAAAGTGCCAGTGCCTGCCAGGTAGACACAGGGAGGCAGTACAGAGTGCCTGGGTCTCCCAGGTAGACACAGAGAGGCAGTACAGAGTGCCAGTGCCTGCCTGGTAGACACAGAGAGGCAGTACAGAGTGCCTGGGTCTCCCAGGTAGACACAGAGAGGCACACCAGAGTGCCAGTGCCTCCCAGTTAGACACAGGAAAGCAGTACAGAGTGCCAGGGCCTCCCAGGTAGACACAGAGAGGCAGTACAGAGTGCCAGTGCCTGCCTGGTAGACACAGAGAGGCAGTACAGAGTGCCTGGGTCTCCCAGGTAGACACAGAAAGGCAGTACAGAGTGCCAGTGCCTGCCTGGTAGACACAGAGAGGCAGTACAGAGTGCCTGGGTCTCCCAGGTAGACACAGAGAGGCACACCAGAGTGCCAGTGCCTCCCAGGTAGACACAGAGAGGCAGTACAGAGTGCCAGGGCCTCCCAGGTAGACACAGAGAGGCAGTACAGAGTGCCAGTGCCTGCTTGGTAGACACAGAGAGGCAGTACAGAGTGCCTTGGTCTCCCAGGTAGACACAGAGAGGCAGTACAGAGTGCTAGTGCCTCCCAGGTAGTCACAGAGAGGCAGTACAGAGTGCCTGGGCCTCCCAGGTAGACACAGAGAGGCAGTACAGAGTGCCAGTGCCTGCTTGGTAGACACAGAGAGGCAGTACAGAGTGCCTTGGTCTCCCAGGTAGACACAGAGAGGCAGTACAGAGTGCTAGTGCCTCCCAGGTAGTCACAGAGAGGCAGTACAGAGTGCCTGGGTCTCCCAGGTAGACACAGAGAGGCAGTACAGAGTGCCAGGGTCTCCCAGGTAGACACAGAGAGGCAGTACAGAGTGCTAGTGCCTCCCAGGTAGTCACAGAGAGGCAGTACAGAGTGCCTGGGTCTCCCAGGTAGACACAGGGAGGCAGTACAGAGTGCCAGTGCCTGCTTGGTAGACACAGAGAGGCAGTACAGAGTGCCTTGGTCTCCCAGGTAGACACAGAGAGGCAGTACAGAGTGCTAGTGCCTGCCTGGTAGACACAGAGAGGCAGTACAGAGTGCCAGGGCCTCCCAGGTAGACACAGAGAGGCAGTACAGAGTGCCAGGGCCTCCCAGGTAGACACAGGGAGGCAGTACAGAGTGCCAGGGCCTCCCAGAGAGGCAGTACAGAGTGCCAGGGCCTCCCAGAGAGGCAGTACAGAGTGTCAGTGCCTCCCAGAGAGGCAGTACAGAGTGCCAGGGCCTCCCAGGTAGACACAGAGAGGCAGTACAGAGTGCCAGGGCCTCCCAGGTAGACACAGAGAGGCAGTACAGAGTGCCAGGGCCTCCCAGAGAGGCAGTACAGAGTGCCAGGGCCTCCCAGAGAGGCAGTACAGAGTGCCAGGGCCTCCCAGAGAGGCAGTACAGAGTGCCAGGGCCTCCCAGAGAGGCAGTACAGAGTGCCAGGGCCTCCCAGAGAGGCAGTACAGAGTGCCAGGGCCTCCCAGAGAGGCAGTACAGAGTGCCAGGGCCTGCCAGAGAGGCAGTACAGAGTGCCAGGGCCTCCCAGAGAGGCAGTACAGAGTGCCAGGGCCTCCCAGAGAGGCAGTACAGAGTGCCAGGGCCTCCCAGAGAGGCAGTACAGAGTGCCAGGGCCTCCCAGAGAGGCAGTACAGAGTGCCAGGGCCTCCCAGAGAGGCAGTACAGAGTGCCAGGGCCTCCCAGAGAGGCAGTACAGAGTGCCAGGGCCTCCCAGAGAGGCAGTACAGAGTGCCAGGGCCTGCCAGAGAGGCAGTACAGAGTGCCAGGGCCTCCCAGAGAGGCAGTACAGAGTGCCAGGGCCTCCCAGAGAGGCAGTACAGAGTGCCAGGGCCTCCCAGAGAGGCAGTACAGAGTGCCAGGGCCTCCCAGAGAGGCAGTACAGAGTGTCAGTGCCTCCCAGAGAGGCAGTACAGAGTGCCAGGGCCTCCCAGGTAGACACAGAGAGGCAGTACAGAGTGCCAGGGCCTCCCAGGTAGACACAGAGAGGCAGTACAGAGTGCCAGGGCCTCCCAGAGAGGCAGTACAGAGTGCCAGGGCCTCCCAGGTAGACACAGAGAGGCAGTACAGAGTGCCAGGGCCTCCCAGAGAGGCAGTACAGAGTGCCAGGGCCTCCCAGGTAGACACAGAGAGGCAGTACAGAGTGCCAGGGCCTCCCAGGTAGACACAGAGAGGCAGTACAGAGTGCCAGGGCCTCCCAGGTAGACACAGAGAGGCAGTACAGAGTGCCAGGGCCTCCCAGGTAGACACAGAGAGGCAGTACAGAGTGCCAGGGCCTCCCAGGTAGACACAGAGAGGCAGTACAGAGTGCCAGGGCCTCCCAGGTAGACACAGAGAGGCAGTACAGAGTGCCAGGGCCTCCCAGGTAGACACAGAGAGGCAGTACAGAGTGCCAGGGCCTGCCTCTCACACACTCGCCATTATCTAGTGTGTGTGCTTGTCTAAGTGTGTCAACAACTAAGGGGCAGTTAGTCTCATCTCCTGGCAAACAGGCGCCTGAAGGCTGGTTAGCGGTGGTTTGATGGTTGTTTGGTGTGGGGGGGGGGGGTCTGGGGGGTTGTGGGGATGGTCTGTGGGGGGTGGTCTGTAGGGGGGTCTGGGGGGTCTGTAGGGGGGTCTGTGGTGGGGTCTGTTAGGGGGGTCTGTGGGGGGGTCTGTTGGATGGGTCTTTGGGAGGGTCGGCCAGTAATTGGATGGGTGATCGCCTTGTTTTAATGGGTATGTCTATCTTGAGATCTATCACGAGATGATTTCGGGGCTTAGTGTCCCCGCGGCCCGGTCCTCGACCAGGCCTCCACCCCCAGGAAGCAGCCCGTGACAGCTGAATAACTCCCAGGTACCTATTTTAATACTAGGTGAACAGGTGCATCAGGGTGAAAGAAACTCCATTTTGTTACTGCCATCAGCGGGGATCGAACTCGGACCCTCGGATCACTCGGGTATCTGGCCTCCTAGTGGCACTCATAACAAAATATATGATAACTTCACATATAATAACATTTGAAAGTGATTAAGAATCAGATATCCTGTTGTATGGAAAATACTGAACCACACAACCCAGGACAATACTGCTCTGTACCCCAGGGCACAGTCCTTGTACCGCTGTACCCCAGGGCACAGTCCTTGTACCGCTGTACCCCAGGGCACAGTCCTTGTACCGCTGTACCCCAGGGCACAGTCCTTGTACCGCTGTACCCCAGGGCACAGTCCTTGTACCGCTGTACCCCAGGGCACAGTCCTTGTACCGCTGTACCCCAGGGCACAGTCCTTGTACCGCTGTACCCCAGGGCACAGTCCTTGTACTGCTGTACCCCAGGGCACAGTCCTTGTACCGCTGTACCCCAGGGCACAGTCCTTGTACCGCTGTACCCCAGGGCACAGTCCTTGTACCGCTGTACCCCAGGGCACAGTCCTTGTACCGCTGTACCCCAGGGCACAGTCCTTGTACCGCAGTACCCCAGGGCACAGTCCTTGTACCGCTGTACCCCAGGGCACAGTCCTTGTACCGCTGTACCCCAGGGCACAGTCCTTGTACTGCTGTACCCCAGGGCACAGTCCTTGTACTGCTGTACCCCAGGGCACAGTCCTTGTACCGCTGTACCCCAGGGCACAGTCCTTGTACTGCTGTACCCCAGGGCACAGTCCTTGTACTGCTGTACCCCAGGGCACAGTCCTTGTACTGCTGTACCCCAGGGCACAGTCCTTGTACTGCTGTACCCCAGGGCACAGTCCTTGTACCGCTGCTCTGTATTCAAAGATATAGACAAAAATACTAGCCACAGCTTCGTGTCAAACTTTGCAGATAATACAAAAACCATCTTGAAAATTTCCTCTGTAGAAGTCGCAGGAAAACTACAGGCAGTAAAGTCTTCAATTGGCCAAGGGTACAGGACACATGGTACAGGACACATGGTACAGGACACAGGGTACAGGACACATGGTACAGGACACAGGGTACAGGACACATGGTACAGGACACAGGGTAAAGGGCACAGGGTAAAGGGCACAGGGTAAAGGGCACAGGGTACAGGACACAGGGTACAGGACACAGGGTACAGAACACAGGGTAAAGGGCACAGGGTACAAGACACAGGGTAAAGGACACAGGGTACAGGACACAGGGTACAAGACACATGGTACAGGACACAGGGTAAAGGGCACAGGGTACAGGACACAGGGTACAGGACACAGGGTACAGAACACAGGGTACAGAACACAGGGTACAGGACACAGGGTACAGGGCACATGGTACAGGACACAGGTACAGGACACAGGGTACAGAACACATGGTACAGGACACAGGGTACAGGACACATGGTACAGGACACAGGGTAAAGGGCACAGGGTACAGGACACAGGGTACAGGACACATGGTACAGGACACAGGGTAAAGGGCACAGGGTACAGGACACAGGGTACAGGACACAGGGTACAGAACACAGGGTACAGAACACAGGGTACAGGACACAGGGTACAGGGCACATGGTACAGGACACAGGGTACAGGACACAGGGTACAGAACACATGGTACAGGACACAGGGTACAGGACACAGGGTACATGCAGGACACATGGTACAGGACACAGGGTACATGACACAGGGTACAGGACACATGGTACAGGACACAGGGTAAAGGGCACAGGGTACAGGACACAGGGTACAGGACACAGGGTACAGAACACAGGGTACAGAACACAGGGTACAGGACACAGGGTACAGGACACAGGGTACAGGACACAGGGTACAGGAAACAGGGTACAGGACACAGGTACAGGACACAGGTACAGGACACAGTACAGGACACAGGGTACAGGACACAGGGGTACAGGACACAAGGTACAGGACACAGGTACAGGACACAGGTACAGGACACAGTACAGGACACAGGGTACAGGACACAGGGTACAGGGCACAGGGTACAGGACACAGGGTACAGGACACAGGGTACAGGACACAGGTACAGGACACAGGGTACAGGACACAGGGTGACCCATCGCCGTTTTCAGTAATTGGCATATTTTCGGTATAAAAAGTCATAATTTGAAAATGAAAATAGGTGCAGAGAGTCAGAATTCGGCTCAAAAATCACGCTCAGGAGTTAAATTTCGGACATTTCAGACATTTTGAAAACTGCAGGGGGGTTTGGGCAAAATATGACCCATCGCCGTTTTCAGTAATATGCATATTTTCGGTATAAAAAGTCGTAATTTGAAAATGAAAATAGGTGCAGAGAGTCAGAATTCGGCTCAAAAATCACGCTCAGGAGTCATATTTCAGACATTTCAGACATTTTGAAAACTGTAAGGGGGTTTGGGCAAAATATGACCCATCGCCGTTTTCAGTAATTGGCATATTTTCTGTATAAAAAGTCGTAATTTGAAAATGAAAATAGGTGCAGAGAGTCAGAATTCGGCTCAAAAATCACGCTCAGGAGTCAAATTTCGGACATTTCAGACATTTTGAAAACTGCAGGGGGGGGGGGGGGGGTTTGGCCAAAATATGACCCATCGCCGTTTTCAGTAATTTGCATATTTTCGGTATAAAAAGTCGTAATTTGAAAATGAAAAAAAGGTGCAGAGAGTCAGAATTTGGCTCAAAAATCACGCTCAGGAGTCAAATTTCGGACATTTCAGACATTTTGGAAACTGCAGGGGGGGTTTGGGCAAAATATGACCCATCGCCGTTTTCAGTAATTGGCATATTTTCGGTATAAAAAGTCGTAATTTGAAAATGAAAATAGGTGCAGAGAGTCAGAATTCGGCTCAAAAATCACGCTCAGGAGTCAAATTTCGGACATTTCAGACATTTTGAAAACTGCAGGCGGGGTTTGGGCAAAATATGACCCATCGCCGTTTTCAGTAATTGGCATATTTTCGGTATAAAAAGTCGTAATTTGAAAATGAAAATAGGTGCAGAGAGTCAGAATTCGGCTCAAAAATCACGCTCAGGAATCAAATTTAGGACATTTTAGACATTTTGAAAACTGCAGGAGGGTTTGGGCAAAATATGACCCATCGCCGTTCTCAGTTATTGGCATATTTTCGGTATAAAATGTCGTAATTTGAAAATGAAAATAGGTGCAGAGAGTCAGAATTCGGCTCAAAAGTCACGCCCAGGAGTCAAATTTCTTACATTTCAGACATTTTGAAAACTGCAGGGGGGTTTGGGCAAAATATGACCCATCGGCGTTTACAGTAATTGGCATATTTTCGGTGTGAAACGTCGTAATTTGAAACTGAAAATAGGTGCAGAGAGTCAGAATTCGGCTCAAAAATCACGCTCAGGAGTCATATTTCGGACATTTCAGACATTTTGAAAACTGCAGGGGGGTTTGGGCAAAATATGACCAATCGGCGTTTACAGTAATTGGCATATTTTCGGTATGAAACGTCGTAATTTGAAACTGAAAATAGGTGCAGAGAGTCAGAATTCGGCTCAAAAATCACGCTCAGGAGTCAAATTTCGGACATTTCAGACATTTTGAAAACTGCAGGGGGGTTTGGGCAAAATATGACCCATCGCCGTTTTCAGTAATTGGCATATTTTCGGTATAAAAAGTCGTAATTTAAAAATGAAAATAGGTGCAAAGAGTCAGAATTCGGCTCAAAAATCACGCTCAGGATTCAAATTTCGGACATTTCAGATATTTTGAAAACTGCAAGGGGGTTTGGGCAAAATATGACCATTCGCCGTTTTCAGTAATTGGCATAATTTCGGTATAAAAAGTCGTAATTTGAAAATGAAAATAGGTGCAGAGAGTCAGAATTCGGCTCAAAAATCACGCTCAGGATTCAAATTTTGGACATTTCAGACATTTTGAAAACTGCAGGGGGGTTTGGGCAAAATATGACCCATCGCCGTTAACAGTAATTGGCATATTTTCGGTATGAAACGTTGTAATTTGAAACTGAAAATAGGTGCAGAGAGTCAGAATTCGGCTTATAAATCACGCTCAGGAGTCAAATTTCGGACATTTCAGACATTTTCAAAACTGCAGGGGGGTTTGGGCAAAATATGACCCATCGCCGTTTTCAGTAATTGGCATATTTTCGGTATAAAAAGTCGTAATTTGAAAATGAAAATAGGTGCAGAGAGTCAGAATTCGGCTCAAAAATCACGCTCAAGAGTCAAATTTCGGACATTTCAGACATTTTGAAAACTGCAAGGGGGTTTGGGCAAAATATGACCCATCGCCGTTTTCAGTAATTGGCATATTTTCGGTATAAAAAGTCGTAATTTGAAAATAAAATAGGTGCAGAGAGTCAGGATTCGGCTCAAAAATCACGCTCAGGAATCAAATTTCGGACATTTCAGACATTTTAAAAACTGCAGGGGGGGGTTTGAGCAAATATGACCCATCGCCGTTTTCAGTAATTGGCATATTTTCGGTATTAAAAGTCGTAATTTGAAAATGAAAATAGGTGCAGAGAGTCAGAATTCGGCTCAAAAATCACGCTCAGGAGTCAAATTTCGGACATTTCAGACATTTTGAAAACTGCAGGGGGGTTTGGACAAAATATGACCCATCGCCGTTTTCAGTAATTGGCATATTTTCGGTATAAAAAGTCGTAATTTGAAAATGAAAATAGGTGCAGAGAGTCAGAATTCGGCTAAAAAATCGCGCTCAGGAGTCAAATTTCGGACATTTCAGACATTTTGAAAATTGCAGGGGTGTTTGGTCAAAATATGACCCAAAGCCGTTTTCAGTAATTGGCATATTTTCGGTATAAAAAGTCGTAATTTGAAAATGAAAATAGGTGCAGAGAGACAGAATTCGGCTCAAAAATTACGCTCAGGAGTCAAATTTCGGACATTTCAGATATTTTGAAAACTGCAGGGGGGGGGGTTTGGGCAAAATATGACCCATCGCCGTTTTCAGTAATTAGCATATTTTCGGTATAAAAAGTCGTAATTTGAAAATGAAAATAGGTGCAGAGAGTCAGAATTCGGCTCAAAAATCACGCTCAGGAGTCAAATTTCGGACATTTCAGATATTTTGAAAACTGCAGGGGGGTTTGGGCAAAATATGACCATTCGCCATTTTCAGTAATTGGCATAATTTCGGTATAAAAAGTCGTAATTTGAAAATGAAAATAGGTGCAGAGAGTCAGAACTCGGCTCAAAAATCACGCTCAGGAGTCAAATTTAGGACATTTCAGACATTTTGAAAACTGCAGGAGGGTTTGGGCAAAATATGACCCATCGCCGTTCTCAGTAATTGGCATATTTTCGGTATAAAATGTCGTAATTTGAAAATGAAAATAGGTGCAGAGAGTCAGAATTCGGCTCAAAAGTCACGCCCAGGAGTCAAATTTCTTACATTTCAGACATTTTGAAAACTGCAGGGGGGTTTGGGCAAAATATGACCCATCGCCGTTTTCAGTAATTGGCATATTTTCGGTATAAAAAGTCGTAATTTGAAAATGAAAATAGGTGCAGAGAGCCAGAATTCGGCTCAAAAATCACGCTCAGGAGTCATATTTCGGACATTTCAGACATTTTGAAAACTGCAGGGGGGTTTGGGAAAAATATGACCCATCGCCGTTAACAGTAATTGGCATATTTTCGGTATGAAACGTTGTAATTTGAAACTGAAAATAGGTGCAGAGAGTCAGAATTCGGCTTATAAATCACGCTCAGGAGTCAAATTTCGGACATTTCAGACATTTTCAAAACTGCAGGGGGGTTTGGGCAAAATATGACCCATCGCCGTTTTCAGTAATTGGCATATTTTCGGTATAAAAAGTCGTAATTTGAAAATGAAAATAGGTGCAGAGAGTCAGAATTCGGCTCAAAAATCACGCTCAAGAGTCAAATTTCGGACATTTCAGACATTTTGAAAACTGCAAGGGGGTTTGGGCAAAATATGACCCATCGCCGTTTTCAGTAATTGGCATAATTTCGGTATAAAAAGTCGTAATTTGAAAATGAAAATAGGTGCAGAGAGTCAGAATTCAGCTCAAAAATCACGCTCAGGAATCAGATTTCGGACATTTCAGACATTTTAAAAACTGCAGGGGGGGTTTGGGCAAATATGACCCATCGCCGGTTTCAGTAATTGGCATATTTTCGGTATTAAAAGTCGTAATTTGAAAATGAAAATAGGTGCAGAGAGTCAGAATTCGGCTCAAAAGTCACGCTCAGGAGTCAAATTTCGGACATTTCAGACATTTTGAAAACTGCAGGGGGGTTTGGGCAAAATATGACCCATCGCCGTTTTCAGTAATTGGCATATTTTCGGTATAAAAAGTCGTAATTTGAAAATGAAAATAGGTGCAGAGAGTCAGAATTCGGCTCAAAAATCACGCTCAAGAGTCAAATTTCGAACATTTCAGACATTTTGAAAACTGCAAGGGGGTTTGGGCAAAATATGACCCATCGCCGTTTTCAGTAATTGGCATAATTTCGGTATAAAAAGTCGTAATTTGAAAATAAAATAGGTGCAGAGAGTCAGAATTCGGCTCAAAAATCACGCTCAGGAATCAAATTTCGGACATTTCAGACATTTTAAAAACTGCAGGGGGGGGTTTGGGCAAATATGACCCATCGCCGTTTTCAGTAATTGGCATATTTTCGGTATTAAAAGTCGTAATTTGAAAATGAAAATAGGTGCAGAGAGTCAGAATTCGGCTCAAAAGTCACGCTCAGGAGTCAAATTTCGGACATTTCAGACATTTTGAAAATTGCAGGGGGGTTTGGACAAAATATGACCCATCGCCGTTTTCAGTAATTGGCATATTTTCGGTATAAAAAGTCGTAATTTAAAAATGAAAATAGGTGCAGAGAGTCAGAATTCGGCTCAAAACTCACGCTCAGGAGTCAAATTTCGGACATTTCAGGCATTTTGAAAACTGCAAGGGGGTTTGGGCAAAATATGACCCATCGCCGTTTTCAGTAATTGGCATATTTTCGGTATAAAAAGTCGTAATTTGAAAATGAAAATAGGTGCAGAGAGTCAGAATTCGGCTAAAAAATCGCGCTCAGGAGTCAAATTTCGGACATTTCAGACATTTTGAAAACTGCAGGGGTGTTTGGGCAAAATATGACCCAAAGCCGTTTTCAGTAATTGGCATATTTTCGGTATAAAAAGTCGTAATTTGAAAATGAAAATAGGTGCAGAGAGTCAGAATTCGGCTCAAAAATTACGCTCAGGAGTCAAATTTCGGACATTTCAGATATTTTGAAAACTGCAGGGGGGTTTGGGCAAAATATGACCATTCGCCATTTTCAGTAATTGGCATAATTTCGGTATAAAAAGTCGTAATTTGAAAATGAAAATAGGTGCAGAGAGTCAGAACTCGGCTCAAAAATCACGCTCAGGAGTCAAATTTAGGACATTTCAGACATTTTGAAAACTGCAGGAGGGTTTGGGCAAAATATGACCCATCGCCGTTCTCAGTAATTGGCATATTTTCGGTATAAAATGTCGTAATTTGAAAATGAAAATAGGTGCAGAGAGTCAGAACTCGGCTCAAAAGTCACACACAGGAGTCAAATTTCTTACATTCAGACATTTTGAAAACTGCAGGGGGGTTTGGGCAAAATATGACCCATCGCCGTTTTCAGTAATTGGCATATTTTCGGTATAAAAAGTCGTAATTTGAAAATGAAAATAGATCCAGAGAGTCAGAATTCGGCTCAAAAATCACGCTCAGGAGTCATATTTCGGACATTTCAGACATTTTGAAAACTGCAGGGGGGTTTGGGCAAAATATGACCCATCGGCGTTTACAGTAATTGGCATATTTTCGGTATGAAACGTCGTAATTTGAAACTGAAAATAGGTGCAGAGAGTCAGAATTCGGCTCAAAAGTCACGCTCAGGAGTCAAATTTCGGACATTTCAGACATTTTTAAAACTGCAGGGGGGTTTGGGCAAAATATGACCCATCGCCGTTTTCAGTAATTGGCATATTTTCGGTATAAAAAGTCGTAATTTGAAAATGAAAATAGGTGCAAAGAGTCAGAATTCGGCTCAAAAATCACGCTCAGGATTCAAATTTCGGACATTTCAGATATTTTGAAAACTGCAGGGGGGTTTGGGCAAAATATGACCATTCGCCGTTTTCAGTAATTGGCATAATTTCGGTATAAAAAGTCGTAATTTGAAACTGAAAATAGGTGCAGAGAGTCAGAATTCGGCTCAAAAATCACGCTCAGGAGTCAAATTTCGGACATTTCAGACATTTTTGAAAACTGCAGGGGGGTTTGGGCAAAATATGACCCATCTCCGTTTTCAGTAATTGGTATATTTTCGGTATAAAAATTCGTAACTTGAAAATGAAAATAGGTGCAGAGAGTCAGAATTCGGCTCAAAAATCACGCTCAGGATTCAAATTTTGGACATTTCAGACATTTTGAAAACTGCAGGGGGGTTTGGGCAAAATATGACCCATCGCCGTTAACAGTAATTGGCATATTTTCGGTATGAAACGTTGTAATTTGAAACTGAAAATAGGTGCAGAGAGTCAGAATTCGGCTCAAAAGTCACGCTTAGGAGTCAAATTTCGGACATTTCAGACATTTTGAAAACTGCAGGGGGGTTTGGACAAAATATGACCCATCGCCGTTTTCAGTAATTGGCATATTTTCGGTATAAAAAGTCGTAATTTGAAAATGAAAATAGGTGCAGAGAGTCAGAATTCGGCTCAAAAATTACGCTCAGAAGTCAAATTTCGGACATTTCAGATATTTTGAAAACTGCAGGGGGGGTTTGGGCAAAATATGACCCATCGCCGTTTTCAGTAATTGGCATATTTTCGGTATAAAAAGTCGTAATTTGAAAATGAAAGTAGGTGCAGAGAGTCAGAACTCGGCTCAAAAATCACGCTCAGGATTCAAATTTCGGACATTTCAGACATTTTGAAAACTGCAGGGGGGTTTGGGCAAAATATGACCCATCGCCGTTTTCAGTAATAGGCATATTTTCGGTAAAAAAAGTCGTAATTTGAAAATGAAAATAGGTGCAGAGAGTCAGAATTCGGCTCAAAAATTACGCTCAGGAGTCAAATTTTGGACATTTCAGATATTTTGAAAACTGCAGGGGGGTTTGGGCAAAATATGACCCATCTCCGTTTTCAGTAATTGGCATATTTTCGGTATAAAAAGTCGTAATATGAAAATGAAAATAGGTGCAAAGAGTCAGAATTCGGCTCAAAAATCACGCTCAGGAGTCAAATTTCGGACATTTCAGACATTTTGAAAACTGCAGGGGGGTTTGGGCAAAATATGACCCATCGGCGTTTACAGTAATTGGCATATTTTCGGTATGAAACGTCGTAATTTGAAACTGAAAATAGGTGCAGAGAGTCAAAATTCAGCTCAAAAATTACGCTCAGGATTCAAATTTCGGACATTTCAGATATTTTGAAAACTGCAGGGGGGTTTGGGCAAAATATGACCATTCGCCGTTTTCAGTAATTGGCATAATTTCGGTATAAAAAGTCGTAATTTGAAAATGAAAATAGGTGCAGAGAGTCAGAATTCGGCTAAAAAATCGCGCTCAGGAGTCAAATTTCGGACATTTCAGACATTTTGAAAACTGCAGGGGTGTTTGGTCAAAATATGACCCAAAGCCGTTTTCAGTAATTGGCATATTTTCGGTATAAAAAGTCGTAATTTGAAAATGAAAATAGGTGCAGAGAGACAGAATTCGGCTCAAAAATTACGCTTAGGAGTCAAATTTCGGACATTTCAGATATTTTGAAAACTGCAGGGGGGGGGGGGTTTGGGCAAAATATGACCCATCGCCGTTTTCAGTAATTAGCATATTTTCGGTATAAAAAGTCGTAATTTGAAAATGAAAATAGGTGCAGAGAGTCAGAATTCGGCTCAAAAATCACGCTCAGGAGTCAAATTTCGGACATTTCAGATATTTTGAAAACTGCAGGGGGGTTTGGGCAAAATATGACCATTCGCCATTTTCAGTAATTGGCATAATTTCGGTATAAAAAGTCGTAATTTGAAAATGAAAATAGGTGCAGAGAGTCAGAACTCGGCTCAAAAATCACGCTCAGGAGTCAAATTTAGGACATTTCAGACATTTTGAAAACTGCAGGAGGGTTTGGGCAAAATATGACCCATCGCCGTTCTCAGTAATTGGCATATTTTCGGTATAAAATGTCGTAATTTGAAAATGAAAATAGGTGCAGAGAGTCAGAATTCGGCTCAAAAGTCACGCCCAGGAGTCAAATTTCTTACATTTCAGACATTTTGAAAACTGCAGGGGGGTTTGGGCAAAATATGACCCATCGCCGTTTTCAGTAATTGGCATATTTTCGGTATAAAAAGTCGTAATTTGAAAATGAAAATAGGTGCAGAGAGCCAGAATTCGGCTCAAAAATCACGCTCAGGAGTCATATTTCGGACATTTCAGACATTTTGAAAACTGCAGGGGGGTTTGGGCAAAATATGACCCATCGCCGTTAACAGTAATTGGCATATTTTCGGTATGAAACGTTGTAATTTGAAACTGAAAATAGGTGCAGAGAGTCAGAATTCGGCTTATAAATCACGCTCAGGAGTCAAATTTCGGACATTTCAGACATTTTCAAAACTGCAGGGGGGTTTGGGCAAAATATGACCCATCGCCGTTTTCAGTAATTGGCATATTTTCGGTATAAAAAGTCGTAATTTGAAAATGAAAATAGGTGCAGAGAGTCAGAATTCGGCTCAAAAATCACGCTCAAGAGTCAAATTTCGGACATTTCAGACATTTTGAAAACTGCAAGGAGGTTTGGGCAAAATATGACCCATCGCCGTTTTCAGTAATTGGCATAATTTCGGTATAAAAAGTCGTAATTTGAAAATGAAAATAGGTGCAGAGAGTCAGAATTCAGCTCAAAAATCACGCTCAGGAATCAGATTTCGGACATTTCAGACATTTTAAAAACTGCAGGGGGGGTTTGGGCAAATATGACCCATCGCCGGTTTCAGTAATTGGCATATTTTCGGTATTAAAAGTCGTAATTTGAAAATGAAAATAGGTGCAGAGAGTCAGAATTCGGCTCAAAAGTCACGCTCAGGAGTCAAATTTCGGACATTTCAGACATTTTGAAAACTGCAGGGGGGTTTGGGCAAAATATGACCCATCGCCGTTTTCAGTAATTGGCATATTTTCGGTATAAAAAGTCGTAATTTGAAAATGAAAATAGGTGCAGAGAGTCAGAATTCGGCTCAAAAATCACGCTCAAGAGTCAAATTTCGAACATTTCAGACATTTTGAAAACTGCAAGGGGGTTTGGGCAAAATATGACCCATCGCCGTTTTCAGTAATTGGCATAATTTCGGTATAAAAAGTCGTAATTTGAAAATAAAATAGGTGCAGAGAGTCAGAATTCGGCTCAAAAATCACGCTCAGGAATCAAATTTCGGACATTTCAGACATTTTAAAAACTGCAGGGGGGGGTTTGGGCAAATATGACCCATCGCCGTTTTCAGTAATTGGCATATTTTCGGTATTAAAAGTCGTAATTTGAAAATGAAAATAGGTGCAGAGAGTCAGAATTCGGCTCAAAAGTCACGCTCAGGAGTCAAATTTCGGACATTTCAGACATTTTGAAAATTGCAGGGGGGTTTGGACAAAATATGACCCATCGCCGTTTTCAGTAATTGGCATATTTTCGGTATAAAAAGTCGTAATTTGAAAATGAAAATAGGTGCAGAGAGTCAGAATTCGGCTCAAAACTCACGCTCAGGAGTCAAATTTCGGACATTTCAGGCATTTTGAAAACTGCAAGGGGGTTTGGGCAAAATATGACCCATCGCCGTTTTCAGTAATTGGCATATTTTCGGTATAAAAAGTCGTAATTTGAAAATGAAAATAGGTGCAGAGAGTCAGAATTCGGCTAAAAAATCGCGCTCAGGAGTCAAATTTCGGACATTTCAGACATTTTGAAAACTGCAGGGGTGTTTGGGCAAAATATGACCCAAAGCCGTTTTCAGTAATTGGCATATTTTCGGTATAAAAAGTCGTAATTTGAAAATGAAAATAGGTGCAGAGAGTCAGAATTCGGCTCAAAAATTACGCTCAGAAGTCAAATTTCGGACATTTCAGATATTTTGAAAACTGCAGGGGGGTTTGGGCAAAATATGACCATTCGCCATTTTCAGTAATTGGCATAATTTCGGTATAAAAAGTCGTAATTTGAAAATGAAAATAGGTGCAGAGAGTCAGAATTCGGCTCAAAAATCACGCTCAGGAGTCAAATTTAGGACATTTCAGACATTTTGAAAACTGCAGGAGGGTTTGGGCAAAATATGACCCATCGCCGTTCTCAGTAATTGGCATATTTTCGGTATAAAATGTCGTAATTTGAAAATGAAAATAGGTGCAGAGAGTCAGAACTCGGCTCAAAAGTCACACCCAGGAGTCAAATTTCTTACATTTCAGACATTTTGAAAACTGCAGGGGGGTTTGGGCAAAATATGACCCATCGCCGTTTTCAGTAATTGGCATATTTTCGGTATAAAAAGTCGTAATTTGAAAATGAAAATAGATCCAGAGAGTCAGAATTCGGCTCAAAAATCACGCTCAGGAGTCATATTTCGGACATTTCAGACATTTTGAAAACTGCAGGGGGGTTTGGGCAAAATATGACCCATCGGCGTTTACAGTAATTGGCATATTTTCGGTATGAAACGTCGTAATTTGAAACTGAAAATAGGTGCAGAGAGTCAGAATTCGGCTCAAAAGTCACGCTCAGGAGTCAAATTTCGGACATTTCAGACATTTTTAAAACTGCAGGGGGGTTTGGGCAAAATATGACCCATCGCCGTTTTCAGTAATTGGCATATTTTCGGTATAAAAAGTCGTAATTTGAAAATGAAAATAGGTGCAAAGAGTCAGAATTCGGCTCAAAAATCACGCTCAGGATTCAAATTTCGGACATTTCAGATATTTTGAAAACTGCAGGGGGGTTTGGGCAAAATATGACCATTCGCCGTTTTCAGTAATTGGCATAATTTCGGTATAAAAAGTCGTAATTTGAAACTGAAAATAGGTGCAGAGAGTCAGAATTCGGCTCAAAAATCACGCTCAGGAGTCAAATTTCGGACATTTCAGACATTTTTGAAAACTGCAGGGGGGTTTGGGCAAAATATGACCCATCTCCGTTTTCAGTAATTGGTATATTTTCGGTATAAAAATTCGTAACTTGAAAATGAAAATAGGTGCAGAGAGTCAGAATTCGGCTCAAAAATCACGCTCAGGATTCAAATTTTGGACATTTCAGACATTTTGAAAACTGCAGGGGGGTTTGGGCAAAATATGACCCATCGCCGTTAACAGTAATTGGCATATTTTCGGTATGAAACGTTGTAATTTGAAACTGAAAATAGGTGCAGAGAGTCAGAATTCGGCTCAAAAGTCACGCTTAGGAGTCAAATTTCGGACATTTCAGACATTTTGAAAACTGCAGGGGGGTTTGGACAAAATATGACCCATCGCCGTTTTCAGTAATTGGCATATTTTCGGTATAAAAAGTCGTAATTTGAAAATGAAAATAGGTGCAGAGAGTCAGAATTCGGCTCAAAAATTACGCTCAGAAGTCAAATTTCGGACATTTCAGATATTTTGAAAACTGCAGGGGGGGTTTGGGCAAAATATGACCCATCGCCGTTTTCAGTAATTGGCATATTTTCGGTATAAAAATTCGTAATTTGAAAATGAAAGTAGGTGCAGAGAGTCAGAATTCGGCTCAAAAATCACGCTCAGGATTCAAATTTCGGACATTTCAGACATTTTGAAAACTGCAGGGGGGTTTGGGCAAAATATGACCCATCGCTGTTTTCAGTAATAGGCATATTTTCGGTAAAAAAAGTCGTAATTTGAAAATGAAAATAGGTGCAGAGAGTCAGAATTCGGCTCAAAAATTACGCTCAGGAGTCAAATTTTGGACATTTCAGATATTTTGAAAACTGCAGGGGGGTTTGGGCAAAATATGACCCATCTCCGTTTTCAGTAATTGGCATATTTTCGGTATAAAAAGTCGTAATATGAAAATGAAAATAGGTGCAAAGAGTCAGAATTCGGCTCAAAAATCACGCTCAGGAGTCAAATTTCGGACATTTCAGACATTTTGAAAACTGCAGGGGGGTTTGGGCAAAATATGACCCATCGGCGTTTACAGTAATTGGCATATTTTCGGTATGAAACGTCGTAATTTGAAACTGAAAATAGGTGCAGAGAGTCAGAATTCGGCTCAAAAGTCACGCCTAGGAGTCAAATTTCTTTCATTTCAGACATTTTGAAAACTGCAAGGGGGTTTGGGCAAAATATGACCCATCGCCGTTTTCAGTAATTGGCATATTTTCGGTATAAAAATTCGTAATTTGAAAATGAAAATAGGTGCAGAGAGTCAAAATTCAGCTCAAAAATTACGCTCAGGATTCAAATTTCGGACATTTCAGATATTTTGAAAACTGCAGGGGGGTTTGGGCAAAATATGACCATTCGCCGTTTTCAGTAATTGGCATAATTTCGGTATAAAAAGTCGTAATTTGAAAATGAAAATAGGTGCAGAGAGTCAGAATTCGGCTCAAAAATCACACTCAGGAGTCAAATTTCGGACATTTCAGACATTTTGAAAACTGCAGGAGGGTTTGGGCAAAATATGACCCATCGCCGTTCTCAGTAATTGGCATATTTTCGGTATAAAATGTCGTAATTCGAAAATGAAAATAGGTGCAGAGAGTCAGAATTCGGCTCAAAAGTCACGCCTAGGAGTCAAATTTCTTTCATTTCAGACATTTTGAAAACTGCAAGGGGGTTTGGGCAAAATATGACCCATCGCCGTTTTCAGTAATTGGCATATTTTCGGTATAAAAATTCGTAATTTGAAAATGAAAATAGGTGCAGAGAGTCAGAATTCGGCTCAAAAATCACGCTCAGGAGTCATATTTCGGACATTTCAGACATTTTGAAAACTGCAGGGGGGTTTGGGCAAAATATGACCCATCGGCGTTTACAGTAATTGGCATATTTTCGGTATGAAACGTCGTAATTTGAAACTAAAAATAGGTACAGAGAGTCAGAATTTGGCTCAAATATCACGCTCAGGAGTCAAATTTCGGACATTTCAGATATTTTGAAAACTGCAGGGGGGTTTGGGCAAAATATGACCCATCTCCGTTTTCAGTAATTGGCATATTTTCGGTATAAAAAGTCGTAATATGAAAATGAAAATAGGTGCAAAGAGTCAGAATTCGGCTCAAAAATCACGCTCAGGAGTCAAATTTCGGACATTTCAGACATTTTGAAAACTGCAGGGGGGTTTGGGCAAAATATGACCCATCGGCGTTTACAGTAATTGGCATATTTTCGGTATGAAACGTCGTAATTTGAAACTGAAAATAGGTGCAGAGAGTCAAAATTCAGCTCAAAAATTACGCTCAGGATTCAAATTTCGGACATTTCAGATATTTTGAAAACTGCAGGGGGGTTTGGGCAAAATATGACCCATCGCCGTTAACAGTAATTGGCATATTTTCGGTATGAAACGTTGTAATTTGAAACTGAAAATAGGTGCAGAGAGTCAGAATTCGGCTCAAAAGTCACGCTTAGGAGTCAAATTTCGGACATTTCAGACATTTTGAAAACTGCAGGGGGGTTTGGACAAAATATGACCCATCGCCGTTTTCAGTAATTGGCATATTTTCGGTATAAAAAGTCGTAATTTGAAAATGAAAATAGGTGCAGAGAGTCAGAATTCGGCTCAAAAATTACGCTCAGAAGTCAAATTTCGGACATTTCAGATATTTTGAAAACTGCAGGGGGGGTTTGGGCAAAATATGACCCATCGCCGTTTTCAGTAATTGGCATATTTTCGGTATAAAAATTCGTAATTTGAAAATGAAAGTAGGTGCAGAGAGTCAGAATTCGGCTCAAAAATCACGCTCAGGATTCAAATTTCGGACATTTCAGACATTTTGAAAACTGCAGGGGGGTTTGGGCAAAATATGACCCATCGCCGTTTTCAGTAATAGGCATATTTTCGGTAAAAAAAGTCGTAATTTGAAAATGAAAATAGGTGCAGAGAGTCAGAATTCGGCTCAAAAATTACGCTCAGGAGTCAAATTTTGGACATTTCAGATATTTTGAAAACTGCAGGGGGGTTTGGGCAAAATATGACCCATCTCCGTTTTCAGTAATTGGCATATTTTCGGTATAAAAAGTCGTAATATGAAAATGAAAATAGGTGCAAAGAGTCAGAATTCGGCTCAAAAATCACGCTCAGGAGTCAAATTTCGGACATTTCAGACATTTTGAAAACTGCAGGGGGGTTTGGGCAAAATATGACCCATCGGCGTTTACAGTAATTGGCATATTTTCGGTATGAAACGTCGTAGTTTGAAACTGAAAATAGGTGCAGAGAGTCAAAATTCAGCTCAAAAATTACGCTCAGGATTCAAATTTCGGACATTTCAGATATTTTGAAAACTGCAGGGGGGTTTGGGCAAAATATGACCATTCGCCGTTTTCAGTAATTGGCATAATTTCGGTATAAAAAGTCGTAATTTGAAAATGAAAATAGGTGCAGAGAGTCAGAATTCGGCTCAAAAATCACGCTCAGGAGTCAAATTTCGGACATTTCAGACATTTTGAAAACTGCAGGAGGGTTTGGGCAAAATATGACCCATCGCCGTTCTCAGTAATTGGCATATTTTCGGTATAAAATGTCGTAATTCGAAAATGAAAATAGGTGCAGAGAGTCAGAATTCGGCTCAAAAGTCACGCCTAGGAGTCAAATTTCTTTCATTTCAGACATTTTGAAAACTGCAAGGGGGTTTGGGCAAAATATGACCCATCGCCGTTTTCAGTAATTGGCATATTTTCGGTATAAAAATTCGTAATTTGAAAATGAAAATAGGTGCAGAGAGTCAGAATTCGGCTCAAAAATCACGCTCAGGAGTCATATTTCGGACATTTCAGACATTTTGAAAACTGCAGGGGGGTTTGGGCAAAATATGACCCATCGGCGTTTACAGTAATTGGCATATTTTCGGTATGAAACGTCGTAATTTGAAACTAAAAATAGGTACAGAGAGTCAGAATTTGGCTCAAATATCACGCTCAGGAGTCAAATTTCGGACATTTCAGATATTTTGAAAACTGCAGGGGGGTTTGGGCAAAATATGACCCATCTCCGTTTTCAGTAATTGGCATATTTTCGGTATAAAAAGTCGTAATATGAAAATGAAAATAGGTGCAAAGAGTCAGAATTCGGCTCAAAAATCACGCTCAGGAGTCAAATTTCGGACATTTCAGACATTTTGAAAACTGCAGGGGGGTTTGGGCAAAATATGACCCATCGGCGTTTACAGTAATTGGCATATTTTCGGTATGAAACGTCGTAATTTGAAACTGAAAATAGGTGCAGAGAGTCAAAATTCAGCTCAAAAATTACGCTCAGGATTCAAATTTCGGACATTTCAGATATTTTGAAAACTGCAGGGGGGTTTGGGCAAAATATGACCATTCGCCGTTTTCAGTAATTGGCATAATTTCGGTATAAAAAGTCGTAATTTGAAAATGAAAATAGGTGCAGAGAGTCAGAATTCGGCTCAAAAATCACGCTCAGGAGTCAAATTTCGGACATTTCAGACATTTTGAAAACTGCAGGAGGGTTTGGGCAAAATATGACCCATCGCCGTTCTCAGTAATTGGCATATTTTCGGTATAAAATGTCGTAATTCGAAAATGAAAATAGGTGCAGAGAGTCAGAATTCGGCTCAAAAGTCACGCCCAGGAGTCAAATTTCTTTCATTTCAGACATTTTGAAAACTGCAAGGGGGTTTGGGCAAAATATGACCCATCGCCGTTTTCAGTAATTGGCATATTTTCGGTATAAAAATTCGTAATTTGAAAATGAAAATAGGTGCAGAGAGTCAGAATTCGGCTCAAAAATCACGCTCAGGAGTCATATTTCGGACATTTCAGACATTTTGAAAACTGCAGGGGGGTTTGGGCAAAATATGACCCATCGGCGTTTACAGTAATTGGCATATTTTCGGTATGAAACGTCGTAATTTGAAACTAAAAATAGGTACAGAGAGTCAGAATTTGGCTCAAATATCACGCTCAGGAGTCAAATTTCGGACATTTCAGATATTTTGAAAACTGCAGGGGGGTTTGGGCAAAATATGACCAATCGCCGTTAACAGTAATTGGCATATTTTCGGTATAAAAAGTCGTAATTTGAAAATGAAAATAGGTGCAGAGAGTCAGAATTCGGCTCAAAAATCACGCTCAGGATTCAAATTTCGGACATTTCAGATATTTTGAAAACTGAAGGGGGGTTTGGGCAAAATATGACCATTCGCCGTTTTCAGTAATTGGCATATTTTCGGTATAAAAAGTCGTAATTTGAAAATGAAAATAGGTGCAGAGAGTCAGAATTCGGCTAAAAAATCGCGCTCATGAGTCAAATTTCGGACATTTCAGACATTTTGAAAACTGCAGGGGTGTTTGGGCAAAATATGACCCAAAGCCGTTTTCAGTAATTGGCATATTTTCGGTATAAAAAGTCGTAATTTGAAAATGAAAATAGGTGCAGAGAGTCAGAATTCGGCTCAAAAATTACGCTCAGGAGTCAAATTTCGGACATTTCAGATATTTTGAAAACTGCAGGGGGGGTTTGGGCAAAATATGACCCATCGCCGTTTTCAGTAATTGGCATATTTTCGGTATAAAAAGTCGTAATTGGAAAATGAAAATAGGTGCAGAGAGTCAGAATTCGGCTCAAAAATCACGCTCAGGAGTCAAATTTCGGACATTTCAGACATTTTGAAAACTGCAGGCGGGGTTTGGGCAAAATATGACCCATCTCCGTTTTCAGTAATTGGTATATTTTCGGTATAAAAGTTCGTAATTTGAAAATGAAAATAGGTGCAGAGAGTCAGAATTCGGCTCAAAAATCACGCTCAGGATTCAAATTTTGGACATTTCAGACATTTTGAAAACTGCAGGGGGGTTTGGGCAAAATATGACCCATCGCCGTTAACAGTAATTGGCATATTTTCGGTATGAAACGTTGTAATTTGAAACTGAAAATAGGTGCAGAGAGTCAGAATTCGGCTCAAAAATCACGCTCAGGAGTCAAATTTCGGACATTTCAGACATTTTGAAAACTGCAGGGGGGTTTGGGCAAAATATGACCCATCGCCGTTTTCAGTAATTGGCATAATTTCGGTATAAAAAGTCGTAATTTGAAAATGAAAATAGGTGCAGAGAGTCAGAATTCGGCTCAAAAATCACGCTCAGGAGTCAAATTTCGGACATTTCAGACATTTTAAAAACTGCAGGGGGGGTTTGGGCAAAATATGACCCATCGCCGTTTCCAGTAATTGGCATATTTTCGGTATTAAAAGTCGTAATTTGAAAATGAAAATAGGTGCAGAGAGTCAGAATTCGGCTCAAAAGTCACGCTCAGGAGTCAAATTTCGGACATTTCAGACATTTTGAAAACTGCAGGGGTGTTTGGGCAAAATATGACCCAAAGCCGTTTTCAGTAATTGGCATATTTTCGGTATAAAAAGTCGTAATTTGAAAATGAAAATAGGTGCAGAGAGTCAGAATTCGGCTCAAAAATTACGCTCAGGAGTCAAATTTCGGACATTTCAGATATTTTGAAAACTGCAGGGGGGGTTTGTGCAAAATATGACCCATCGCCGTTTTCAGTAATTGGCATATTTTAGGTATAAAAAGTCGTAATTGGAAAATGAAAATAGGTGCAGAGAGTCAGAATTCGGCTCAAAAATCACGCTCAGGAGTCAAATTTCGGACATTTCAGACATTTTGAAAACTGCAGGCGGGGTTTGGGCAAAATATGACCCATCGCCGTTTTCAGTAATTGGCATATTTTCGGTATAAAAAGTCGTAATTTGAAAATGAAAATAGGTGCAGAGAGTCAGAATTCGGCTCAAAAATCACGCTCAGGAGTCAAATTTCGGACATTTCAGACATTTTTGAAAACTGCAGGGGGGTTTGGGCAAAATATGACCCATCTCCGTTTTCAGTAATTGGTATATTTTCGGTATAAAAATTCGTAATTTGAAAGTGAAAATAGGTGCAGAGAGTCAGAATTCGGCTCAAAAATCACGCTCAGGATTCAAATTTTGGACATTTCAGACATTTTGAAAACTGCAGGGGGGTTTGGGCAAAATATGACCCATCGCCGTTAACAGTAATTGGCATATTTTCGGTATGAAACGTTGTCATTTGAAACTGAAAATAGGTGCAGAGAGTCAGAATTCGGCTCAAAAATCACGCTCAGGAGTCAAATTTCGGACATTTCAGACATTTTGAAAACTGCAGGGGGGGGGGTTTGGGCAAAATATGACCCATCGCCGTTTTCAGTAATTGGCATTTTTTCGGTATAAAAAGTCGTAATTTGAAAATGAAAATAGGTGCAGAGAGTCAGAATTCGGCTCAAAAATCACGCTCAAGAGTCAAATTTCGGACATTTCAGACATTTTGAAAACTGCAGGGGGGTTTGGGCAAAATATGACCCATCGCCGTTTTCAGTAATTGGCATAATTTCGGTATAAAAAGTCGTAATTTGAAAATGAAAATAGGTGCAGAGAGTCAGAATTCAGCTAAAAAATCGCGCTCAGGAGTCAAATTTCGGACATTTCAGACATTTTGAAAACTGCAGGGGTGTTTGGGCAAAATAAGACCCAAAGCCGTTTTCAGTAATTGGCATATTTTCGGTATAAAAAGTCGTAATTTCAAAAATGAAAATAGGTGCAGAGAGTCAGGATTCGGCTCAAAAGTCACGCTCAGGAGTCAAATTTCGGACATTTCAGACATTTTGAAAACTGCAGGGGGGTTTGGACAAAATATGACCCATCGCCGTTTTCAGTAATTGGCATATTTTCGGTATAAAAAGTCGTAATTTGAAAATAAAAATAGGTGCAGAGTCAGAATTCAGCTAAAAAATCGCGCTCAGGAGTCAAATTTCGGACATTTCAGACATTTTGAAAACTGCAGGGGTGTTTGGGCAAAATATGACCCAAAGCCGTTTTCAGTAATTGGCATATTTTCGGTATAAAAAGTCGTAATTTCAAAAATGAAAATAGGTGCAGAGAGTCAGGATTCGGCTCAAAAATTACGCTCAGGAGTCAAATTTCGGACATTTCAGATATTTTGAAAACTGCAGGGGGGGTTTGGGCAAAATATGACCCATCGCCGTTTTCAGTAATTGGCATATTTTCGGTATAAAAAGTCGTAATTTGAAAATGAAAATAGGTGCAGAGAGTCAGAATTCGGCTCAAAAATTACGCTCAGGAGTCAAATTTTGGACATTTCAGATATTTTGAAAACTGCAGGGGGGTTTGGGCAAAATATGACCCATCTCCGTTTTCAGTAATTGGCATATTTTCGGTATAAAAAGTCGTAATATGAAAATGAAAATAGGTGCAAAGAGTCAGAATTCGGCTCAAAAATCACGCTCAGGAGTCAAATTTCGGACATTTCAGACATTTTGAAAACTGCAGGGGGGTTTGGGCAAAATATGACCCATCGCCGTTTTCAGTAATTGGCATATTTTCGGTATAAAAAGTCGTAATTTGAAAATGAAAATAGGTGCAGAGAGTCAGCATTCGGCTCAAAAATCACGCTCAGGATTCAAATTTCGGACATTTCAGATATTTTGAAAACTGCAGGGGGGTTTGGGCAAAATATGACCATTCGCCGTTTTCAGTAATTGGCATAATTTCGGTATAAAAATTCGTAATTTGAAAATGAAAATAGGTGCAGAGAGTCAGAATTCGGCTCAAAAATCACGCTCAGGAGTCAAATTTCGGACATTTCAGACATTTTGAAAACTGCAGGAGGGTTTGGGCAAAATATGACCCATCGCCGTTCTCAGTAATTGGCATATTTTCGGTATAAAATGTCGTAATTCGAAAATGAAAATAGGTGCAGAGAGTCAGAATTCGGCTCAAAAACCACGCTCAGGAGTCATATTTCGGACATTTCAGACATTTTGAAAACTGCAGGGGGGGGTTGGGCAAAATATGACCCATCGCCGTTTTCAGTAATTGGCATATTTTCGGTATAAAAAGTCGTAATTTGAAAATGAAAATAGGTGCAGAGAGTCAGAATTCGGCTCAAAAATCACGCTCAGGATTCAAATTTCGGACATTTCAGATATTTTGAAAACTGCAGGGGGGTTTGGGCAAAATATGACCATTCGCCGTTTTCAGTAATTGGCATATTTTCGGTATAAAAAGTCGTAATTTGAAAATGAAAATAGGTGCAGAGAGTCAGAATTCGGCTAAAAAATCGCGCTCAGGAGTCAAATTTCGGACATTTCAGACATTTTGAAAACTGCAGGGGTGTTTGGGCAAAATATGACCCAAAGCCGTTTTCAGTAATTGTCATATTTTCGGTATAAAAAGTCGTAATTTGAAAATGAAAATAGGTGCAGAGAGTCAGAATTCGGCTCAAAAATTACGCTCAGGAGTCAAATTTCGGACATTTCAGATATTTTGAAAACTGCAGGGGGGGTTTGGGCAAAATATGACCCATCGCCGTTTTTAGTAATTGGCATATTTTCGGTATAAAAAGTCGTAATTGGAAAATGAAAATAGGTGCAGAGAGTCAGAATTCGGCTCAAAAATCACGCTCAAGAGTCAAATTTCGGACATTTCAGACATTTTGAAAACTGCAGGGGGGTTTGGGCAAAATATGACCCATCGCCGTTTTCAGTAATTGGCATATTTTCGGTAAAAAAAGTCGTAATTTGAAAATGAAAATAGGTGCAGAGAGTCTGAATTCGGCTCAAAAATCACGCTCAGGAGTCAAATTTCGGACATTTCAGACATTTTGAAAACTGCAGGGGGGTTTGGGCAAAATATGACCCAAAGCCGTTTTCAGTAATTGGCATATTTTCGGTATAAAAAGTCGTAATTTGAAAATGAAAATAGGTGCAGAGAGTCAGAATTCGGCTCAAAAATTACGCTCAGGAGTCAAATTTAGGACATTTCAGATATTTTGAAAACTGCAGGGGGGTTTGGGCAAAATATGACCCATCTCCGTTTTCAGTAATTGGCATATTTTCGGTATAAAAAGTCGTAATATGAAAATGAAAATAGGTGCAAAGAGTCAGAATTCGGCTCAAAAATCACGCTCAGCAGTCAAATTTCGGACATTTTAGACATTTTGAAAACTGCAGGGGGGTTTGGGCAAAATATGACCCATCGGCGTTTACAGTAATTGGCATATTTTCGGTATGAAACGTCGTAATTTGAAACTGAAAATAGGTGCAGAGAGTCAGAATTCGGCTCAAAAATCACGCTCAGGAGTCAAATTTCGGACATTTCAGACATTTTGAAAACTGCAGGGGGGTTTGGGCAAAATATGACCCATCGCCGTTTTCAGTAATTGGCATATTTTCGGTATAAAAATCGTAATTTGAAAATGAAAATAGGTGCAGAGAGTCAGAATTCGGCTCAAAAATCACGCTCAGGATTCAAATTTCGGACATTTCAGATATTTTGAAAACTGCAGGGGGGTTTGGGCAAAATATGACCATTCGCCGTTTTCAGTAATTGGCATAATTTCGGTATAAAAAGTAGTAATTTGAAAATGAAAATAGGTGCAGAGAGTCAGAATTCGGCTCAAAAATCATGCTCAGGAGTCAAATTTCGGACATTTCAGACATTTTGAAAACTGCAGGAGGGTTTGGGCAAAATATGACCCATCGCCGTTTTCAGTAATTGGCATATTTTCGGTATAAAATGTCGTAATTCGAAAATGAAAATAGGTGCAGAGAGTCAGAATTCGGCTCAAAAGTCACGCCCAGGAGTCAAATTTCTTACATTTCAGACATTTTGAAAACTGCAGGGGGGTTTGGGCAAAATATGACCCATCGCCGTTTTCAGTAATTGGCATATTTTCGGTATAAAAAGTCGTAATTTGAAAATGAAAATAGGTGCAGAGAGTCAGAATTCGGCTCAAAAATCACGCTCAGGAGTCAAATTTCGGACATTTCAGACATTTTGAAAACTGCAGGAGGGGTTGGGCAAAATATGACCCATCGCCGTTCTCAGTAATTGGCATATTTTTGGTATAAAATGTCGTAATTCGAAAATGAAAATAGGTGCAGAGAGTCAGAATTCGGCTCAAAAATCACGCCCAGGAGTCATATTTCGGACATTTCAGACATTTTGAAAACTGCAGGGGGGTTTGGGCAAAATATGACCCATCGCCGTTTTCAGTAATTGGCATATTTTCGGTATGAAACGTCGTAATTTGAAACTGAAAATAGGTACAGAGAGTCAGAATTCCGCTCAAAAATCACGCTCAGGAGTCAAATTTCGGACATTTCAGACATTTTGAAAACTGCAGGGGGGTTTGGGCAAAATATGACCCATCGCCGTTTTTAGTAATTGGCATATTTTCGGTATAAAATTCGTAATTTGAAAATGAAAATAGGTGCAGAGAGTCAGAATTCGGCTCAAAAATCACGCTCAGGATTCAAATTTCGGACATTTCAGATATTTTGAAAACTGCAGGGGGGTTTGGGCAAAATATGACCATTCGCCGTTTTCAGTAATTGGCATATTTTCGGTATAAAAAGTCGTAATTTGAAAATGAAAATAGGTGCAGAGAGTCAGGATTCGGCTAAAAAATCGCGCTCAGGAGTCAAATTTCGGACATTTCAGACATTTTGAAAACTGCAGGGGTGTTTGGGCAAAATATGACCCAAAGCCGTTTTAAGTAATTGGCATATTTTCGGTACAAAAAGTCGTAATTTGAAAATGAAAATAGGTGCAGAGAGTCAGGATTCGGCTAAAAAATCGCGCTCAGGAGTCAAATTTCGGACATTTCAGACATTTTGAAAACTGCAGGGGTGTTTGGGCAAAATATGACCCAAAGCCGTTTTAAGTAATTGGCATATTTTCGGTATAAAAAGTCGTAATTTGAAAATGAAAATAGGTGCAGAGAGTCAGAATTCGGCTCAAAAATCACGCTCAGGAGTCAAATTTCGGACATTTCAGACATTTTGAAAACTGCATGGGGGTTTGGGCAAAATATGACCCATCGCTGTTTACAGTAATTGGCATATTTTCGGTATGAAACGTCGTAATTTGAAACTGAAAATAGGTGCAGAGAGTCAGAATTCGGCTCAAAAATCACGCTCAGGAGTCAAATTTCGGTTATTTCAGACATTTTGAAAACTGCAGGGGGGTTTGGCAGAATATGACCCATCGCCGTTTTCAGTAATTGGCATATTTTCGGTAACAAAAGTCGTAATTGGAAAATGAAAATAGGTGCAGAGAGTCAGAATTCGGCTCAAAAATCACGCTCAGGAGTCAAATTTCGGACATTTCAGATATTTTGAAAACTGCAGGGGGGTTTGGGCAAATTATGACCATTCGCCGTTTTCAGTAATTGGCATAATTTCGGTATAAAAAGTAGTAATTTGAAAATGAAAATAGGTGCAGAGAGTCAGAATTCGGCTCAAAAATCATGCTCAGGAGTCAAATTTCGGACATTTCAGACATTTTGAAAACTGCAGGAGGGTTTGGGCAAAATATGACCCATCGCCGTTCTCAGTAATTGGCATATTTTCGGTATAAAATGTCGTAATTCGAAAATGAAAATAGGTGCAGAGAGTCAGAATTCGGCTCAAAAGTCACGCCCAGGAGTCAAATTTCTTACATTTCAGACATTTTTAAAACTGCAGGGGGGTTTGGGCAAAATATGACCCAAAGCCGTTTTCAGTAATTGGCATATTTTCGGTATAAAAAGTCGTAATTTGAAAATGAAAATAGGTGCAGAGAGTCAGAATTCGGCTCAAAAATCACGCTCAAGAGTCAAATTTCGGACATTTCAGACATTTTGAAAACTGCAGGGGGGTTTGGGCAAAATATGACCCATCGCCGTTTTCAGTAATTGGCATAATTTCGGTATAAAAAGTCGTAATTTGAAAATGAAAATAGGTGCAGAGAGTCAGAATTCGGCTCAAAAATCACGCTCAGGAGTCAAATTTCGGACATTTCAGACATTTTGAAAACTGCAGGGGGGTTTGGACAAAATATGACCCATCGCCGTTTTCAGTAATTGGCATATTTTCGGTATAAAAAGTCGTAATTTGAAAATGAAAATAGGTGCAGAGAGTCAGAATTCGGCTCAAAAATTACGCTCAGGAGTCAAATTTCGGACATTTCAGATATTTTGAAAACTGCAGGGGGGGTTTGGGCAAAATATGACCCATCGCCGTTTTCAGTAATTGGCATATTTTCGGCATAAAAAGTCGTAATTTGAAAATGAAAATAGGTGCAGAGAGTCAGAATTCGGCTCAAAAATCACGCTCAGGAGTCAAATTTCGGACATTTCAGACATTTTGAAAACTGCAGGGGGGTTTGGGCAAAATATGACCCATCGCCGTTTTCAGTAATTGGCATATTTTCGGTATGAAACGTCGTAATTTGAAACTGAAAATAGGTGCAGAGAGTCAGAATTCGGCTCAAAAATCACGCTCAGGATTCAAATTTCTTACATTTCAGACATTTTGAAAACTGCAGGGGGGTTTGGGCAAAATATGACCCATCGCCGTTTTCATTAATTGGCATATTTTCGGTAAAAAAAAGTCGTAATTTGAAAATGAAAATAGGTGCAGAGAGTCAGAATTCGGCTCAAAATTCACGCTCAGGAGTCAAATTTCGGACATTTCAGACATTTTGAAAACTGCAGGGGGGTTTGGGCAAAATATGACCCAAAGCCGTTTTCAGTAATTGGCATATTTTCGGTATAAAAAGTCGTAATTTGAAAATGAAAATAGGTGCAGAGAGTCAGAATTCGGCTCAAAAATTACGCTCAGGAGTCAAATTTTGGACATTTCAGATATTTTGAAAACTGCAGGGGGGTTTGGGCAAAATATGACCCATCTCCGTTTTCAGTAATTGGCATATTTTCGGTATAAAAAGTCGTAATATGAAAATGAAAATAGGTGCAAAGAGTCAGAATTCGGCTCAAAAATCACGCTCAGGAGTCAAATTTCGGACATTTTAGACATTTTGAAAACTGCAGGGGGGTTTGGGCAAAATATGACCCATCGGCGTTTACAGTAATTGGCATATTTTCGGTATGAAACGTCGTAATTTGAAACTGAAAATAGGTGCAGAGAGTCAGAATTCGGCTCAAAAATCACGCTCAGGAGTCAAATTTCGGACATTTCAGACATTTTGAAAACTGCAGGGGGGTTTGGGCAAAATATGACCCATCGCCGTTTTCAGTAATTGGCATATTTTCGGTATAAAAATCGTAATTTGAAAATGAAAATAGGTGCAGAGAGTCAGAATTCGGCTCAAAAATCACGCTCAGGATTCAAATTTCGGACATTTCAGATATTTTGAAAACTGCAGGGGGGTTTGGGCAAAATATGAACATTCGCCGTTTTCAGTAATTGGCATAATTTCGGTATAAAAAGTAGTAATTTGAAAATGAAAATAGGTGCAGAGAGTCAGAATTCGGCTCAAAAATCATGCTCAGGAGTCAAATTTCGGACATTTCAGACATTTTGAAAACTGCAGGAGGGTTTGGGCAAAATATGACCCATCGCCGTTTTCAGTAATTGGCATATTTTCGGTATAAAATGTCGTAATTCGAAAATGAAAATAGGTGCAGAGAGTCAGAATTCGGCTCAAAAGTCACGCCCAGGAGTCAAATTTCTTACATTTCAGACATTTTGAAAACTGCAGGGGGGTTTGGGCAAAATATGACCCATCGCCGTTTTCAGTAATTGGCATATTTTCGGTAACAAAAGTCGTAATTGGAAAATGAAAATAGGTGCAGAGAGTCAGAATTCGGCTCAAAAATCACGCTCAGGAGTCAAATTTCGGACATTTCAGACATTTTGAAAACTGCAGGAGGGGTTGGGCAAAATATGACCCATCGCCGTTCTCAGTAATTGGCATATTTTTGGTATAAAATGTCGTAATTCGAAAATGAAAATAGGTGCAGAGAGTCAGAATTCGGCTCAAAAATCACGCCCAGGAGTCATATTTCGGACATTTCAGACATTTTAAAAACTGCAGGGGGGTTTGGGCAAAATATGACCCATCGCCGTTTTCAGTAATTGGCATATTTTCGGTATGAAACGTCGTAATTTGAAACTGAAAATAGGTACAGAGAGTCAGAATTCCGCTCAAAAATCACGCTCAGGAGTCAAATTTCGGACATTTCAGACATTTTGAAAACTGCAGGGGGGTTTGGGCAAAATATGACCCATCGCCGTTTTTAGTAATTGGCATATTTTCGGTATAAAATTCGTAATTTGAAAATGAAAATAGGTGCAGAGAGTCAGAATTCGGCTAAAAAATCGCGCTCAGGAGTCAAATTTCGGACATTTCAGACATTTTGAAAACTGCAGGGGTGTTTGGGCAAAATATGACCCAAAGCCGTTTTCAGTAATTGGCATAATTTCGGTATAAAAAGTCGTAATTCGAAAATGAAAATAGGTGCAGAGAGTCAGAATTCGGCTCAAAAATTACGCTCAGGAGTCAAATTTCGGACATTTCAGATATTTTGAAAACTGCAGGGGGGGTTTGGGCAAAATATGACCCATCGCCGTTTTCAGTAATTGGCATATTTTCGGTATAAAAAGTCGTAATTTGAAAATGAAAATAGGTGCAGAGAGTCAGAATTCGGCTCAAAAATCACGCTCAGGAGTCAAATTTCGGACATTTCAGACATTTTGAAAACTGCAGGGGGGTTTGGCCAAAATATGACCCATCGCTGTTTACAGTAATTGGCATATTTTCGGTATGAAACGTCGTAATTTGAAACTGAAAATAGGTGCAGAGAGTCAGAATTCGGCTCAAAAATCACGCTCAGGAGTCAAATTTCGGTTATTTCAGACATTTTGAAAACTGCAGGGGGGTTTGGCAGAATATGACCCATCGCCGTTTTCAGTAATTGGCATATTTTCGGTAACAAAAGTCGTAATTGGAAAATGAAAATAGGTGCAGAGAGTCAGAATTCGGCTCAAAAATCACGCTCAGGAGTCAAATTTCGGACATTTCAGATATTTTGAAAACTGCAGGGGGGTTTGGGCAAAATATGACCATTCGCCGTTTTCAGTAATTGGCATAATTTCGGTATAAAAAGTAGTAATTTGAAAATGAAAATAGGTGCAGAGAGTCAGAATTCGGCTCAAAAATCATGCTCAGGAGTCAAATTTCGGACATTTCAGACATTTTGAAAACTGCAGGAGGGTTTGGGCAAAATATGACCCATCGCCGTTCTCAGTAATTGGCATATTTTCGGTATAAAATGTCGTAATTCGAAAATGAAAATAGGTGCAGAGAGTCAGAATTCGGCTCAAAAGTCACGCCCAGGAGGCAAATTTCTTACATTTCAGACATTTTAAAAACTGCAGGGGGGTTTGGGCAAAATATGACCCATCGCCGTTTTCAGTAATTGGCATATTTTCGGTATAAAAAGTCGTAATTTGAAAATGAAAATAGGTGCAGAGAGTCAGAATTCGGCTCAAAAATCACGCTCAGGAGTCATATTTCGGACATTTCAGACATTTTGAAAACTGCAGGGGGGTTTGGGCAAAATATGACCCATCGCCGTTTTCAGTAATTGGCATATTTTCGGTATGAAAAGTCGTAATTTGAAAATGAAAATAGGTGCAGAGAGTCAGAATTCGGCTCAAAAATCACGCTCAGGAGTCAAATTTCGGACATTTCAGACATTTTGAAAACTGCAGGAGGGGTTGGGCAAAATATGACCCATCGCCGTTCTCAGTAATTGGCATAATTTTGGTATAAAATGTCGTAATTCGAAAATGAAAATAGGTGCAGAGAGTCAGAATTCGGCTCAAAAATCACGCCTAGGAGTCATATTTCGGACATTTCAGACATTTTGAAAACTGCAGGGGGGTTTGGGCAAAATATGACCCATCGCCGTTTTCAGTAATTGGCATATTTTCGGTATGAAACGTCGTAATTTGAAACTGAAAATAGGTACAGAGAGTCAGAATTCGGCTCAAAAATCACGCTCAGGAGTCAAATTTCGGACATTTCAGACATTTTGAAAACTGCAGGGGGGTTTGGGCAAAATATGACCCATCGCCGTTTTTAGTAATTGGCATATTTTCGGTATAAAATTCGTAATTTGAAAATGAAAATAGGTGCAGAGAGTCAGAATTCGGCTCAAAAATCACGCTCAGGATTCAAATTTCGGACATTTCAGATATTTTGAAAACTGCAGGGGGGTTTGGGCAAAATATGACCATTCGCCGTTTTCAGTAATTGGCATATTTTCGGTATAAAAAGTCGTAATTTGAAAATGAAAATAGGTGCAGAGAGTCAGGATTCGGCTAAAAAATCGCGCTCAGGAGTCAAATTTCGGACATTTCAGACATTTTGAAAACTGCAGGGGTGTTTGGGCAAAATATGACCCAAAGCCGTTTTCAGTAATTGGCATATTTTCGGTATAAAAAGTCGTAATTCGAAAATGAAAATAGGTGCAGAGAGTCAGAATTCGGCTCAAAAATTACGCTCAGGAGTCAAATTTCGGACATTTCAGATATTTTGAAAACTGCAGGGGGGGTTTGGGCAAAATATGACCCATCGCCGTTTTCAGTAATTGGCATATTTTCGATATAAAAAGTCGTAATTTGAAAATGAAAATAGGTGCAGAGAGTCAGAATTCGGCTCAAAAATCACGCTCAGGAGTCAAATTTCGTTTATTTCAGACATTTTGAAAACTGCAGGGGGGTTTGGCAGAATATGACCCATCGCCGTTTTCAGTAATTGGCATATTTTCGGTAACAAAAGTCGTAATTGGAAAATGAAAATAGGTGCAGAGAGTCAGAATTCGGCTCAAAAATCACGCTCAGGAGTCAAATTTCGGACATTTAAGACATTTTGAAAACTGCAGGGGGGTTTGGGCAAAATATGACCCAAAGCCGTTTTCAGTAATTGGCATATTTTCGGTATAAAAAGTCGTAATTTGAAAATGAAAATAGGTGCAGAGAGTCAGAATTTGGCTCAAAAATTACGCTCAGGAGTCATATTTCAGACATTTCAGATATTTTGAAAACTGCAGGGGGGTTTGGGCAAAATATGACCCATCTCCGTTTTCAGTAATTGGCATATTTTCGGTATAAAAAGTCGTAATATGAAAATGAAAATAGGTGCAAAGAGTCAGAATTCGGCTCAAGAATCACGCTCAGGAGTCAAATTTTGGACATTTCAGACATTTTGAAAACTGCAGGGGGGTTTGGGCAAAATATGACCCATCGGCGTTTACAGTAATTGGCATATTTTCGGAATGAAACGTCGTAATTTGAAACTGAAAATAGGTGCAGAGAGTCAGAATTCGGCTCAAAAATCACGCTCAGGATTCAAATTTCGGACATTTCAGATATTTTGAAAACTGCAGGGGGGTTTGGGCAAATATGACCATTCGCCGTTTTCAGTAATTGGCATAATTTCGGTATAAAAATTCGTAATTTGAAAATGAAAATAGGTGCAGAGAGTCAGAATTCGGCTCAAAAATCACGCTCAGGAGTCAAATTTCGGACATTTCAGACATTTTGAAAACTGCAGGAGGGTTTGGGCAAAATATGACCCATCGCCGTTTTCAGTAATTGGCATATTTTCGGTATAAAAAGTCGTAATTTGAAAATGAAAATAGGTGCAGAGAGTCAGAATTCGGCTCAAAAATCACGCTCAGGAGTCATATTTCGGACATTTCAGACATTTTGAAAACTGCAGGGGCGTTTGGTCAAAATATGACCCATCGGCGTTTACAGTAATTGGCAAATTTTCGGTATGAAACGTCGTAATTTGAAACTGAAAATAGGTACAGAGAGTGTCAGAATTCGGCTCAAAAATCACGCTCAGGAGTCAAATTTCGGACATTTCAGACATTTTGAAAACTGCAGGGGGGTTTGGGCAAAATATGACCCATCGCCGTTTTCAGTAATTGGCATATTTTCGGTATAAAAAGTCGTAATTTGAAAATGAAAATAGGTGCAGAGAGTCAGAATTCGGCTCAAAAATCACGCTCAGGATTCAAATTTCGGACATTTCAGATATTTTGAAAACTGCAGGGGGGTTTGGGCAAAATATGACCATTCGCCGTTTTCAGTAATTGGCATATTTTCGGTATAAAAAGTCGTAATTTGAAAATGAAAATAGGTGCATAGAGTCAGAATTCGGCTAAAAAATCGCGCTCAGGAGTCAAATTTCGGACATTTCAGACATTTTGAAAACTGCAGGGGTGTTTGGGCAAAATATGACCCAAAGCCGTTTTCAGTAATTGGCATATTTTCGGTATAAAAAGTCGTAATTTGAAAATGAAAATAGGTGCAGAGAGTCAGAATTCGGCTCAAAAATTACGCTCAGGAGTCAAATTTCGGACAATTCAGATATTTTGAAAACTGCAGGGGGGGTTTGGGCAAAATATGACCCATCGCCGTTTTCAGTAATTGGCATATTTTCGGTATAAAAAGTCGTAATTTGAAAATGAAAATAGGTGCAGAGAGTCAGAATTCGGCTCAAAAATCACGCTCAGGAGTCAAATTTTGGACATTTCAGACATTTTGAAAACTGCAGGGGGGTTTGGGCAGAATATGACCCATCGCCGTTTTCAGTAATTGGCATATTTTCGGTAACAAAAGTCGTAATTGGAAAATGAAAATAGGTGCAGAGAGTCAGAATTCGGCTCAAAAATCACGCTCAGGAGTCAAATTTCGGACATTTCAGACATTTTGAAAACTGCAGGGGGGTTTGGGCAAAATATGACCCAAAGCCGTTTTCAGTAATTGGCATATTTTCGGTATAAAAAGTCGTAATTTGAAAATGAAAATAGGTGCAGAGAGTCAGAATTCGGCTCAAAAATTACGCTCAGGAGTCAAATTTCGGACATTTCAGATATTTTGAAAACTGCAGGGGGGTTTGGGCAAAATATGACCCATCTCCGTTTTCAGTAATTGGCATATTTTCGGTATAAAAAGTCGTAATATGAAAATGAAAATAGGTGCAAGGAGTCAGAATTCGGCTCAAAAATCACGCTCAGGAGTCAAATTTCGGACATTTCAGATATTTTGAAAACTGCAGGGGGGTTTGGGGAAATATGACCATTCGCCGTTTTCAGTAATTGGCATAATTTCGGTATAAAAAGTCGTAATTTGAAAATGAAAATAGGTGCAGAGAGTCAGAATTCGGCTCAAAAATCACGCTCAGGAGTCAAATTTCGGACATTTCAGACATTTTGAAAACTGCAGGAGGGTTTGGGCAAAATATGACCCATCGCCGTTCTCAGTAATTGGCATATTTTCGGTATAAAATGTCGTAATTTGAAAATGAAAATAGGTGCAGAGAGTCAGAATTCGGCTCAAAAGTCACGCCCAGCAGTCAAATTTCTTACATTTCAGACATTTTGAAAACTGCAGGGGGGTTTGGGCAAAATATGACCCATCGCCGTTTTCAGTAATTGGCATATTTTCGGTATAAAAAGTCGTAATTTGAAAATGAAAATAGGTGCAGAGAGTCAGAATTCGGCTCAAAAATCACGCTCAGGAGTCATATTTCGGACATTTCGGACATTTTGAAAACTGCGGGGGGGTTTGGGCAAAATATGACCCATCGGCGTTTACAGTAATTGGCATATTTTCGGTATGAAACGTCGTAATTTGAAACTGAAAATAGGTACAGAGAGTCAGAATTCGGCTCAAAAATCACGCTCAGGAGTCAAATTTCGGACATTTCAGACATTTTGAAAACTGCAGGGGGGTTTGGGCAAAATATGACCCATCGCCGTTTTCAGTAATTGGCATATTTTCGGTATAAAAAGTCGTAATTTGAAAATGAAAATAGGTGCAGAGAGTCAGAATTCGGCTCAAAAATCACGCTCAGGATTCAAATTTCGGACATTTCAGATATTTTGAAAACTGCAGGGGGGTTTCGGCAAAATATGACCATTCGCCGTTTTCAGTAATTGGCATAATTTCGGTATAAAAAGTCGTAATTTGACAATGAAAATAGGTGCAGAGAGTCAGAATTCGGCTCAAAAATCACGCTCAGGAGTCAAATTTCGGACATTTCAGACATTTTGAAAACTGCAGGGGAGTTTGGGCAAAATATGACCCATCTCCGTTTTCAGTAATTGGTATATTTTCGGTATAAAAAGTCGTAATTTGAAAATGAAAATAGGTGCAGAGAGTCAGAATTCGGCTCAAAAATCACGCTCAGGAGTCAAATTTCGGACATTTCAGACATTTTGAAAACTGCAGGGGGGTTTGGGCAAAATATGACCCATCGCCGTTTTCAGTAATTGATTCGCTAGCGGCCAAAAATCGTGCAAATTTCGCCGCTAGCGGCCAGAAACTATGCGATTTTTGCAGCTGGCGGGGAAAAATAGCGTGATTTTCGCCACTACCGGCCAAAAATAGCGCGATTTTCGCCGCTAGCGGCCAAAAACCGTGCGACTTTCGCCGCTAGCGGCCAAAAATCGGGCGATTTTTGCCGCTAACGGCCGAAAACCGCGTGATTTTCGCAGCTAGCGGCCAAAAACCGTGCGATTTTTGCAGCTGGCGGGCAAAAATCGCGCGATTTAAGCCGCTAGCGGCCAAAAACCATTCGATTTTTGCAGCTGGCTGGCAAAAATAACGCGAATTTCGCCGCTACCTGCCAAAAATCGACCGATTTTCGCCGCTAGGGGCCAAAAATGGGGCGATTTTCGCAGCTAGCAGCCAGAAATCGTGCAAATTTCGCAGCTAGCGGCCAAAAATCGTGAGAATTTCGCAGCTAGCGGCCAAAAATTGCGCGATTTTCGCCGCTAGCGGCCAGAAACTATGCGATTTTTGCAGCTGGCGGGGAAAAATAGCGTGATTTTTGCCGCTACAGGCCAAAAACCGCGCGATTTTCGCCGCTAGCGGCCAAAAACCATTCGATTTTCGCAGCTGGCGGGCAAAAATCGCGCGAATTTCGCCGCTACCTGCCAAAAATCGCGTGATTTTCGCCGCTACCGGCCAAAAACCGCGTGATTTTCGCAGCTAGCGGCCAAAAACCATGCGATTTTCACAGCTGGCTGGCAAAAATCGCGCGAATTTCGCCGCTACCTGCCAAAAATCGACCGATTTTCGCCGCTAACGGCCAAAAAAGCGGCTATTTTCGCCGCTAGCGGCCAGAAATCGTGCAAATTTCGCCGCTAGCGGCCAAAAATCGAACAGGACACAGGGGTACAGGACACAAGGTACAGGACACAGGGTACAGGACACAGGGTACAGGGCACAGGGTACAGGACACAGGGTACAGGACACAGGGTACAGGGCACAGGGTACGGGGCACAGGGTACGGGACACAGGGTACAGGACACAGGGTACAGGACACAGGGTACAGGACACAGGGTACAGGGCACAGGGTACGGGACACAGGGTACAGGACACAGGGTACAGGACACAGGGTACAGGACACAGGGTACAGGACACAGAGTACAAGACACAGGGTACAGGACACAGAGTACAAGACACAGGGAACAGGACACAGAGTACAGGACACAGGGTACAGGACACGGGGTACACGACATAGGGTACAGGACACACTGACCTACTCACAGAAGGAAAGCAACATGTACAAGATCTGGGAATTATGATGTCTGAAGACCTGACATTTAGTGAACATAACCGAGCAAATATGGCGGCGGCGGCGGCCAGGACAATGATAGGATGGATTATGAGACCGTTCACATCCAGGGACCCCACAGCAATGGTAATATTATTTAAATCACTTGTGTTGTCCCGTCTTGAGTACTGCTCAGTACTCACTTCCCCCTTCAGAGCAGGAGAGATTGCTGAAATAGAGGGAATATAGAGAACATATATGGTACGTATAGACGAGATAAAACACCTAAATTATTGGGATCGTCTCAAAACTCTCCAAATGTACTCACTAGAAAGGAGACGAGAGAGATACCAAATAATATACACCTGGAAGATACTGGAGGGCCAAGTACCAAATCTACACAGTAAAATAACAACGTACTGGAGTGAACGATATGGAAGAAAATGCAGAATAGAACCAGTGAAGAGCAGAGGTGCCATAGGCACAATCAGAGAACACTGTATAAACATCAGAGGTCCGTGGTTGTTCAACGTCCTCCCAGCGAGCATAAGAAATATTGCCGGAACAACCGTGGACATCTTCAAGAGGAAACTTGATTGTTTCCTCCAAGGAGTGCCGGACCAACCGGGCTGTGGTGGGTATGTGGGCCTGCGGGCCGCTCCAAGCAACAGCCTGGTGGACCAAACTCTCACAAGTCAAGCCTGGCCCCAACCCGGGCTCGGGGGAGTAGAAAAACTCCCGACACTCTCTTCAGGTACGTTCCAGGTAAGCCCTGGACCCAGAAGGCTCTAGACTGAAAGAGGTGGCAGTAAATAAACCAACTTTTGGAAACATTTCAAATTCCCTGAGATGAGGTCAAGAGTCATCTGATGGAGCAGGAGGTGACGGAGGCGGTTGGGCAGGACAGAACCTAACAATGGATCCTTAAAGAGTGTGCGGAAGCACTGTGCGTGCTGCACTTATTGTTTACAATAGGTCGCAGGAAACGGGAGACCGGCCAGAAAGTTGGAAGACAGCTACTGTAGTGCCAGTACTCACACCGGGTGAGAGGCAAGAGGTCCTTACCTACACGCGCTGCCCCAACCTGTATACCCTACAGGGTGAGGCAGAAAACCTTAAGGAAAGGTCGGTGGAACATCTGGACTGTAGAGAGAAGCGACTTTATAACACTGGTCTAACAGGCGATGAGTCACAATAACGGGGCTAAAGTATGTTGACCAGACCACACACTAGAAGGTGAAGGTCCGTCCTGGACCATTCTCAAGTCCAGGAAGAGGAGGCTGGACCATTCTCAAGTCCAGGAGGAGGAGGCTGGACCATTCTCAAGTCCAGGAGGAGGAGGCTGGACCATTCTCAAGTCCAGGAAGAGGACCCTGGACCATTCTCAAGTCCAGGAGGAGGAGGCTGGACCATTCTCAAGTCCAGGAAGAGGAGGCTGGACCATTCTCAAGTCCAGGAGGAGGAGGCTGGCCCATTCTCAAGTCCAGGAAGAGGAGGCTGGACCATTCTCAAGTCCAGGACGGACCGAAACGTGGTCGTCCCTTCACCTTCTAGTGTGTGGTCTGGTCAACAGGTTTAACAACATTCTGTAATCAGGCGACGACAAAATTAGTCAAGAAAGCAAAGGGGAGCAAGACAGCGTTTTCTTGGGCCTTCAGAAAGTCCTTGATACAGTAGAGCGGCTGGCGGCTAAGATGGGGAAACAGGTAAGGCGGTCCATTGATTCCGGGAGTACCTAAGCAGCAGAACACAGCGAGTTACCGTGAGAGAGATACCTCAGAGAGGCTACATATCTCCAACACTCCATAAGGGTTGAGTACTTGGCGCCATCCGGTGTCTGAGAGGCATAAAGTATCTGCCAGAAGGTATAGACTCATTCCTCCTTATGTGTCCTGATGAGGCTAAAATTATGAGACAGATTCTAGCCAATGGCTACTAGAGTTCAGCACAATAAGTGTAAAGTAATGAAAATAGGTGAAGGGAGGAGGAGGAGGAGGCCGGACAAACACTACCAATTAGCAGATGAACACCTTCAAGACGGTGGGGGTGGGGGGGAGAATGACCTCAGGGCTGACACCACACCCAACCTCTCCCCACCTCACCCAACCTCTGTCCACCACACCCAAACTCTCCCAGAGGTCCACATCAGACAGATAACATCATCGCCACATGCCACATTTATATTCCCTCTTATTTTTTCCCTTTACCGTTGGTATAAATCTCTCTTCGGCCTCCTGGCATTTCTGTATGACTAGGTCCATCATATCTTGGACTGTTTTTCCTCTAATTTCTTCCTCCCACTGCACTTCTCCCAGATAATCCCTTATCCTCTTATAGTCCCCTTTCCTGTAGTCAACTCTCCTTTCCCAGATCTCTTGTCCCATGGTCATAAGTTTGAATTCCATCATGTAGTCAAAGACTAGGACACAATGGTCACTGGCCCCTAGAGGTATTTCATGCTCTAAATTCTCGATATCTTCTACGTTCTGGGTGAAAATCAGGTCTAATAGGCTCGGTGCATCTCCTCCTCTTTCCCTTGTGTCTTCCTTCACATGTTGTGTCAGGAAATTCCTGTCTATAACATCTACTAATTTTGCTCCCCACGTTTCGTCCCCTCCATGGGGATTCCTTGATTCCCAATTTATCTCTCCATGATTTAGATATGTGTGTGTGTGTGTGTGTGTGTGTGTGTGTGTGTGTGTGTGTGTGTGTGTGTGTGCGTGTGTGTGTGTGTTTGTGTGTGTGTGTGTGTGTGTGTGTGTGTGTGTGTGTGTGTACTCATCTAGTTGTACTCACCTGGTTGTGTTTGCGAGGGTTGAGCTTTGGCTCTTTGGTCCCGCCTCTCAACTGTCAATCAACTGGTGTACAGGTTCCTGAGCCTATTGGGCTCTATCATATCTACACTTGAAACTGTGTATGGAGTCAGCCTCCACCACATCACTGCCTAATGCATTCCATTTATTAACTACTCTGACACTGAAAAAATTATTTCTAACGTCTCTGTGGCTCATCTGGGTACTAAGTTTCCACTTGTGTCCCCTTGTTCGTGTCCCACCCGTGCTGAAGAGTTTGTCTTTGTCCACCCTGTCAATTCCCCTGAGAATTTTGTAGGTGGTTATCATGTCTACCCTTACTCTTCTGTTTTCCAGGGATGTGAGGTTCAGCTCCCTTACCCTTTCCTCGTAACTCATTCCTCTCAGTTCCGGGACGAGCCTGGTGGCATACCTCTGAATCTTTTCTAACTTCGTCTTGTGTTTAACAAGGTATGGACTCCAGGCTGGAGCTGCATACTCCAGGATTGGTCTTACATAAGTGGTATACAGGGTTCTGAACGATTCCTTACACAAGTTTCTAAAGGCAGTTCTTATGTTGGCCAGTCTAGCATATGCCGCTGATGATATTCTTTTGATGTGGGCCTCTGGGGACAGGTTCGGTGTGATATCAACCCCCAAGATCCTTCTCTCTATTTGACTCTTGCAGGATTTCACCTCCCAGATGATACCTTGTGTTCAGCCTCCTGCTTCCTTCGCCTAATTTCCTTACCTTACACTTTCCTAAGTTGAACTTTAGCAACCATTTTCTAGACCATTCCTCCAGTTTGTCCAGGTCGTCCTGTAGTCTCTGTCTATCTTCATCTGTTTTTATTCTTCTCATAATTTTTGCATCATCAGCAAACATTGAGAGGAATGAGTCTATACCCTTTGGAAGATCGTTTACATATATTAGAAACAGGATGGGTCCAAGTACTGAGCCTTGTGGGACTCCGCTGGTGACATCTCGCCACTCTGATGTCTCCCCCCTCACCGTTACTCGCAGTTTCCTGTTGCTTAAGTACTCCCTTATCCACTGGAGCACCTTCCCTTTTACTCCTGCCTGTTGCTCCAACTTTTTTAACAGCCTTTTATGGGGTACTGTGTCAAAGGCTTTCTGGCAGTCCAGGAAAATGCAGTCTCCCACCCTTCTCTTTCCTGCCTAATTTTTGTTGCCTGGTCATAGAATTCTATTAAACCTGTGAGGCACGATTTACCATCTCTGAACCCATGTTGGTGGTGCGTTACAAAGTTATTTCCCTCCAGATGCTCTACGAGCCTTTTCCTCACGATCTTCTCCATCACCTTGCATGGTATAGAAGTTAAGGAAACTGGCCTGTAGTTCAGTGCCTCTTGCCTGTCACACTTCTTGTATATTGGGACCACGTTAGCTGTCTTCCAACTTTCTGGTAGGTCTCCTGTTTCCAGTGACCTGTTATACACCATAGAGTGTGTCACACTTAGTGCTTCTGCACCTTCCTTTAGTATCCATGGTGAGATTCTGTCAGGCCCAACAGCCTTTGTCACATTCAGCTCCAACAGATTCCTTTTGACATCCTCACTGGTGAGGTCAAATTCCTCCAAGGTTACTTTGTTTGGCATCTCCTCATTTAGTGTAGGGGCTTTTCCTTGTTCTATTGTGAAGACCTCCTGGAATCTCTTGTTGAGTTCTTCACACCCCTCCTTGTCATTCTCTGTGTATCTGTTTTCCCCTTTTCTCAGTTTCATCACTTGTTCCTTCACTGCTGTTTTTCTCCTGATGTGGCTGTGGAGCAGCTTTGGTTGGGTCTTGGCTTTACTCGTGATGTCATTTTCATACTGTCTCTCTGCTTCCCTCCTCACTCTGAGGTACTCATTTCTGGCCCTCTGGTATCTCTCCCTGCTCTCTAGTGTTCTGTTATTTCAGTAGTTTCTCCATGTTCTTTTACTCAGTTGCTTCGCTACCTTGCATTCCTGGTTGAACCACGGATTCTTCTGTTGCTTTTCGTTTTTCTCCTTTTGGGCTGGGATAAACCTGTCTGCAGCCTCCTGACACTTCTGGGTGACATAATCCATCATGTCCTGTACAGTCTTTTCTCTGAGTTCTGTTTTCCATGGTGTTCCCCTGAGGAAGTTCCTCATCTCGTCATATTTTCCTCTTCGGTAATTTAGTCTTTTTCCCTCCGCTCCTATCCTTGGATAGATTATCCCTACCTCCACCAAGTACTCTAAGGTCAGTACACTGTGGTCACTCATTCCTATGGGGGCTTCAACTTTGACTTCCCTTATTTCTGACTCATTTAAGGTGAAAATCAGGTCGTGTAGCTGGTTTGTCATTTCCTTTCATTCTTGTTGGCCCCTTGACATGCTGGCTCAGAAAGTTCCTTGTACTCACTTCCAAGAGTTTAGCTCGCCACGTATCTGCACCACCATGTGGGTCCCCATTCTCCCAGTCTATCTTTCCATGGTTGAAATCACCCATGATTAAGAGTCTTGAGCCATTCCTGCAAGCAACTGAAGCTGCTCTCTCTATTATATTAATGGTTGCCATGTTGTTCCTATCAAACTCCTGTCTAGGTCTTCTGTCATTTAGGGGAGGGTTGTAAATGACTGTCACTATTATCTTAGGTCCACCCATTGTTATAGTTCCTGTTATGTAACCTCTGAATCCGTCACAGCCCGGAATTTCCATCTCATCAAAACTCCAGTCCTTCCTTATCAGCAGGGCCACTCCTCCACCTCCTCTCCCTTCCCTCTCTTTCCTTACTGTATAGTAGTCCTTTGGAAACACAGCATCTGTTATGACTCCTGACAATTTTGTTTCTGTTAGTCCTATTACATCAGGGTTTTCTTCTTGCGCCCTTTCTGCCAGTTCACTTGCTTTATTGGTAATCCCATCAATGTTTGAGTACATTACCTTGAAGCTCACTTTCTTATATCCATTTTTACCCACACTCCCTACAAGTGTAGGAGGTTGTTCTATGGTCATTGCTACTTGGGTAGGCTCATCCTCCTGTGGAGTAGTTACCAGGGGTTCTGGGGGAGGTGAGGGTGGAGGATGGAGGACTTAGTTCGTGTCTGGGCCGGCTTGGGGCAGGAGGAAAACCAGGGGGTGGGAGGGAAGGGGGTATTAAGGGGTAGGGAGGGAGGGTGGAATGGTGGAACTCCCCACCTATAGGGTGGTGAGTTGGGAATGTGTGTGTGTGTGTGTGTGTGTGTGTGTGTGTGTGTGTGTGTCTGTGTGTGTGTGTGTGTGTGTGTGTGTGTGTGTGTGTGTGTGTGTGTGTGGGTGTGTGTGTGTGTGTGTGTGTGTGTGTGTGTGTGTGTGTGTGTGTGTGTGTGTGTGGGTGTGTGTGTGTGTGTGTGTGTGTGTGTGTGTGTGTGGGTGTGGGTCCACACACCTGCACACACCTGTGGGAGACCACCCCCAACAAAGCTCTTCATACTTATATTACCAAATACCAACACCTCCAACACCGTCCACAGCCTTGTGAATAACATGTAAATATATCCAACTACCTCTCTTCCCTGTCTCCTCTCCCACCTTCCCTGTCTCCTCTCCCACCTTCCCTGTCTCCTCTCCCACCTTCCCTGTCTCCTCTCCCACCTTCCCTGTCTCCTCTCCCACCTTCCCTGTCTCCTCTCCCACCTTCCCTGTCTCCTCTCCCACCTTCCCTGTCACCTCTCCCACCTTCCCTGTCTCCTCTCCCACCTTCCCTGTCACCTCTCCCACCTTCCCTGTCTCCTCTCCCACCTTCCCTGTCTCCTCTCCCACCTTCCCTGTCTCCTCTCCCACCTTCCCTGTCACCTCTCCCACCTTCCCTGTCTCCTCTCCCACCTTCCCTGTCTCCTCTCCCACCTTCCCTGTCTCCTCTCCCACCTTCCCTGTCACCTCTCCCACCTTCCCTGTCTCCTCTCCCACCTTCCCTGTCACCTCTCCCACCTTCCCTGTCTCCTCTCCCACCTTCCCTGTCTCCTCTCCCACCTTCCCTGTCACCTCTCCCACCTTCCCTGTCTCCTCTCCCACCTTCCCTGTCACCTCTCCCACCTTCCCTGTCTCCTCTCCCACCTTCCCTGTCACCTCTCCCACCTTCCCTGTCTCCTCTCCCACCTTCCCTGTCTCCTCTCCCACCTTCCCTGTCACCTCTCCCACCTTCCCTGTCTCCTCTCCCTGTCTCCTCTCCCACCTTCCCTGTCTCCTCTTCCCTGTCTCCTCTCCCACCTTCCCTGTCTCCTCTCCCACCTTCCCTGTCTCCTCTCCCACCTTCCCTGTCTCCTCTCCCACCTTCCCTGTCACCTCTCCCACCTTCCCTGTCTCCTCTCCCACCTTCCCTGTCTCCTCTCCCACCTTCCCTGTCTCCTCTCCCACCTTCCCTGTCTCCTCTCCCACCTTCCCTGGGGTCATAATGGGGTCAACAACAGCTCATGAGATCAAGAACATGAACATAATTGAACCCGACAGGTAAGAGAACACCTTTAAGAACACCTGGCCCACAACTTGGCGACAAACACCGTCCACACAGGATAAAACACCATAAAACTCAGGGTATCGAGTCCCGGGAACACTTTCATAACTTAAGAGGTTCCTAGCGTGTTCTTTCCAGAAGTTTCTCGAAGTGATTTCTCTGATTTAATTAACATACTTTTCAAGAAAATTTTCTTCATGCATAGTTATTGGGATGAAGCTTTAATTGTCTCTCTCTCTGTCTCTGTCTGTCTCTCTCTGTCTCTTTCTCTCTCTGTCTCTCTCTGTTTCTCTCTGTTTCTCTCTGTTTCTCTCTCTCTCTGTCTCTCTCTGTTTCTCTGTCTGTCTCTCTCTCTCTCTCTCTCTCTCTCTCTCTCTCTCTCTCTCTCTCTCTCTCTCTCTCTGTCTCTCTCTCTCTCTCTCTCTCTCTCTCTCTCTCTCTCTCTCTCTCTCTCTCTCTGTCTCTCTCTCTCTCTCTCTCTGTCTCTCTCTCTCTGTCTCTCTCTCTCTCTTTGTCTCTCTCTCTCTCTCTCTCTCTCTCTCTCTCTCTCTCTCTCTCTCTCTCTCTCTCTCTCTCTCTCTCTCTCTCTCGCTGTCTCTCTCTCTCTCTCTCTCTCTCTCTCTCTCTCTCTCTCTCTCTCTCTCTCTCTCTCTCTCTCTGGGACAGGTACAGACAGGTGTAACACCAACATGACAGGTGTAACACCAACAAGACAGGTGTAACACCAACATGACAGATGTAACACACACAAGACAGGTGTAACACACACATGACAGGTGTAACACCAACATGACAGGTGTAACACCACCATGACAGATGTAACACCAACATGACAGGTGTAACACACACATGACAGGTGTAACACCACCATGACAGATGTAATACCAACATGACAGGTGTAACACCAACATGACAGGTGTAACACCAACATGACAGATGTAACACACACATGACAGGTGTAACACCAACATGACAGGTGTAACACACACAAGACAGGTGTAACACACACATGACAGGTGTAACACCAACATGACAGGTGTAACACCAACATGACAGGTGTAACACCAACAAGACAGGTGTAACACACACATGACAGGTGTAACACCAACATGACAGGTGTAACACCACCATGACAGATGTAACACCAACATGACAGGTGTAACACACACATGACAGGTGTAACACCAACATGACAGATGTAACACCAACATGACAGGTGTACCACACACATGACAGGTGTAACACCACCATGACAGGTGTAACACCAACATGACAGATGTAACACCAACATGACAGGTGTAACACACACATGACAGGTGTAACACCAACATGACAGGTGTAACACACACATGACAGGTGTAACACCACCATGACAGGTGTAACACCAACATGACAGATGTAACACCAACATGACAGGTGTAACACACACATGACAGGTGTAACACCAACATGACAGGTGTAACACACACATGACAGGTGTAACACCACCATGACAGATGTAACACACACATGACAGGTGTAACACCAACATGACTGGTGTAACACCGCCATGACAGATGTAACACCATGACAGGTGTAACACACACATGACAGATGTAACACACACAAGACAGGTGTAACACCAACATGACAGATGTAACACCAACATGACAGGTGTAACACACACAAGACAGGTGTAACACCAACATGACAGGTGTAACACCAACATGACAGATGTAACACACACAAGACAGGTGTAACACCAACATGACAGATGTAACACCAACATGACAGGTGTAACACACACAAGACAGGTGTAACACCAACATGACAGGTGTAACACCAACATGACAGGTGTAACACCAACATGACAGGTGTAACACCAACATGACAGGTGTAACACACACAAGACAGGTGTAACACCAACATGACAGGTGTAACACCACCATGACAGGTGTAACACCAACATGACAGATGTAACACCAACATGACAGGTGTAACACCAACATGACAGGTGTAACACCAACATGACAGATGTAACACCAACATGACAGGTGTAACACACACAAGACAGGTGTAACACCAACATGACAGGTGTAACACCACCATGACAGGTGTAACACCAACATGACAGATGTAACACCAACATGACAGGTGTAACACACACAAGACAGGTGTAACACCAACATGACAGATGTAACACCAACATGACAGGTGTAACACACACAAGACAGGTGTAACACCAACATGACAGATGTAACACCAACATGACAGGTGTAACACCAACATGACAGATGTAACACCAACATGACAGGTGTAACACACACAAGACAGGTGTAACACCAACATGACAGGTGTAACACCAACATGACAGATGTAACACCAACATGACAGGTGTAACACCAACATGACAGGTGTAACACCAACATGACAGATGTAACACCAACATGACAGGTGTAACACACACAAGACAGGTGTAACACCAACATGACAGGTGTAACACCAACATGACAGATGTAACACCAACATGACAGATGTAACACCAACATGACAGATGTAACACCAACATGACAGGTGTAACACCAACATGACAGGTGTAACACACACATGACAGGTGTAACACCAACATGACAGATGTAACACCAACATGACAGGTGTAACACACACAAGACAGGTGTAACACCAACATGACAGGTGTAACACACACAAGACAGGTGTAACACCAACATGGCAGGTGTAACACCAACATGACAGGTGTAACACCAACATGACAGGTGTAACACACACAAGACAGGTGTAACACCAACATGACAGATGTAACACACACAAGACAGGTGTAACACCAACATGACAGGTGTAACACCAACATGACAGGTGTAACACCAACATGACAGGTGTAACACCAGCATGACAGATGTAACACACACAAGACAGGTGTAACACCAACATGACAGGTGTAACACCAACATGACAGGTGTAACACCAACATGACAGGTGTAACACCAACATGACAGGTGTAACACCAACATGACAGGTGTAACACCAACATGACAGATGTAACACACACAAGACAGGTGTAACACCAACATGACAGGTGTAACACCAACATGACAGGTGTAACACCAACATGACAGGTGTAACACACACATGACAGGTGTAACACCACCATGACAGGTGTAACACCAACATGACAGGTGTAACACCAACATGACAGGTGTAACACCAACATGACAGGTGTAACACCAACATGACAGGTGTAACACCAACATGACAGATGTAACACACACAAGACAGGTGTAACACACACATGACAGGTGTAACACCACCATGACAGGTGTAACACCAACATGACAGGTGTAACACCAACATGACAGGTGTAACACCAACATGACAGGTGTAACACCAACATGACAGGTGTAACACCGTAGATTTAAATACAGTTTATTCTTAATGATGCATATAATAATCTCATGAAATAAATGAGTGTGCAGAGAGCAGGCTTCCTCTTGAGCTGAGGATGGATAACAGCTCTTGCTTGCACTTTCACCAGGAACCTCATGTGACAGCCCTAATCAACCCTAGCCTTACTGTAGAGAGAGAGAGAGAGAGAGAGAGAGAGAGAGAGAGAGAGAGAGAGAGAGAGAGAGAGACAGGGAGAGAGAGAGAGAGAGAGAGAGAGAGAGAGAGAGAGAGAGAGAGAGAGAGAGAGAGAGAGAGAGAGAGAGAGAGAGAGACAGAGACAGAGAGAGAGAGAGAGAGAGAGAGAGAGACAGAGAGAGAGAGACAGAGACAGAGAGAGAGAGAGAGAGACAGAGAGAGAGAGAGAGAGAGAGAGAGAGAGAGAGAGAGAGAGAGAGAGAGAGAGAGAGAGAGAGAGAGACAGACAGACAGACAGACAGACAGACAGACAGACAGACAGTAAACACATGACAGATGAACCACCATTAAAGTTGAGTGAATGGACGACTGTCCAAGGGGATGTTTTCCCTCTTAGCCAATCACAGCCGTCCACGCCATATACCATAGTATTGTCTCTTCATCAGCCAATGGCAGCGCAATACGTCACAGCGCCTCTGACGTCACGGAGGCAAGAGGGATTCTAGACTAATCACAGCACAGAATGTCAGTGTTGCTGACGTCACGGTGCGACAGTGACGTCACCTTGCAGTACGGGGATGGAAGTCAATCATAACAATCTTAATGGCGCGATTGACGTCGCGTTAAGCTCTCTGGGCAGCCAATCACAGGCTCTCTGGGTAGCCAATCACAGGCTCTCTGGGTAGCCAATCACAGGCCGGTACGTCACAGTGTGTGTGTGTGACGTCATGACATGATTAAAAAAACGAATATACAGAGTAATCTTATGTAATTTTTAGAATTATATATATATTAATTTTCATAACTCTCTCTCTCTTCTCTCTCTGTCTCTCTCTCTGTCTCTCTCTCCGTCTCTCTCTCTCTCTCTCTCTCTCTCTCTCTCTCTCTCTCTCTCTCTCTCTCTCTCTCTCTTCTCTCTCTGTCTCTCTCTCTGTCTCTCTCTCTGTCTCTCTCTCTGTCTCTCTCTCTGTCTCTCTCTCTCTCTCTCTCTCTCTCTCTCTCTCTCTCTCTCTCTCTCTTCTCTCTCTGTCTCTCTCTGTCTCTCTCTCTCTCTCTCTCTCTCTCTCTCTCTCTCTCTCTCTCTCTCTCTCTCTCTCTCTCTCTCTCTCTCTCTGTCTCTCTCTCTCTCTCTCTCTCTCTCTCTCTCTCTCTCTCTCTCTCTGTCTCTGTCTCTCTCTCCCTCTCTCTCTCTCTCTCTCACTCTCCCTACTCTCACTCCCCCTACTCTCACCCTGCTGATCACGGCCAGTAATCCCGCCATATTGCCTCCTGGAACAAATATGGCCGCCCTCGCCCCCCCCCCCTCACCTCTCCTGCTTCCGGCCGTTTTATAGCAAATTGTTAATTATATCTTCTGATTTTTCTCTGTAGGGATAACGTTTCTATTAACAATATCTTTCAGGATGTTGTGGTTGACTCTTTAGAGGTTGTATGGCGTGTCACCTTTCTTTTGATGGTGTCTTCAACATAGCTGTTAGAGAAGCTAGTGTTGACTAGGAACTGCCTGACTCTAGGGGAGTTCTTCGGAGACCTGCTTCCAACCTGAGCTGTGGCTGAGAGTCTGGTCGACGCAAGCGTTGACAACACTCTTCTTGTACTTGTCTGTGGGAGTCATAGCTGTGTTCCCATGACCGCTGTACCAGCCACACCTGTGTTCCCATCACCGCTGTACCAGCCACACCTGTGTTCACATGACCGCTGTACCAGCCACACCTGTGTTCACATGACCGCTGTACCAGCCACACCTGTGTTCCCATGACCGCTGTACCAGCCACACCTGTGTTCCCATGACCGCTGTACCAGCCACACCTGTGTTCCAATCACTGCTGTGCCAGCCACACCTGTGTTCACATCACTGCTGTGCCAGCCACACCTGTGTTCACATCACTGCTGTACCAGCCACACCTGTGTTCACATGACCGCTGTACCAGCCACACCTGCGTTCCCATGACCGCTGTACCAGCCACACCTGTGTTCCCATCACTGTACCAGCCACACCTGTCTTCCCATCACTGTGCCAGCCACACCTGTGTTCCCATGACCGCTGTACCAGCCACACCTGTGTTCACATCACTGCTGTGCCAGCCACACCTGTGTTCCCATCACTGCTGTACCTGCCACACCTGTGTTCCCATGACCACTGTGCCAGCCACACCTGTGTTCCCATCACTGCTGTGCCAGCCACACCTGTGTTCCCATCACTGCTGTGCCAGCCACACCTGTGTTCCAATGACCGCTGTACCAGCCACACCTGTGTTCACATCACTGTACCAGCCACAGCTGTGTTCCCATCACCACTGTACCAGCCACACCTGTGATCCCAACACTGTACCAGCCACACCTGTGTTCCCATCACTGTACCAGCCACACCTGTGTTCCCATCACTGTACCAGCCACACCTGTGTTCCCATCACTGTACCAGCCACTCCTGTGTTCCCATCACTGTACCAGCCACACCTGTGTTCCCATCACTGTACCAGACACACCTGTGCTCCCATCACTGTACCAGCCACACATTTGTGGTCCCATCACTGTACCAGCCACACCTGTGTTCCCATCACTGTACCAGCCACACCTGTGATCCCAACACTGTACCAGCCACACCTGTGTTCCCATCACTGTACCAGACACACCTGTGATCCAATCACTGTACCAGTCACACCTGTGGTCCCATCACTGTACCAGCCACACCTGTGGTCCCATCACTGTACCAGCCACACCTGTGGTCCCATCACTGTACCAGCCACACCTGTGATCCCATCACTGTACCAGCCACACCTGTGTTCCCTTCACTGTACCAGCCACACCTGTGTTCCCATCACTGTACCAGCCACTTCTGTGTTCCCATCACTGTACCAGCCACACCTGTGTTCCCATCACTGTACCAGACACACCTGTCTTCCCACCACTGTACCAACCACACCTGTGTTCCCATCACCGCTGTACCAGTCACACCTGTGTTCCCATCACTGTACCAGCCACACCTGTGCTCCCATCACTGTACCAGCCACACCTGTGTTCCCATCACCACTGTACCAGCCACACCTGTGGTCCCATCGCTGTACCAGCCACACCTGTGATCCCAACACTGTACCAGCCACACCTGTGTTCCCATCACTGTACCAGCCACACCTGTGTTCCCATCACTGTACCAGCCACACCTGTGTTCCCATCACTGTACCAGCCACACCTGTGTTCCCATCACTGTACCAGCCACACCTGTGTTCCCATCACTGTACCAGCCACACCTGTGTTCCCATCACTGTACCAGCTACACCTGTGATCCCAACACTGTACCAGCCACTCCTGTGTTCCCATCACTGTACCAGCCACACCTGTGCTCCCACCACTGTACCAGCCACACCTGTGCTCCCATCACTGTACCAGTCACACCTGTGTTCCCATCACTGTACCAGCCACACCTGTGCTCCCATAACTGTACCAGCCACACCTGTGTTCCCATCGCCACTGTACCAGCCACACCTGTGGTCCCATCACTGCACCAGCCACACCTGTGATCCCAACACTGTACCAGCCACACCTGTGGTCCCATCACTGTACCAGCCACACCTGTGTTCCCTTCACTGTACCAGCCACACCTGTGTTCCCATCACTGTACCAGACACACCTGTCTTCCCACCACTGTACCAACCACACCTGTGTTCCCATCACCGCTGTACCAGTCACACCTGTGTTCCCATCACTGTACCAGCCACACCTGTGCTCCCATCACTGTACCAGCCACACCTGTGTTCCCATCACCACTGTACCAGCCACACCTGTGGTCCCATCACTGTACCAGCCACACCTGTGATCCCAACACTGTACCAGCCACACCTGTGTCCCCATCACTGTACCAGCCACACCTGTGTTCCCATCACTGTACCAGCCACACCTGTGTTCCCATCACTGTACCAGCCACACCTGTGTTCCCATCACTGTACCAGCCACACCTGTGTTCCCATCACTGTACCAGCCACACCTGTGTTCCCATCACTGTACCAGCTACACCTGTGATCCCAACACTGTACCAGCCACTCCTGTGTTCCCATCACTGTACCAGCCACACCTGTGCTCCCACCACTGTACCAGCCACACCTGTGCTCCCATCACTGTACCAGTCACACCTGTGTTCCCATCACTGTACCAGCCACACCTGTGCTCCCATAACTGTACCAGCCACACCTGTGTTCCCATCGCCACTGTACCAGCCACACCTGTGGTCCCATCACTGTACCAGCCACACCTGTGATCCCAACACTGTACCAGCCACACCTGTGGTCCCATCACTGTACCAGCCACACCTGTGATCCTATCACTGTACCAGCCACACCTGTGATCCCATCACTGTACCAGCCACACCTGTGATCCCATCACTGTACCAGCCACACCTGTGTTCCCATCACTGTACCAGCCACACCTGTGTTCCCATCACTGTACCAGCCACACCTGTGATCCCATCACTGTACCAGCCACACCTGTGGTCCCATCACTGTACCAGCCACACCTGTGATCCCATCACTGTACCAGCCACACCTGTGTTCCCATCACTGTACCAGCCACACCTGTGGTCCCATCACTGTACCAGCCACTCCTGTGTTCCCATCACTGTACCAGCCACACCTGTGTTCCCATCACTGTACCAGCCACACCTGTGATCCCATCACTGTACCAGCCACACCTGTGATCCCATCACTGTACCAGCCACACCTGTGATCCCATCACTGTACCAGCCACACCTGTGATCTTATCACTGTACCAGCCACACCTGTGATCCTATCACTGTACCAGCCACACCTGTGATCCCATCACTGTACCAGCCACACCTGTGATCCCATCACTGTACCAGCCACACATGTGGTCCCATCACTGTACCAGCCACACCTGTGATCCCATCACTGTACCAGCCACACCTGTGTTCCCATCACTGTACCAGCCACACCTGTGGTCCCATCACTGTACCAGCCACACCTGTGATCCCATCACTGTACCAGCCACACCTGTGATCCCATCACTGTACCAGCCACACCTGTGTTCCCATCACTGTACCAGCCACACCTGTGTTCCCATCACTGAACCAGCCACACCTGTGATCCCATCACTGTACCAGCCACACCTGTGGTCCCATCACTGTACCAGCCACACCTGTGATCCCATCACTGTACCAGCCACACCTGTGTTCCCATCACTGTACCAGCCACACCTGTGGTCCCATCACTGTACCAGCCACTCCTGTGTTCCCATCACTGTACCAGCCACACCTGTGTTCCCATCACTGTACCAGCCACACCTGTGATCCCATCACTGTACCAGCCACACCTGTGGTCCCATCACTGTACCAGCCACACCTGTGCTCCCACCACTGTACCAGCCACACCTGTGCTCCCATCATTGTACCAGCCACACCTGTGCTCCCATCACTGTACCAGGCACACCTGTGTTCCCATCACTGTACCAGCCACACCTGTGTTCCCATCATTGTACCAGCCACACCTGTGTTCCCATCACTGTACCAGCCACACCTGTGCTCCCATCACTGTACCAGGCACACCTGTGTTCCCATCACTGTACCAGCCACACCTGTGCTCCCACCACTGTACCAGCCACACCTGTGCTCCCATCATTGTACCAGCCACACCTGTGCTCCCATCACTGTACCAGGCACACCTGTGTTCCCATCACTGTACCAGCCACACCTGTGTTCCCATCACTGTACCAGCCACACCTGTGTTCCCATCACTGTACCAGCCACACCTGTGTTCCCATCACTGTACCAGACACACCTGTGATCCCAACACTGTACCAGCCACACCTGTGATCCCAACACTGTACCAGCCACACCTGTGATCCCAACACTGTACCAGCCACACCTGTGCTCCCACCACTGTACCAGCCACGGCACCGGTGGCAACAGAGGTGGTTCAGCTCTGTTAATCGCGGGTTCGACTCCCGCTCACTAGCCGAGTTAATCACGATTCTGATTAATTCTAAAGGAAGAGTAATATTGTTGTGTTGATTAGCTGGATATATTGACCGATCTTACGAGGTGACGCGTAGTTACTATGGTGGATCTTACGAGGTGACGCGTAGTTACTATGGTGGATCTTACGAGGTGACGCGTAGTTACTATGGTGGATCTTACGAGGTGACGCGTAGTTACTATGGTGGATCTTACGACCTGACGCGTAGTTACTATGGTGGATCTTACGAGGTGACGCGTAGTTACTATGGTGGATCTTACGAGGTGACGCGTAGTTACTATGGTGGATCTTACGAGGTGACGCGTAGTTACTATGGTGGATCTTACGACCTGACGCGTAGTTACTATGGTGGATCTTACGAGGTGACGCATAGTTACTATGGTGGATCTTACGAGGTGACGCGTAGTTACTATGGTGGATCTTACGAGGTGACGCGTAGTTACTATGGTGGATCTTACGAGGTGACGCGTAGTTACTATGGTGGATCTTACGACCTGACGCGTAGTTACTATGGTGGATCTTACGAGGTGACGCGTAGTTACTATGGTGGATCTTACGAGGTGACGCGTAGTTACTATGGTGGATCTTACGAGGTGACGCGTAGTTACTATGGTGGATCTTACGACCTGACGCGTAGTTACTATGGTGGATCTTACGAGGTGACGCGTAGTTACTATGGTGGATCTTACGAGGTGACGCGTAGTTACTATGGTGGATCTTACGAGGTGACGCGTAGTTACTATGGTGGATCTAACGAGGTGACGCGTAGTTACTATGGTGGATCTTACGACCTGACGCGTAGTTACTATGGTGGATCTTACGAGGTGACGCGTAGTTACTATGGTGGATCTTACGAGGTGACGCGTAGTTACTATGGTGGATCTTACGAGGTGACGCGTAGTTACTATGGTGGATCTTACGACCTGACGCGTAGTTACTATGGTGGATCTTACGAGGTGACGCGTAGTTACTATGGTGGATCTTACGAGGTGACGCGTAGTTACTATGGTGGATCTTACGAGGTGACGCGTAGTTACTATGGTGGATCTTACGAGGTGACGCGTAGTTACTATGGTGGATCTTACGAGGTGACGCGTAGTTACTATGGTGGATCTTACGAGGTGACGCGTAGTTACTATAATGGATCTTACGAGGTGACGCGTAGTTACTATGGTGGATCTTACGAGGTGACGCGTAGTTACTATGGTGGATCTTACGAGGTGACGCGTAGTTACTATGGTGGATCTTACGAGGTGACGCGTAGTTACTATAATGGATCTTACGAGGTGACGCGTAGTTACTATGGTGGATCTTACGAGGTGACGCGTAGTTACTATGGTGGATCTTACGAGGTGACGCGTAGTTACTATGGTGGATCTTACGAGGTGACGCGTAGTTACTATAATGGATCTTACGAGGTGACGCGTAGTTACTATAATGGATCTTACGAGGTGACGCGTAGTTACTATGGTGGATCTTACGAGGTGACGCGTAGTTACTATAATGGATCTTACGATGTGACGCGTAGTTACTATGGTGGATCTTACGAGGTGACGCGTAGTTACTATAATGGATCTTACGAGGTGACGCGTAATTACTATGGATCTTACGAGGTGACGCGTAGTTACTATGGTGGATCTTACGAGCTGACGCGTAGTTACTATGGAGGATCTTACGAGCTGACGCGTAGTTACTATGGTGGATCTTACGAGGTGACGCGTAGTTACTATGGAGGATCTTACGAGCTGACACGTAGTTACTATGGATCTTACGAGGTGACGCGTAGTTACTATGGGGGATCTTACGACCTGACACGCAGTTACTATGGTGGATCTTACGAGGTGACGCGTAGTTACTATGGTGGATCTTACGAGCTGACACGTAGTTACTATGGGGGATCTTACGACCTGACGCGTAGTTACTATGGTGGATCTTACGAGGTGACGCGTAGTTACTATGGTGGATCTTACGACCTGACACGAAGTTACTATGGGGGATCTTACGACCTGACACGTAGTTACTATGGGGGATCTTACGACCTGACACGAAGTTACTATGGAGGATCTTACGACCTGACACGAAGTTACTATGGAGGATCTTACGACCTGACACGAAGTTACTATGGAGGATCTTACGAGGTGACGCGTAGTTACTATGGAGGATCTTACAAGGTGACGCGTAGTTACTATGGGGGATCTTACGACCTGACGCGTAGTTACTATGGAGCATCTTACGACCTGATGCGTAGTTACTATGGTGGATCTTACGACCTGACGCGTAGTTACTATGGGGGATCTTACGACCTGACGCGTAGTTACTATGGGGGATCTTACGACCCGAGGCGTAGTTACTATGGTGGATCTTACGATAGCAGCTGCCTCGTATGGACCAATAGCAGCTGCCTCGTATGGACCAATAGCAGCTGCCTTGTATGGACCAATAGCAGCTGCCTCGTATGGACCAATACCAGCTGCCTCGTATGGACCAATAGCAGCTGCCTCGTATGGACCAATACCAGCTGCCTCGTATGGACCAATAGCAGCTGCCTCGTATGG